>NC_082608.1:23354854-23666394 GCF_030936135.1 Gavia stellata
TTTGGAGATGGTGAGTGAAAGCAAATTTTAATTATCTTTTACTTTTCCCTAATTCTAAGCAGGCTGCTTCCCAGTAGAAAGGAAATAAGAAAATAACCTCTCCTGACTCCAGAGGTGACAGCTAGTGTTCAGCAGCTACGGGGTAGTGGCAGTTGTGTTGCTGAATTTGGTCACTGCATCTGCAATCATCACTTTGGTGAGCTGCTAGAAGCAGTGCACAGTAAATTCGATGGCAGAGGGTGAGGACCAGGGGCTCCTCGAGCTCCTCGTACCTCGCTGTGTCAGCGCGGATCCCACTGCCGGTGGGCACAATTTTGTAAGTGTCCAGAGCTCACTTGGGTTTGTTAATGCAATTCTGTAGGTATTTCATGGTTCTCACTCTTGCCAAAACTGAAAGTGTTGTCATCCTTTATTTGGAAAGGTGACCCATATACATGAGCAGTGGTTTCTCTGGTCATCCCTTTTCCTCCCTCACGTCCCCTGCCCTGCTCGCAGGCTGGTAGTCCCAGCCCGGCTCGTGGCAGCGCTTGTCAGTAGTTTTGTGGAGCAGATGACACCCAAAGGTTTGAAGTGGCAGTTGACAGATACAGAGCCTGGAGAGACCCTGTCTGGACCACATAGGAGACACGATCACCGTCTGGGGCAGAGAAGTCTAAGGGGACCCGAAGTGGTGGCTGGTGGTGTCGTCCCAGCCTGGTGCAGGGCTGGAGCAGAGCTCGCATGGCTGCGTGACCGTGCTGGCAGACCTGGGGTCTCTGGACGCTGCTCCCAATGACTGACTGCCTGATTGGGGCTGACGCTTCAATGTCCGAGGTCACACTGAGGAGAGGACAATGTCAATCAGCCATTAGCCTCCTTATTGGGGCCACTCACGTCACACAAGGCTTGGGCAGGGCATTTTAAGGCAGGGTGGTCCTCCGTCTGCCACGGTGCTGGCTTTCGGTGGTGGTCTCTGCCTCCCCAAATGCACTGGGAGGGACCGCAGGTGGGTCCGGGGTGGTGCCGTGTTTCTCATGCTCCAAGCACATTTTATTAGTAGGAAGTAAGGAAGGCCAGCTTTGGCCCTGGAGACATCTTTAACGACTTCCCAGTTCTGAACCCTAGGGGTGGCCTCGGGTTCAGCCAGCGGATCGACCTGAGAAGCAGCCCATCATTCTGTGCAGGGGGCAGAGCAGGGTCTGCATGGGTGTCCGTAATTCAGCACTGACACTGCAGACTTATTTTACGCAAAGAAACTCTAGGTTTGGATGTTTTAATGGAGTTGGCAGCACAGTGGGGTCCTGTGGTTTTGGTTTCAGATACAGCTGGACTTTACATCCGTGCATGGAGGCTGTGTAACCAACCAGGGCTGAAGTACCAGGCATGCGGCAGGGCAGCGCTACAGGGAAGGAAATCAACTCTAAGCAGGCTTTGGCATGGCCAAGTCTACCAGGAGAAATTTAGAAGCACCAGAGCTCTTCTGATCCCTGCCTCACTCTGGCAGTATTGTGATCTCTTTGCAATACCTGTTTCCCCTCTCCTGGAAGTTATTTTGCCTCTATTTAGCCAAATGCTTAGAGGCGGGGTCTGGCAGGGAAGGCGGTTAGAAATGGGGATTGTGTTTCTTACTGTGATGTGGTACCTTTCGAAATACTGCTCATGTCAGTGAATGGAAGGATCTTTGAGAAGGAAGCAGTTTACCTGGATCTTAATCTGACGGCATCTTCTGAAACAGGGAGCAGATACCAGCGGGCTCACAAAGAGAATAAGAGACAAGGGGAAGAGTATGGAGGACTGGCCTAAGAATGCTACAGTGCCTTGTTAATCGGCAGCCGATCCATCATATTAAATATCCAGCTGTCATATATTACCTTTCAAGTGAAAATGAATAACTCCCATTAAGGGCGAAATGGGTTTGAAGTCGATTCGAGACAGATTAAAGTACTGTTATGAATGTGTGTTCGGGGAGGAGGAGACGGGGGCTGTGTATAATATACTTGTCCTTACAGTTTTTAAATAATAGATGTCCCACAAATTTATGTACTGCAGGCTGCCAGGGTTCGGGGGAGGGGTAAAGGTCAGGGATGTGCTTCTCAGAGTGCCTCAACTTGCAGAGTGTTTTGCTGTTGACTTCTGGGCTTTTTTGCCTCTTTCTGTTTTGCTGAAATAAAATCGCCTTTCCTCAGCACTGGCTGTAGGCTGGGTCCTGCTGCCGGTCTGCCATCGTGATTTTGGTGGGACCGCTTGCTGGGACGTACCCTCAGATGCTCTTCCCCGAGGCGCATGGGCTGAGCTGGCTGGAGCCGTCCTGGCAGTGTGCTGCTGCTTCCAGCACAGAGTGCAAGTCAGTTGGGTTGACGGCCACAGCTTCCAGCCGTCTCCCAGGCAAAGGTATTCCGGAGTGTTCATATGCAAAACGTCCTGGGTGAGCTGGGAGTATGAGTTCCACTTTGTCGAGTCAGTCCAACTGCTCGTGGAGATGACACGCTGGCCTTCGCATCTGGCCAAGCGTTTTTGTGTCTGACATAAACACGGGACAAGGCTCTCCTGCACCTAACAGGTTGTAAGCAGCCCACAGAAATAGCTGAGATTTCTCTGCTTCTACTTATAAATGATTCAGTTCCCTTACTATGGAAGGTAATCAAGAATGAACTTTTTATGGCCAGGCATGTTTTTGTAGGACATAAGTTAGTCCACAAACTCATCCTCCTCCAACACCTTGGCATGTGTTTCAAGAAACAGCAGCAGAGTAAATGGAAATACTGTCTTTGTCCAACCTAAGCCTCTTTGGGGATGTCCTGATATAAATCTCCTTTTGTTGCAGCACCAGCCAGCCAGGCAGAGAAGGAGCTGACAGAGCCTCCAGCATCCTCTAAACGAATACCATTTCCCAGCAGCTCTGAGTCACCTCTCTCCTTTAAATGGTCAAAAACTTCAGAGGAGACCAAATCAGAGCAGGTAAGGAAGAAGAACGCAGCTTTCTGTGCATCTACAAGCAGGTAATTTGTTTCATATGTGCCAAAAGCAAAGAATAAAATAGGCGAAGGGGGATGAAAGGTGGTAACTGGTGGTAGGAGAAGGCATCAAATTATTAAAGTCTGGCTATAAGGAAAGAGGAAAGCAGCAGCTGTAACAATTGCATGATTCATTTGTCTTGCTCTGCAGATGTATCAGTGTCCATATTGCAAGTACAGTAACACAGACGTGAATCGACTGCGGGTGCATGCCATGACCCAGCACTCAGTGCAGCCCATGCTCCGCTGCCCGCTCTGCCAGGACATGCTGAACAACAAGATCCATTTGCAGCTGCACCTCACCCATCTGCACAGTGTGTCACCTGACTGTGTCGAGAAACTCATCATGACGGTAAGTGGCTGCGTAGTCAAGCACGTCTGCTGCCTTCCTAGCAAAGATGAAGGGTAGAGGGTTGGCCTGACCTGCACGGGCTAACTTTGCTGAACTGGGCAGCTCCTTCATCCATCAGGGCTCTATCATTTAGGTTTTTCCCAGCCCTGCATGTTTTGTCTGCAGAGACTACCTTGTTCATGCTTGAGCACTGTGGAGACTGGCAGTGTTGCAGTGTTGAGAGTTTCCCTGTGAAGAGATTAGAATAAACACAATTTCCTTTAACTACTGAAGTCATTGCATGGGATGGCATTTTGCACAGAAGCTTCTGAGAGATGCAGCAGCTGATGTGCTGTGTTGCTCCTGTTGCAGAGAGAAAGTGCTCATGGGTTGATGAGCACTTCTCAAGAAGGACGGCCAGGGTGATTAAGGTAACATTACAGGAAATTAGATATCAGGTTTCTGCTTAAAATACGATTTTAAGAACCAATAGAGTAACTTCCCTTGGCGGTCTCATCTCGTGGAGGGGAGACAGTCCTATTGTGCTGCCCATGTTCTGCCCATCATTCACTTAATGAGGATCATTGTTGTGGTTGTATGAGATAAGTTGGATCTGTTACTTCTGTGAGGAGTTGCTCCATCCAAAATTACAATGCTTTTGTTGTGTAACAATTCCCTTTTTTCAGGGTAACCTGAACAAGCGAGGGATACGCCGCCGTTGGCCCAGGGGAGGTGGAGCCTTACGGGACTGTTGAATACTAGAGCTACTGTTTCAAGTGCTGGTTTTGAGATGTTTTGAAATGCCTGGTTTTAAATTAAAATTTAAGCATAGGCAGCTAAAATTCTCTGAAGTAGGAAGTTAGCCACTGAAGTGTGGAGTGAAAGTTTGCTAGATAAAGTCAACTGTCTTCATGTAGAGCTCAAAACTTGTAACAACTCCGCTTCTCAAGCTGTTTGTCAAACGACATCGTGCCTGTGTATGGGTTGTGATGGCTATTGCAATATTCTGATGGGGAACAGAAACTTCAGACAGCAGATTGTGGTTCAGCACAGACGTGTTTGCACCAGGCTCTTGTTCTGCCCTGCATCCTTGTTTTGGCACCTAGCATGGGAATCCTCTTCCAGCACCATCACCGAGGAATCGAAATTTGTCTAACTCGAGAACTAGTGCTTGGTGAGAAGTAGTAAATTGACAGCACAGCGTTCAAGTTCTCATTTGTGAGACCTGGGTTTGTGCTCTGGCTTGCTTTAGCCCGGAGCCGCTGACCCAGAGTCTGTCTCTGTTGCTGGTGTGTGCATGGTCGTGTGTGCAGCTGCTGGAACCTCTTCTGTGGGACTTGTAGGTGCTGTCACAACGCAAAAATACTCATAAAGGCTTCCCCCACTCTGCAGCACTCAGGCACTTGCTTCAGTAAATAACATTTTGAGTCCCAGAATGTTTCTTTCATGAATTTCCTGTTCATAGGTTTCACATGAGTGCGCCTTTCCATTTGCTAGTGTCAGTTTAAGATACAGGTAGAATTAATAAGGCACATTTTCAAAAACCCTTCTAAAATCACAAATGAGAGATATTGTCAGATTTCTACACTGTTATTTCTTTGGTATAATATTCAAGGCAAGGTTGTGTCTGCATTTAAGAACTTGTCGCCAAGTATATGAAATAAGTGTTTGTTTTGATTCCTGTCAGGTCTTTCTCTTTGTGATGTTTTTTCTTGCACCCCATTTCTGCTTGTTTTCGACCTTCTTTGCTGATTCCTGCCAATGGAGGCAAATAATACCGTGTTTGTCATAGCATTCGTGTTCTTTATCAACTCCCCTCCTGTGACATCATCTGAGCAAGTACATGCAGCGTTGCCCAGCTTTTTCTCTTACAATTCTCTCATCTTCTTTTTCTGTCACCCTTCTAGTCCCCTCATGGCTCCTTGTCAAACACCTTTATGCTTTTTCTCTTCCCCCTTTGCTTTGCCAGCTACCTGTCCTCTCATTTTTCCACGCTCTCTCTCGGCCCCGTCGGGCTCTGCAGGAGCGAAGGCGCGTCCTGCGCCCCGGCAGGCTGCGAAGGCTCACAGTGGCCACTGTTGAACCAATGCTCTGATCGCCTGTGAGAACCACGTCTGCCCCAAGTAGGCACCGCGTTGTAAAACCCACTAAAAGTACCGCCAGGCTGACAGGTCCCAGCACTCTCTAATAACAGGACATAGAGAGGCAGGGAAGAAGAGCAGCAGCAGTTCGGTAAGCCAGCGGAGCTGGCCGTGCCCGCGGGCTCTAGCAGGGCGTAGCTCTGCTCTGCCGACGACTCTGCACCTGGGTCAAGGAGCTGTCCCATCACAAAGACCTCGGTCTCTGCGACCTGCATCCATATTGATTGATGGCGCTTAAGTGCGTAAATACCTTCTGAGGACTTGAACGAATCTTGTTAGCTTCTAACTAAATTGATGGAAGACATTTTGACCTTATAAGAGCAGTGAGCAGAAGCTGAGCCCCTTTCTTACGCCAGCAAGCGTAACCAGTTTGCTAAGGGTATCTGTAACGCTGATGTGAAATGGTTCCTTTCTGAGCTGGGCTGTCAGCAGAACGCGCAGCCTGGAGCAGGTGCAGTTGGGCCGGTCCGTCCTCGGCCTGAGCAGCTCTGTGTCCTCCAGGATACAGGGAGACCGCAGAAGCCACTTGTTAAGGAGCTGGGGACACCCCACAGAGGACATGGCCAAAGCGGCTGCAGCACTGTGGAGGAGAGTCCCTTTAGGTGAGCACAGCTGCTGGGCTGGAGCAGGGCCTCATCCTGCCGCTGCAGAGCACGGACTGCTGCTGAGAACCGCGGAGTCTGGCTTAGCTGTGGAGCTCATCTCCTTGCTTGTTTCTGGTTTTTCCACTTTGCCATTGCCACTGGCCCTGGGTTGCCCTTTCCTTTGGTTCCGAGGTATGTCCGGGGAGGAAGATTGCCTCTCCTGCTTCAAGTCAGATAGCGTGTGGGTCAAGGAGGCGGTTCTTTTTTGCATTACATGACAAACAGTTTGAGAAATCATTATGGCTTGTGCAGAATGCGGCAGTATCAAAGGTTCCTAATTTTGCTCATTCTAGCCAAGATTCCCCTCTCAGTCTGCGCGTGAATCGGGTCTTGGTGCCACCACGAGGGAATTGCAGTCCAGTAAATGGGAGCCAGGTCCCCTTCGACACAGTGTCTTTGCGCTCGGCGTTTGGAGGAGGCTCCAGTTAATAATACCTTATCAGACGCCTTTCAGGAACCTGCAGTGTCTAATATGTCTGTTGCCATAGTAACGGCTGCTTGCTTGTGCTCAGCATCTCAGAGCTGGCTGTTCCGTGCCCCGTCCTTTCCCTATCCGCGAGCAGCCGGGCTGGCTGTCCCACGGGATGCCCGGGTCCTCCCCACTGGCCCAGGCGCTGGGACAGGGGCCGGCGGGGCTGCAGCCGTAGGGTGAGGGGAGAGGAGTGCGCGCCGCACCCCCGCGCGGCGTGGGGGCCGGGGAAGGCCCCGTGGGCAGGAGCAGGGGCTCCCGCCGTCCCCCCCGCCTCCTGCGGCTTCCCTTCCCAGGGCTGGGGAACAAATGCGGCCAAGTGGCATTTCAGCCACTGTAAGCAGGTCTAGTCGCCATCTTTCCACATAACGGCCTCTTCGCTAATCTTGGGCCTGCACCGCTTCAGCAGAGAGCCCCTTAATGAGGGTGAAGTGCAGTTCGCCTGCACAGTCGATTGACAAGACTGATGGGCTCAAGCCGGGAGAAGGGACGGCTTCCCGAGAGCCTCCGGGAGTGGGGAGCTCTCCCTCCTCCCACAGCCGGCTTTATCCTTCTGCACATTCCTCTCCCGTCATTTCTGTTGTCAGTTTTCTCTTCCTCGGTGTAGGGCGTCTGCCCAGCGTTCAGCCTTCTTTCCATCTTTTTCTTTTCTCCCTTGCTCTAAGAGTAATTCTTGCCTGTCTCTGCCATCCCCACTTCTCCCTCTTGCTATCTTTACATTTTTTCCCTCTTTCCTATTGTCTTTTCTTACTGCTCTCTGCCTTCTGCTGTCATTCAATTTTTCTCTCTCCCTCCTTCTCGCCCCCTCTCACTCCCCCCTTTCCCTCTCACTCTGTGTCTCATTCTCCATCTCGGATGAAGGTAATGAAAATAATCAGGCTTCATTAATTCTGAGCCCTGTGAGATGATAGCCATTTGGAGCCATGTTTGCCAATTAGATGGTCTAAATTAGAAGTGACCTTGGTATACTGCCATCGCTTTGCCTCTCTGAGTCTAATGAAGCTTTTCACTCCAGCACCCTCTCTCTCTCTTTGTAATGGAAATTACCTCCTTTGTCTGGTGGGGAACCTTGCATTGCATGTGTATTTCCCCCGGTTGCATGGACATAGGGATAGTAATGTATCTCCTCAGACCCCTTCTAGAGATTTTCTTTTCAAAGCCGCATGATTTCAGCATTTTGGGGCATTTACGGAGGATCTGCATAGACTGTCTACAGGTTCAGTTGCTCGGTCCGGAGGAAAGTCAGAGCAGGCAGATCCAGTGCACAAGGGGAGCTGGCTATTCATGCAATCCAAGATTAATTTTTTGGATTTGCCAAGAATATGCTTGTGTCACGCTGCCGGGGCCAGTGCGGGAAGGGTGTTACAGCTCTGAGCCTCCAGCCCATGCTGATACACAGCTCTGCAGTTCGTCGTCTTAAAAATCTGGTAGATCCAGTAGTGGCAGGAGCCATGCTTGTCACTTGTGGAGGTTGTCACCAGTGAGGAGTGGACCCGCAGGTTGTTCTCCAGGCCGGTGACAGGTCTGTAGGTGTCAGGGCATGTGCGATCTGCGAGGATACTCGTGGGGCAGGGAGGCAGGAGAGGTGGCCTGTCAGCCCTTGGGTTTTTTGTAACAGTCACTCACTGGACCACTTTGTCTATAGAAACAGCCGTCGAATTGGGGTGCCCATACGTGTTAGTGGATCTGGTCATCATGAAGAAATTTTATCTGCGTAAGGGGAATCTGAATTTCACCTGAAAGGGAGGGTCCTTGGAAGGAGAGAGGCTTGTCCCAACAACTTTCCATCTTCTAAGGCAGATAATTGGCTTCTCTGCAGTCTGCTCTAGAGGGAGGTTCTCCGGCCGGTGTTCCCATCTCCAGTACAGACCACAGGGGAGCTGTTTCAAAGTGGGGCGCAGGAGGGGCTGCCACAGACTCTGGCCCAAACTTCCCCCTCCTTCTCTCTTTACCCAAGCAAGTTACTGCCCCACCGAGCAGGACAGGAGCGGGGACAGGGCAGTTGGAGCGAAGGGTGCGCCCTGAGTGCTCGCCCCAGCGTTAAGAGTTTTCCTGGAGACACTGGCTCTAGGCATTGAAGTACAGATAAACAGAACCTGATCCACGTATTGGTATCCGAATGCTGGGCTGTTGGAAAGAGCGGGTAGGAGTGAGCTGCCAATCCCTCCCCACCTCCCGGTTTCATGTGGACAGAAAGGTCAAGAGCGACACAGGTCGAGGGGACCGTTTGCCTTCTGTGCGATAACACTGTGAGAGCAACCTAGAGGAGACCTCGGGCGCAGGAGCAGCGGGGAGACAGGCGCTGTCGGGGCTGTGCGCAGAGGTGGAGCTGGTGGGACAGAGTGGTGTTTCCAAGCTGTAAGGCTTTGCTGGTGGCTTGTGGGCCAGAAGATTGCGGCTGCAGCTGCAAAGGGGATACAGTTTAATGTTAGGCAGAGCAAAACAAGTATGTACAGAAGAAGGAAAGGGAGACGACAGATCACATTTGTTGGACTTAGATCTGTAGGGTTATTTTTTTAATAACCGTTCACCCTGACTGACATGTTGCCATTGTGAATGAGTTGGTGTTGAAGAGACATTTAAACAGGGCGATGCAGGTATTGAGCAGAGCTGCGGGTGGATGCCAGGACTACATGCCAGGTATCGCCTGCTCAGGTGAGAGAGAGGTAGAGAGCATTTAACAACCGCACGCACTAACACAGGCTGTGCTCGAGATAAACACATTCCTCTCTATCACCAGAACAGTTAATGTCATTTAAACACATCTGAAGTACAGAATGCTGTGTCGCAGAGCACCACTCCTTGTTTATCTGTCGGGTGGCCGTGGCCTACTAAACCTGCCTGCCCCCTTGTACTCCCACTATTTGTTTATATTAAAAGCAGCCGCAACGTGCGAGGCATTTTCTGCACGTACAAGGAAATGGTATCTCGACGGATGGGTTTGCAGTGTAAAAGGACAAATAGTTCAAAATGGGCAGTCTGGAATTGTAAATGAATTTGAGACACGCAGCCTATATTCACTATTTTCATCTTCGCTCCCTGCTCGAGAGTGGTCCGTGGGGATGAAGAGACAGAGTAGTCCTGCCCTGAAAAATGGCATAGCAAGCAGGCGGCATTTTCAGGAGAAGCCTGAATGGTGCTAGACAGGTAGAGGACGAAAGCAGGTCCAGCTGCTGAAGCAAGACCAGTGCCTTATTTTCAAGGTTTTGCTTCCCAGGGCCACCCCTGTGTGGCTGTCTGGACTGCCTGCAGTTGCCCTACATCCATATCCAGAATTTCTAGTTTCCTGCACTTTTTTCCAAGCTTTTTTCTGTTTGCCTTTCAGGATTTTGTGCCTGTAGCAATTTAATGTACCACAGCCTTTTTCTTTTCCTTCCCCCCTCCTTTTTTTTTTATTGTGCAGGGAGGGTGGAAGTGGTGTGAGAACTGTGGCTATGGAGATGCAGGTAGATAAAGGTAATTACTTAAACACATATAGGGCAGGACTTATTGGTTTGGAGACCCAGATTAAGATGCAGAGGAGCATGTGAGGTTGATGATTATATTTCGGGGAGAGTTAATTGACGGAAGGTGAAGGCAGACAAAGAACCGCTGCTTACTGCCTTCTTGAATCCCAATCAGGAATTATGATTAAAGACGCGGCGAGACAACAGAGGCCTGATGAATTGGTGTCTTTTTTTTTTTCTTTTTTGCCGTCATTCACACTTGATTGACTTCAACCTTTCAAGTGCAAAAGTCTCTCTTTTCCATTATTATTCATAGCCATCTGAGTTTTTCTAATTAAAGTGTATGAAAACAATTACTGATCCGTCGTACTGAGTGTGGTAGTGGGGATGGCTGCCTTACTGTAATGTGTATAAAAAGCCCACGGTTTTCTATAATGATGTGCAGCTGAGGTGTTAGATAATTTTATTCTTTTTCTACTCTGTTGGGGTTTTTTCTAATTTCTCATGATTTGTTTTTCATAATTCCTAAAGATCCTAGGAAAGCACTCTCCCTGCTGATAAAGCTGAGAGGGACGGCTCCTTCTTGCCTTCCCTCCTCAGCATCCCTGCTTGTCCCCCTCCTCCAAGCCTGACTACCAGGAATTAGCCGGTGACCTTTCATGGCTCCCGACCCACCACCCACAACTGTCAGATGTTCCTGCTTAGAGGAAAAGGTGGAATGAATTTGGTGCGCTCAGCTTCCCTCCTGGTGATTCATCAGTGTCACCTGCCTTTCCTGCAGATGTCCGTGGCACCTGGCGCTCAACCTCCGTGCACCGGCCATCCCAGTGAAGGGAGGGAGCTCAGCATCCCTCCCGGTGCAGTTCGGATGTCTGCAGCCACTCATACGCGAATGTTTGTTTCTGAGGTTTTTCGTGGACTGTTTTTACTTCCACTCACTTAGCAAAGCCAAGGTCTAGTCTGCGTTTGCTTGGATTTGACAAGTGTGTAGATAAGGAAGATTTCACGTCCTGCACATAGGTTTACCTTCAGCATCACCACAGATTTGCTAATATCTCAAGCGGTTCAGTCGGAGCCTTGTGGTTCTTGACTTTGCAGAAGGCAAGGTATGCTGCACGCAGATAACAGCCTCACTCACTCTCTTCTGAATCCAAGGTTCAGATGCCCTCTTAGTACCTCACAGAAGGACAGAGAGACTTGTTTTGCTAGGAAACATACCTGTCTAGGAGGGTTTATTCATGCCTTACTCTCCCAGCAGTCAGAGGCTGGGAGCAGAAGCACCGCAAGCAGTGCAAGTCAGCGTTGGTTTCTGTTCCTTCAAGTGCCACAGCCCTGGTGAAAGGAAACGCTTCCTGAGCGTCAGCGGGGTGAAGCACGCAGCTGCTCGGAGCTTTAGAGGTGTCTTTGCTTGCCGCAGGCATCTAACCAGTGCTGGCAGCCGTGCGCTGGAATACGGCACGGAAGGTGATGGTGGTATGGGTCTCTTTCCAGTTGCTGCTCTGGGGAGAAGGGCTGTGGGGCAGCTTTTCCGGTGGTGTGAGATACTGGCTCTGGACATTCAGAAGGGTATTCGTTGTCCTGCATCTGACGCCAACCACACGCAAACTGCTAGCGAGGTAGTTTGTATGTTCTGTGTGTGACCGGATACACCCAAAGAAACACAGTTTTCCAGAAAAAGATGAGCGTATGCATGTGACTCTCTCGAAGAGCGTCTCCAGGTGAAGCACGCAAACTCTCCAGCTCTTTAAAAAAATGTTGGTGTTGAAGCACTGGTTATGATTGTGCGGGTTCTAGACAAACACTTGAAGAGAGGCTGAGGGAACACATCAGTCAGAGCAAGTAAAGGGTTACCAAAAGCTTTTCATTTCGCAGACAATTTGCTGTCTTTTTAGGCTTTCCTTATTCATCCTTTCCTTTGTCACCTCTCTCCTTATTTGTACTTTTCTTTCTCATGCCCCTCCTTTTCCTGCACCGATACACTTTGAAAACAGTGCTGCAATGCTCCCTAGTTCAAGATTACAGTGTACTTTACGAGGTATGATTTAATTAGGGGCCTTATTATGTTTTCAGCAGCTTAAGGTGGGCCTTTCAACTTATCTACCTAATTGGTTGCACAAGAAGTTTCACAGCCCATGACAAAACATTGTCAGTGATCAAAGTCTGAATTCTACATAAAGGAAAAATATTAATAATAAGATTATTCTTCAAGTGTGCACTGCTAATTATGTCCAGAATGTAACTGTAGAAACACTTTTGACTGATGTGAGCTTTGTCTAATAAATATGAGTCTTCAGTGAGCTATGAAAAGTGACGCCTCTGACTTTACAATACTGGTGTCTAATTTTGCCACTGAAGATGTTTAAAATATTTTCCTGTGTTTTTCTTCTCCCCCCATCCTTTCCTCCCTGTCTCCAGGTGACAACACCTGAGGTGATGATGCCCAGCAGCATGTTTCTTCCGGCAGCCGCTCCAGAGAAAGACGGGAACTCTGCCGCAGAGGAGCTGGGGAAGCAGCCTGGTGAGTGCGGGTCAATGAGGTCCACAGGTCCCACCACTCCCCCAGCTCCCATCTCCTGGTCAGGGACGGTGTCTGGGGGCATCTCCGCCCAGGTGAGCTCCATGTGCCCAACTGCCTCCTGAGAACCACAGTCGGACAGTACCCAGCAGGGCCGTCTCCCTTCATCTGCGCCACAAACAGTCTGGTGCCCTGGGTGTCCCCTGGGGCAGGGCAGAGCAGGGCGGCTCAGAGCTGAGGAGCACAGCTCACCACCCTGACAATTCATGTGGAAATGGTGTTGAAACCTTGCAAAGGAGAAGACCAGATGTGAGCGGTGAAAAGCAGAGGTGGTACAGGGCTGAGGGGATTGGTAGAGAAATGTCAAAGGTTGCAGCTGCTGGCCACCGACTGTGCTACCACCTCTGCTGAACTTGCTCTGCTGCCATCGTAGCTCAAGTACGGACGCTGGGCATACAGTTTGGGAAGCTTTGAGCTGCTGCAGTCCTTACCCGGCCCAAATCTCCTCAGCCTTTTTCATTGCCATGCTGTGTTAATGAAGGCATGGCTGTAAATCCATGGCTATTTAGTCCTGGCTTTGTCGTGTGATGTGAGAGCATCTCAAGAACATCGTTCTGCATAGGCAGAAGTGTCTGATCTCAAACCTGACAGGGAAGCAATGCCAGTCTTCCCTCTGTGCCCTCCTGGAAGGTCTGGAAGCAATCTAGGAGTGAAGACAGCCATCGTTTCCTTTCAGGCAGATGGCCCCAAGGCAGTGATGCTGGTGGGGCAGCACTGGCAGAGCCAGGGTAGCTAATGCTGCCCTGGGCAATGGGATCCCTTTTTTTGGCCTCTACCCGTATCACACTGTCTTTTCCAGCAGGACTGTGCTCTTAGACCCTGGAAAAGTGGCAGTGCACTGAGTGCTTGTTCCTTCTTCTCCCATCCTCCCTCAAACAGCACCCTTTGAGCTGCTGCCAGCAGGACCTGAATTTCATTCCTGTTGTTTCTAGCTTTGGTAGGACCAAGACTCAAATACTGCTTTCAGTTTGATGAACCTTCTTATTGGAAAATAGGCAGGACATCAAAGAAAACCAGCAAAGACAGACAGGTGGCTGAATGGCCTTCACTTTAAAGGAAGAATTAAAGGTGATAAGTGCACTGAGGGAACGTGTGTGTGTGTGTGAATAATTTCCAGATACTGAAAGTGGGCAAGAAAGTAAATTGTGTAGGTTTATGCAGTGGGCCATGATGAGGGTAATGGGCTGGTATTAAAATAAATGAATGACGATAGAGGAGAAATGTTAGAAATGCCTATAGTCTTGCAGAGAAAAAACACGGATGTATTAGGGACAGAAAGAGGGTGTTGATCCGCACTTCTGTGCCGGTGTAATTTTCAGTTTTGCTCTAATTTTGTTTTCACAGAGATCTCTGAGGACTCGGGA
Organism: Gavia stellata; assembly: GCF_030936135.1. Lineage (NCBI taxonomy): Eukaryota > Metazoa > Chordata > Aves > Gaviiformes > Gaviidae > Gavia > Gavia stellata. The sequence goes on from NC_082608.1 coordinate 23,368,818, forward strand.
AAGAGTCTTTTGCCATCAGAAAGTGCAGAGCACAGTGGAGATCCCAAGCCCCTTCCGGCCGATCAGAGCTCTGCCAGGGAGGACTCCGGCTTCCTCTGCTGGAAGAAGGGCTGCAACCAGGTGTTCAAGAGCTCAGCAGCGCTGCAGACACACTTCAATGAAGTTCACGCAAAGCGGCCTCAACTGCCGGTGTCCGATCGCCACGTCTACAAGTACCGTTGTAACCAGTGCAGCCTGGCATTCAAAACCATTGAGAAGCTGCAGCTCCATTCCCAGTACCACGTCATCCGGGCAGCCACAATGTGCTGCCTCTGCCAGCGCAGCTTCCGAACCTTCCAGGCCCTGAAAAAGCACCTGGAAACCAGCCATCTGGAGCTGAGCGAAGCTGACATTCAGCAGCTGTATGGTGGTCTCTTGGTCAACGGGGACCTCCTCGCTATGGGTGACCCTTCACTTGCAGAAGACCACACTATAATAGTAGAGGAAGATAAGGAGGAGGAGAGCGACTTGGACGATAAGCAGAGCCCGACAGGTAGCGATTCGGGGTCGGTGCAAGAGGACTCTGGCTCAGAACCGAAAAGGGCCTTACCCTTCAGGAAGGGCCCTAACTTCACCATGGAGAAATTCCTAGATCCGTCTCGCCCTTACAAGTGCACAGTCTGCAAGGAGTCTTTCACGCAAAAGAACATTCTCCTGGTCCATTACAATTCAGTTTCTCATCTGCATAAACTGAAAAGAGCCCTCCAAGAGTCTACTACTGGGCAGCCTGAACCTACGAGCAGCCCAGACAACAAACCTTTTAAGTGTAACACCTGCAACGTGGCCTACAGTCAGAGCTCAACCTTGGAGATCCACATGAGGTCCGTCCTGCACCAAACCAAGGCTCGCGCTGCCAAGCTGGAGGCGGCTGGGGGCAGTGGCAGTAGTAACGGAGCTGGCAATAGCAGCAGCAGCAGCCTCTCTTTGGGTTCATCCACGCCAAGTCCAGTGAGCGCGAGCAACAGTAATACTTTTATAACCACCAACACAAGTAATTCGGGCACAACTCCCATTCCCAGCGTGCTCAACCAGGTATCCAGCGACAATGTGGGAATTCCTCCTTTAGGTAACCCTGTAAGCACTAATATCTCTTCCCCTTCGGAGCCCAAAGAGGTAAACCGAAAGAAGCTGGCAGACATGATTGCGTCCAGGCAGCAGCAGCAGCAGCAACAGCAGCAGCAGCAGCAGCAGCAGCAGCAGCAGCAGCAAGCTCAAACCTTGGCACAGGCACAGGCCCAAGTCCAGGCCCATCTGCAACAAGAACTGCAGCAGCAAGCTGCTCTTCTGCAGTCTCAGCTGTTCAACCCAGCACTTTTGCCGCACTTTCCGATGACCACTGAGACCCTTCTGCAGCTTCAGCAGCAGCAGCATCTTTTGTTTCCTTTCTACATCCCCAGTGCCGAGTTCCAGCTCAATCCAGAAGTTAGTTTGCCTGTCACCAGTGGTGCACTGACGTTGACTGGTACAGGTCCAAGTTTGCTGGAGGACCTGAAGGCTCAAGTTCAGCTCCCTCAGCAGAGCCATCCACAGCTCTTACAGCAGCAGCAAGGTCAGCTGACCTTGTCACAACCTCACTCTGTCCTTATACAGCAGAGCCAGCACCCTGAGAAGAAGAATAAATCCGTAGTGAAGGAGAAAGAAAAAGAAACCCCACGGGAAAGGGAAAGTGCAGAGAGGGGAGACAATAATGTAGCAACTAAGGAGTCTCTGCCTGATAACTTAAAGCCCAAAGAGAAGAAGGACTTTGTACTAGGCAGTAGTTCGGAGACCTCCTTACTGCCTCCGCGTATTGCCTCTGATGCAAGAGGGAATGCCACAAAAGCCTTGCTGGAAAACTTTGGCTTTGAGCTTGTCATTCAGTATAACGAGAACAAGCAGAAGGTGCAGAAGAAAAATGGGAAGACAGAGCAAGGTGAGAACTTGGAAAAGCTTGAGTGTGATACATGCGGCAAGTTCTTTTCAAACATCCTCATCCTGAAGAGCCACCAAGAGCATGTTCACCAACATTACTTTCCCTTTAAGCAGTTAGAGAGATTTGCCAAACAATACCGAGAACACTATGACAAACTGTACCCACTACGGCCTCAGACCCCAGAGCCACCACCCCCACCTCCGCCGCCCCCACCTCCGCTCCCTCCAGCACCTCCTCAGCCGGCTTCTACTCCGACCATTCCTACTTCTGCCCCACCTATTACCTCTCCTACAATTGCACCAGCCCAGCCGTCTGTGCCACTCACCCAGCTCTCCATGCCAATGGAGCTCCCCATCTTTTCACCACTTATGATGCAAACCATGCCACTACAAACATTACCTGCTCAGCTGCCGCCCCAGCTGGGTCCCGTAGACCCTCTGCCTGCTGACTTGGCCCAGTTGTACCAGCATCAGCTCAACCCTAGCCTTCTCCAGCAGCAGCAGAACAAGAGGCCACGGACGCGGATCACCGATGACCAACTCAGAGTCCTTCGGCAGTATTTTGATATTAACAATTCCCCAAGTGAGGAACAGATCAAAGAGATGGCGGACAAGTCTGGATTGCCCCAGAAAGTGATCAAGCACTGGTTCAGAAACACTCTTTTCAAAGAACGCCAGCGCAACAAGGATTCCCCATACAACTTCAGTAATCCTCCCATTACTAGCCTGGAAGAACTGAAGATAGACTCACGGCCTCCTTCTCCAGAACCTCAAAAGCAGGAGTACTGGGGAAGCAAGCGGTCCTCCCGGACACGCTTTACTGACTACCAACTCAGAGTCCTGCAGGACTTCTTTGATGCCAATGCTTATCCAAAGGATGATGAATTTGAGCAGCTTTCTAACTTGCTGAACCTCCCAACGCGTGTTATAGTGGTATGGTTCCAGAATGCCCGTCAGAAAGCTAGGAAAAACTATGAGAATCAGGGAGAAGGCAAAGACGGGGAACGACGGGAGCTTACAAATGACAGATATATTAGAACAAGCAACTTGAACTACCAGTGCAAAAAGTGCAGTCTAGTCTTTCAGCGCATTTTTGATCTCATTAAACACCAGAAAAAGCTTTGTTACAAAGATGAGGATGAGGATGGACAGGATGATAGCCAGAATGAAGACTCTATGGATGCAATGGAGCTCTTGACTCCAACCAGTTCCTCCTGCAGCACACCAATGCCCTCGCAAGCTTACAGCACACCTACGTCTTCAGCCAATGCAACCTCCTCAGCTTTTCTGCAGCTCACAGCAGAGGCGGATGATTCCTCCACCTATAGTTCTAAAGTAGAAGCTACAGATGAGAAACCAAAGCAGTCTGAACCTCCAAGTACACAGCAAAACCAAACTCAAGAGAAGCAAGTGCAACCAAAGCAAGAGTCTCAGCAGCAACAGGACCAAGGAGAACAAAAGACAAGTTCAGCACACCAAAAGATTTCACAATTATCCTCCCCCTCTTCATTGCAACAGCCACCTCCCCCTCCTCAGCCCCCTCAGTGCTCCTTGTCACAGTCAAGCCCAAGTCCATCTCAGCTCTCACATCTCTCCCTCAAACCCATTCACACATCCACCCCTCAACAGCTGGCAAACCTACCTCCTCAGCTAATCCCATACCAGTGTGACCAGTGTAAGCTGGCATTTCCTTCCTTTGAGCATTGGCAGGAACATCAGCAGCTTCATTTTCTGAGTGCACAGAACCAGTTTATCCACCCCCCTTTCCTGGACAGAACTTTGGATATGCCGTTCATGCTTTTTGATCCCAGTAATCCACTACTTGCAAGCCAGCTGCTATCTGGAACATTACCACAGATTCCAGCAAGCTCAGCCACTTCACCATCAACTCCAACATCCACAATGAACACACTGAAGAGAAAGCTGGAGGAAAAGGCCAGTGCAAGCCCTGGAGAAAATGACAGCGGGACCGGAGGGGAAGAACCACAAAGGGATAAACGTCTAAGGACAACCATTACCCCAGAGCAGCTGGAAATTCTTTATCAGAAATACTTGCTGGACTCCAACCCAACACGGAAAATGTTGGATCACATTGCACATGAAGTGGGCTTGAAGAAACGCGTGGTGCAAGTTTGGTTTCAGAACACCCGTGCACGGGAAAGGAAGGGGCAGTTCAGAGCTGTAGGGCCTGCCCAAGCCCATAGACGGTGTCCCTTCTGCCGAGCTCTCTTTAAAGCAAAGACAGCTCTTGAAGCTCATATCCGATCCCGTCACTGGCATGAGGCCAAGAGAGCTGGATACAACCTGACACTGTCTGCTATGCTCTTAGATTGTGATGGGGGACTCCAAATGAAGGGAGACATCTTTGATGGAGCAAGCTTTTCCCACATGCCACCAACTAGCAGTGATGGACAGAGTGTTCCTCTCTCCCCGGTGAACAAGAGCATGGAACTGTCACCTCGAACTCTGCTGAGTCCATCCTCCATTAAGGTGGAAGGGATAGAAGACTTCGAGAGTCCCTCCATGTCCTCGGTCAATCTGAGCTTTGACCAAACAAAGCTGGACAACGATGACTGCTCTTCTGTCAACACTGCAATCACAGACACTACAACAGGAGATGAAGGGAACGCAGACAACGATAGTGCAACAGGGATTGCGACCGAAACCAAATCAGCATCGGGACCCAGTGAAGGTCTGACAAAAGCTGCCATGATAGCAATGTCTGAATATGAAGATCGTCTGTCTTCTGGCCTGGTCAGCCCGGCTCCCAGCTTTTACAGCAAAGAGTACGACAATGAAGGTACTGTGGACTATAGTGAAACATCCAGCCTTGCAGACCCCTGCTCACCCAGCCCTGGTGCAAGTGGTTCAGCCAGCAAGTCTGGAGAGAGCGGGGATCGGCCCGGACAGAAACGCTTTCGCACTCAGATGACTAATCTCCAGCTAAAAGTTCTTAAGTCATGCTTTAATGACTACAGGACACCTACCATGCTGGAGTGTGAGGTCCTGGGCAATGACATTGGACTGCCAAAGAGAGTTGTTCAGGTCTGGTTCCAGAATGCTAGGGCAAAGGAGAAGAAGTCCAAACTCAGCATGGCCAAGCATTTTGGTATAAACCAAACAAGTTACGAGGGACCCAAAACAGAGTGCACTTTGTGTGGCATCAAGTACAGCGCTCGACTGTCTGTACGTGACCATATCTTCTCTCAACAGCATATCTCCAAAGTTAAAGAAACCATTGGAAGCCAGTTGGATAAGGAAAAGGAGTATTTTGACCCAGCTACTGTACGTCAGCTGATGGCTCAGCAGGAGCTGGACCGGATCAAAAAAGCCAATGAGGTTCTTGGTCTGGCAGCTCAACAGCAGGGCATGTTTGATAACACCCCTCTGCAAGCTCTTAACCTTCCTGCTGCCTACCCAGCACTACAGGGCATCCCTCCAGTCTTGCTCCCAGGCCTCAACAGCCCATCCTTACCAGGCTTCACTCCATCCAACACAGGTGGGTATGGATATTATCACACTGCTCAGAGACGCAGCTTAACTTGACACATCTTTAGCACAAGTGGAAATTCCCTTGAGAATGACTGATAATAGGATACCCGGCCCTTTAGTCAAGCATGTTTACTTGACAGCGAATAAGCAATAAGTATTTTATCTTTAATTCCTGAACTCGGGTTTTCTAGCAAAGTCTGAAATAGAGCAAGATCTAGATGCACTTTTTCGTTAGCACAGACTTAAAAACTCTGAAGCACTTTCAAGGAAATGGAAAACAGAGGATTTATCAAACGGAACATGAAAAGGACTAATGTGCTGAATGCATTGTTCATTATACCTTTCCTGTTGTTATTAAATTCAGTTTATGTAATGCCATCCCAAGTTTTCAATAATTCTGAACTGTTTCTAGGGAAAAGTGTGATGTGCCTGATAGCACTGGTGACAGAAACCTGGAGCATCTTTACGTAACATCCTTATAGAGACCTCTAGGACAAATCCCGATGCAGCTGTGGATTCATTTTTGGGCAATGGCTGGGCATGACCTGAAAGTACCTTCTCAATAAATAACAGTGTAGTCATGGGACAAATCTACTTTGTATTTTAATAAGATTTTTCTTAACAATACTACATAGAAATGAAATTTGGCATAGTCCTTTGGGTGGCCTAATCCCAGATATTGGACTTTGTTTTTTGAGGATGCTCCTTTCTCTTGTACCTAATGGACGGGTGGGAAGTATAACATGTGTAGCAAAGACTAGCAGTGACCTAGAAAACTTGATCCAAGGGCCTTATTTCACCCCTGCTACATCTGTGGCATCCCAGAGACATGCCTGTGTCTGAATTGCCACTCATGACAGAGGAATTGGTGTTCTCTAGGAGACTTGCTTTCTCTTGGCATACTTCTCTGTTTACTTCTGATGTTCCCTATTCAAGTTCACTTTCACCAGGGCTGGTCTACATTTACAGAGATATCCTGAAATCTGATTCCAGTGCCTTGTCTTGGCAACAGGCTGAGTTTGTCTCAGGCTGGAAAGCCCGTGACACCGTAACGCCTGGTACAGTTACACTGTATGCCACTGTGCACCTTTGTTCTCTGTACTGCGGCAATACAGGCCTACCGCTATTAGTGCCCAGAAACGATAACTTTCTCTTATTGTGCTGAACTAACTGCCTAATGATGAGTTATAATCCATGGTGTGAAGCCTAAATAGGATCTGAACGTCTTCCTGGCTTCTTAATCAGAAATCAGTCTCCAAAAAGACTTTCTGATGCTTTTAGTCAGCAGGCTGGCTGTGAAGGTCCTTTTTCAACAGACTGAAAAACTCAGCGCAGATGCTGCCAGGTAACATGGTTGTGTCATGTTAATAAAATTGCCATCTTCGTTTGTCATCCAGGAGGTAAATCTCTGGATAAGCAAATCAAAGCCTTAGACAACAGGATAGTAGCTGGTGTGAGCAGCTACATGGAACTCGAACAGCTCATCTGACGTTGGCGGGGGGACTGGCTGCAGAGCTGCTTGCTGTAAATCACATCACTAGCGCCTGAAGTTTGTATGTGGTTGCAGTGACATTGGGTATAAGATCCTAAAGAGAGCAATAGAGACCCATGACTCAAAACAGACATCTTTCTCTCCCCTTGGAAGTGGCTGTGTTCACCTTTTCCTCCATTACTGCTGGTCTCTGAAACATCTTCTGTTGACAAATGACAAAGAGTTAAATCTCAGTGTATTTGTTGGATTCTGGCCTTTCCAAAGATAATCCGCTCTATTGGAGTCAAGATCCTTTTTTTCCATGAGAGCAGCAGAGGGGATTACCTCGTAGCATGGTTGCTGATGTCCATGTCAGAAGGTCCTGTCAGAGAGCAGAGAAGATAGAGTAAGTTTTTCTGGAATCTGGAAAAGCCTTCTGCTGGGAGTTAGAGCCTCTGCAAGGCTTTTTTGCATAGTTACAGAACTTTTTGCACGACCCCCAAAGCAAAAGTAAAATCATTCTTGACTATAGTTGTAGGATAGGTCATTGTAATTAAACCTTTTTTAAAAACAGTTGCTGTTAGAGATTCTTCTATTCAGGGCTGCTGCCCATTCCTGCTCCTTGAATCTAGTCCTAGCTACATGCCTGAAGGACATCTTTGCATGCCAGGACTTTTTCATGAGATACTTCTGTTCTTATGGAAGATCTCATTTCAGAAGCCAGAACTAGGCCTGGAGGATCTCTTTGGCAAATTATATTGCCAGCCCATCGCAGATAGCCCTGTGCTGTTTACTTAGTACCCCAAATTTATAACAAGATCTAAAATTACTTTTTTGCACTTCAATCTATATTGTTGCCTTTATTTTTCTCCAAAGACCAGTATGTATCCTGGGGAGATGGGGCTACGTACTATGAATGTTAAAAGCAATCAGTGACTGCCTAGACAGGACTAAGCTATCTAGAAAGTCAAACAGACTATTTGTGGCCTTTAGATAAAGCTCCAAAGGTCAGGCCATCTTAGCTCAAAGCCTGTCGAAGCAGATAAGGCTGTGCATCCAGGAATGTTATGAATTAGCCGCTGCTCCTGCGCTTGAACGTCTCAGGGACTGTTCAACTAGGGAACATCCATTTCAATGGCATCTATCCATAATATGCCCTTATCTGAAATCTATAAGGCTGCTGCGTGGAGGCTCACTTCATACACTTCATACCTTCACAAATCACTATTGTCTCGATACTGCATCAGGAGCAGATGCAGGTTTCAGAAAAGCTTTGCGTCAGCCGTTCCTGAATTCTCCCAGCTCTTGGCCGCCCTCCTCCCTGCCCTCCTTCGCCAGGCTGGCCTCTGCGGAGCCACAGCGGCTCTGCCTCCTGCCCCTCGCTCGGGAGGCCGGCGCCGGGTGCAGGTTTCCAGCGGCAGTGGATGAATGCAGCACTGTAGACGAATAAGCTGTTTATACCAGAGTGTAGTGCAGCCAGGTTTTGGAGAGTGCTTTGCTCCCCTTAGCTGCCAGCTACTACTCAGAGCATGGTGCTGCAAGAAAGCAGTTCCTGTGCTGTATGTTGAGAAGTACGGATTCCTTCTGGGCTACACCAACTTTACAGGGCATGGTTAAGTGACAGGCTCTTGCGATGCGATTGTGTAGGCAGCAGTCTGGGGTTTGGTGTCCAGAAGCCCGAGGAGCATGTGTGTGTTTGCACAGACTTTGCATGTCGTGCTCCCTCCATCAGCCTCTGCCCAGGTCCTGCCGTGTGCTTTGGCCAAGGACCTGGCTATCGGGCTGCCTGCTAGCAGCAGGGATGAGATGGTTGAGGGTGCCTACGCTTGTTCCTCAGGATCAATTATGATGATTTAAGACCTTACCGGAATAAATGGGGCAGATGCAACTCAGACAAAGCTGTTGGCCCCAGTCCCTAGCTGTCTTTGGGTCCCTTTTACACTACCTTCTCAAGGCAAAGGAGCCCCGTAGCAGCTGGATTTCCCTGCCAGGAATCACCGCCTGCCCTGTGCACAGCAATTTCCCTGCTGGCATGCTTTGCCTTGGAGAAGACTTCAAGCTGCCACCGTGCCCCAAATCATCCCCAAAACGGGCAGTTTCTCCTCTCCCACTGGATGTATCACAGAAGAGGTACATCCTAAAATAAAAGTTACTGTGCCTCCATGGTTGTTTCCTAGTTCTGTGACTGTTCATGCTCAGACCACCTTTGATCAGCTACCGTCGCAGCTGTAAGGACTTGGGTTTTGTTAACGAAAGGTTAGATTTTGTTGAACGGCTTTGTGGCAGGGGTGGATCCAGCAGCAGGTTCCTGGCTCCGGAGCCACGTAGCGTACGGGGCTGTGCCTGCAGAATGTTAGAGCTGTGTTTCATTTTTATTGTCCCCAAATGGCATTGACTTCCCAAGCAAAGCATTCCTTTTTAGGAGCACGTTTGCCAACTGCAGTGGACGTGACTAATGGATGTGACTTCAGGAGCCCCACTCCTCTTGCCCCCAACTGCCCATCAGCTGTTGAGAGTAGAAATCGGTACCAGGGGACTGTGTTGTTACTGGCTATTCCTGCTGTTGGGAGGATGGGCAGGCTTCACGTTCCACCATTAATCCATCTCTTTTGTGAGGAAGCATCACCACGCTTTTCATTCCACCCAAAACACAACGTTCATGCCCTGGGGGGATGTCTGAATACTGCATAGTCTCTGAAATTACTCAGAAGCTGCGCACCCAAAGCCTCTTACATAGGAAGGAAGGAAGGGGTTGCATCAGGGGTTTGTGGATTCATGAACATCAGCCTAATAAGGACAAAATAACTTAGATTTAGCCTGTTCAGTCCTCTTCAGTTGCCAAGACCAGGGTTTTCTAAGCTGCGGAGGTTTTAACGAGATTGATAGTATCTAGCATTACGGCCATTTGGCATAGCACTTGCCTTCTGCTGGAGTCCTTTGGCCAAAGGGCCAGTTAGTGCAGGTGTAGGAAAAGTGCCTGTCCCTGACATCAGCTGTTAATCATTTGGGAATTTCAGAGGGGGCAGTAAAACAACAGCTACGCTGAGCATCCCGGGCAGCTGGTGGGTGTCCCCGGCAGAGACGCCACCTTCAGTGCTGCCGGGCAGTGTGGTCAAGCCGGCTGTGGGTGAAGGGGGCTGACGAGGCACGTCCTCATGGCACGGGGCCTCGGGGAGCGGGGAGAGGAGCGGTCATCCTCGAGGAAGCAGGAGCAGCGGATGGGCTTTCCGTCCCACACTGCTGCGGCGCATGAGCTCGGGCCAGTTGCTGCCCTTGTGCAGAGGAGACAGCGGTGCAGGGGCAGTTGCAGGGTGGCCTGGGGTCACCCGGCCTTGTGCTTTCTGCCCACCCAGCACCAAGTCACTCCTCACCTCTCTCTCCTCCCTCTTGCAGCTTTAACTTCTCCCAAACCCAACCTGATGGGCCTGCCCAGCACAAGCGTCCCTTCGCCCGGCCTCCCCACCTCTGGATTACCAAATAAGCAGCCCCCGGCCGCACTGAGCTCGCCCACTCCAGCACAAGCCACGGCAGCCGTGGCCCCGCAGCAGCCGCCGGCAACAACGCCGCAGCCGCAGCCGCAGCAGCCGCCCCCACCGCAGCGCAAGGAGAAGGAGAGCGAGAAGGCAAAAGAGAAGGAGAAGGCACCCAAGGGGAAGGGGGACCCCTTGCCAGGGCCCAAGAAGGAGAAGGGGGAGGCGCCGGCGGGCGCCCTCTCAGCCCCGCTGCCCGCCATGGAGTACGCGGTGGAGCCCGCCCAGCTCCAGGCACTGCAGGCCGCCCTGAATTCGGACCCCACCACCTTGCTGACGAGCCAGTTCCTTCCCTACTTCGTCCCCGGCTTTTCCCCCTACTACGCCCCGCAGATCCCCGGCGCCCTGCAGAGCGGGTACCTGCAGCCCATGTACGGGATGGAGGGGCTCTTCCCCTACAGCCCCGCGCTGTCGCAGGCACTGCTGGGGCTGTCCCCCGGCTCCCTGCTGCAGCAGTACCAGCAATACCAGCAGAGTCTGCAGGAGGCATTGCAGCAGCAGCAGCAGCAGCAGCGGCAGGCGCAGCAGCAGCAGCAGCAGCAGCAGAAAGCGCAGCAGCCCAAAGGAAGCCAAACCCCCGTCCCCGCGGGGGCTGCCACCCCGGACAAAGACCCTGCCAAAGAACCCCCCAAGCAAGAAGAGCAGAAGAACGCACCCCACGAGGTGTCCCCCCTCCTGCCCAAACCCCAAGAAGAGCCCGAAGCGGAAGGCAAGGGCGCGGACTCCCTCTGCGACCCCTTCATCGTCCCGAAGGTGCAGTACAAGCTGGTCTGCCGCAAGTGCCAGGCGGGCTTCGGCGACCAGGAGGCGGCCAGCGACCACCTGAAGTCCCTCTGCTTCTTCGGCCAGTCCGTGGCGAACCTGCAAGAGATGGTGCTTCACGTGCCCACCGGCAGCGGCCAGGGCAGCGGCTCGTACCAGTGCGTGGCGTGCGAGAGCACGGTGTGTGGGGACGAAGCCCTCAGTCAGCATCTCGAGTCAGCCCCGCACAAACACCGAACAATCACAAGAGCAGCAAGAAACGCCAAAGAGCACCCCAGTCTATTACCTCACTCTGCCTGCCCCCCCGACCCCAGCACCGCATCTACCTCGCAGTCGGCCGCTCACTCAAACGACAGCCCCCCGCCCCCCCGGCCCCCCCCGGCTTCCCCCCACGCCTCCAGAAAGCCCTGGCCCCCGGCAGCCCCCCGTGCCCCGCCGGGGAAGCCGCCGCCGCCGCCTTTCCCTCCTCTCTCCTCATCTTCAACGGTTACCTCAAGTTCATGCAGCACCTCAGGGGTTCAGCCCTCGATGCCAACAGACGACTATTCGGAGGAGTCTGACACGGATCTTAGCCAAAAGTCAGATGGACCGGCGAGCCCGGCGGAGGGGCCCCGGGACCCCGGCTGCCCTAAGGACAGTGGTCTAGCTAGCGTAGGAATGGACACCTTCAGATTGTAAGCTTTGAAGATGAACAATGAAAATGAATTTAAATAAAAAAGTTAATAACAAACCAATTTCAAAAATAGACTAACTGCAATTCCAAAGCTTCTAACCAAAAAAAGAAAAAAGAAAAAAGAAAAAGCGTGGGTTGTTTTCCCATATAACGATGCCGGTGGGTTTTACATTTCTTTTTTCCTTTCCTTTTAATAAAATAAAACTTAAAAAAGAAAAAAAAAATCTGTTACATTTGTCCTTTCGAAGGTACTGTTGGTCTGGGAGACGAAAGCCCGTGCTGCCTCCTTACTGTCTTTGGAGCTTGAGCCCCTTGTATATTGCCCCTTTTCAATAACGCCCCACGTCGATAGCACAGCAGAGGCCGGCATGCACTGTATGGGAAAGCAGCCCACCTTGTTACAGTTTTAAATTTCTTGCTATCTTAGCATTCAGATACCAATGGCTTGCTAAAAGAAAAAAGAAATGTAATGTCTTTTTATTCTCAGGTCAATCGCTCACACTTTGTTCTGTTTTCAGAATCATTGTTTTATATATATATATATAAAATTTCTTTCGTTTGTTTTGGGGTTTTTGTTTCGTTTCGTTTCATTTTCGTTCCAGAAAAGGATTTTTTTTTTTCTTTTGTTTTTGTTAATTTAAAATGGGCAGAAAGTATTCAAGAGAAAAAACAATGTGAACTGCTTTAGCTTTTCGGGGATTTTAAGGGTAGCTTTTCTGCTGAAGCCAATTTCAAGGGGAAAAGTTAAGCACTCCCACTTTTCAAAAAAAACAAAACCCACACAAAGAGTGTTGAGGACTCGGAGCTTAAAAATAAGTTTTAAAACAACTGACTTTCTGTATTTATGATAGATATGACCATTTTTGGTGTTGAGTAGATTGTTGCATTGGAAATGAACTGAAGCAGTATGGTAGATTTAAAAGAAAAAACCCTTTTGTGTACATTTAGCTTTTGTATGGTCCAGCTGACGGCTTCTCATTTGATGTTGTCTTGTTCATTCCTAGCCAGGTAGATTGCAATCCATTGACTCGCCTAAGCTTTTCTCCCCTTTGTACCTTTACTCCCCATTCCCCCATCCTGTAATCTTCCACTTATGGTCGCTACCTTCATTTCTTAGAGGGTGGTTGCATAATTATTTTATAAAAACTAAAGAAAGAAGTTCAAAGGGTTTTGGGGGGTCAGTAGGATCCCTTGCAGAATATTTTTTGTTGGGGGTTTGAAACTTTTTAAGGTGTATACATACGATTTACCTATGTCTGTTACCCTTGTGCACTTATCTCTCTCTTATTTTCCATTTTTCCTTCTTTTTTCTTTTTCTTCCCCTCTTCTTTTCCTCATTATGTAAATGCTTCAAAGACTCTGTTCCTAAACTATAAGCATTTGTTTCTGTTTGTGTAATTAGGCTGCACTCTGTTCCTTCTTTTGAAAAAAGTTTTTGTTACCTTTTTTTTCTCTAAAGAAAATTCATGCTTTAAATAAAATCCAAAGACATACCCTTTCACCACTGGTGCAGAATGAGCAAAAAGGATTCTTTTTACTTGAGAATTTGTTTCTGATTTAAACAAACAAGTCTAAGTTTAAATAAAGAATAAAAAAAGTACCCAGGTTGTTATCTGTGCTTCTTCTGCAAGCAGAGAGACAACTCTTAGAGAAAAACCCAGCGCACCAAAAGGCAGGTTTCTCTTTCCAAGTTCTCTCCCGTGGTAGGCAGGCGGAGCGGCGAGCGCCGCGGCTCAGAGCCACGTGCGGGCAGGCGAGGAGCCTGCCAGGCACGGGTGGCCCCGTCCAGCTCCGTACCCTGCTCGTGGGAGCATGCAGACGCACGCACGCACGCACGCATCTCTTACGGCCCAGGCTTTGAAAGGAAAACGTTGTGCTGCTAAAATACAGGTTTTGGAGACAAACAGATGCTTGCTGTTTCACTTCCGTAGCCAAATGTCAACAGAAACAATCTCCTTTCCCTCCCCGTTTCCTCTGCCCCGAAAGTGCGAGAGCCTTCTCCCCATCATCTTCATCCTCCTCCTGCTTCAAAAGGGAACTTCGAAGACTGTGAACGCAGGTTCCTCCCGCCGCCTCCGGGCTTCTCCTCCCTGTGCTGAAGCCGCTCGTCGACTCTGCAAGAGACTGGAGCATTCGAGAGATGAACGTGGGGTTCATTTTCTAGCGGGACGCTTTTATTTTTATGGATTTTTTGGTTTTAGTTTGATGAAAGACTAGATCCTGAACTGTTGTACATATTTCTAACTAGGCTAATGCACAGTGCAAATTCCTTTTTTAATTGTTTTTTAAGTAGACGATACTAAAGAGAGTTACCATCTAATATTCCTACCAGTACCCAGTTGTAGCATAAGGTGTCAAAAACGGAAACAAGTACAGAAAAAGCGTTTGCTGTTTTAACAAACTGTTTTCTTTTAACAAAAGTTCTTGTATTTCTCCCCGTTTGAGATGAACATTTTTTAAATTCTGAAGTTGTACAGTTTTTGTTTTCCATTATTTTATCTTGTTTGTAATTCTATGAAATATATATATATATATTTTTTGCCATTTAACTGTTGTATGTTACTCTGTCTGTATCATATAGAAATTTTTTTGTTTGTTTTGTTTTTGATTCTCTCTGTGATACAAGTTAACAATTTAACACTAGCTTTATCTGTCAAATTCCACAAGGTCTCTTCTGGAAATCCTTTTGTTTTGTCTTGTTTTGTTTCGGTTTTTTAATTATATTGCTTGGTCATAGTGCAATTTCTCTGTCCTTCTTCCCCCTCCTCCTTCCCACCCACTAAAAGGTTTTATAAATTCATTTCCTTGTATTTTTTCTAAATGCTTCTAGAGACTTTCAGTGCGAGGTTGCCTCCTCCTCTTGCAGCCCGGCTGTCCCGGGGCGGGTGCTGGGACCCGCGCCCCAGCCGCCCAGCCCCGTTGGCCCCACTGGGCAGGGCTGGGGCCCCCCGGCCCCACCGGGACCCCCGGCCCCGCCAGCCCCGGCCTCGCGCCCCGCAGCGCCGTGTCGGCGGCTGCCCGCGCCCCACAGCCTGCCCGGCTGCCCCGGGGACACCGTGGGAGCGTCGTCAGCTCTTGGGAGCCTCCGTACAATCCCCCAAGCCCATGAGTGGCCTCTCTAACCAGTGTCAGAGCAGGGCCGGGCAGGGCCCAAGGAAATGATTTTAAACTTAGCATTGAGCGGGTTTCTGTTTTATTCTTAATAAAAAGGTTTTTTAAGTGGTGAAGATGGCCAAAGTTTCATACAATTGAGAATAAAGAGAGGCGCGAGGCATGTGTCGGGGCCGCCCGCAGCCGGGGGCCAGCCGGGGAGGCGAGGGAGGCGCTGACGCAAGCCAGCACACTTGCTGGTGGTGGAAGTATATTTTGCTTTAAAACAAACAATTAAACTTCGAAATAGAAGCAGAAATTGGGTTGGTTGGTTGGTTGGCTGGTTGGTTGGTTGGTTTGTCAGCGCTGAGATACTGCCCACTGTGAAACACAAAGCTTTGACTATTTTTTTCATTTTTATTTTTGGGGGGCGAGTTTGGGTAGAACAGAAAGCATAAATGAGGTGAAGAGGGATATGAACAGCCTTTGCAATGTACAAAAAATAGAGCAAGTGAAACCAAAAATGATGTTCTTGGTGTTTTTCTATAATGTAGTCTTGTTAGCTTTTTTTTGTTACTGTAACAATGCTGATCTCGAACTGTACCAAAATACATGGAGACTAACAGAAACAGAAACCACATGGAACTTTCAAAACTTTAAAAAATTTGTCACAAAAGACTTTGTTGTCATAGTTGAGTTGACTGTAGATGGTAATTGAATATACTCCTTTGGAAATACTTCATCACGTATGTTTCCTGCTCATTGTGATACATTAAAAAAAAATGAGCAAAAGCTCTCGTCTCCGATGTCCCCGCTTGTGCGGTGCAGGGTCTGTGTCGGGGTGGGTGTGTGCCATGCGGCTCGGCTCGGCTCGGCTCGGCTTGGCGGGACGCGCGCATCCGCCCGAGCTTCTGCATCCCGCAGCAGGCGGGCGCTGCCACAGAGCCGCGTGTCCGCACGCACACGTCCTCTTGCACCGCTGGAGTGCACACATCGGTGCAGGCGTGTCCGCGTCCCTCCCCACACACAGGCGTCTAGGTGCCCGTCAGTGCGAGAGTGCCTGGGCTGATGCTGCGAATTAACGTTAAAGTGGAAGTAATGAGCCAAATAGCGCAATTCATATTATGGCATCAGGATGCATTGTGTATGAAAAAGACATTATAAGTGCCTTTAATTGTACTAAATGATTGTATAAGAATTCTGGGCACACTGCTGTAATTAATGGTTAAAGGGAAAGCATGATGCCTGTATGGGTTGAGGTCATCTTGAAACCTGTAAACTAGAAGTGAACTAAAATCACCATCTGTTTTCTTCTACTGATCAAACCAAAAGGAGACGAAGGTAAGCAAGGTAAGTGGCTGACTCGCTGCTCTTCCTTTGCTTGCTGTGCCTCTTGAGCAGGGAGGAAAACTAGATGAACTGCTGAGTGTTAAATACACAATTCTCTTACCAAAAATTGCCCCTTGCAGCAGAAAATGCTTGAAATTCAGTAGTAAGGACCACATCTGAAAGAGAGCCCCGGGGGCTACCATTCATCTCTAATTTATAACTACAGCAATAAATAATTTATTAAAAAACCCCACCCCAATGTTGCAGGTGGGGTGAGCAGTCTAGTGTGGGTGTCCTTGGCCGTCTGCCGCCTCCCTGACAGCGAGGGGCTCCTCTCCCTCCCCGGGGAGCAGAGGCCTGCGCTCCGCCGGGCCATCCAGCCGGAGCAGAGGTCGCGGGGAGGAGATCTTGAAGTTTGCGAGGGCGCGGGAGCGTTCTTGAATGAATTGGGTCAGGACATTCACTTGCAAGCCAGCAAGATCAATAATCAGGTTGCTGATGCACCTTCATGAGGAAAAAAAAAAACACACAAACCCACTCGTACTGATTCAGGCTCCAAAAATACATGAATTGTGAAACGAAGTGGGTGAAAATTGCCAACCCCCTGATGACTCCTGGTGCTACGGTGTAACCGCACCAAGCCAGCCAGGCCCTGGCCCCAGTACGCAGCCCGGAAAGAGGAGATCCTGCGCCTCTGGCGACTGAAACAGCGAGGGCGATTGCACTCTGACGAGCGCTGCAGGTCAGTACCCCAAAACTGGGCTGCCTGGTCCTGCCCCAGGCTCAGGCGTTGCTCTTCTGACGTGAGCCTAAAGAGGTGGGGATCTGGATTGCCTCTTCGCTGTTGGGGGGGTTTAATGGGAAGAATCCATCCTGCGGACGGGACTGCAGCAGTAATGGGGTCACCAGCGCGACCCTTCCACCGGTGTTTGCACTGTGCCGCATTAATGACTTCACTGTTGTTCGTAGACCTGCAGTTTTGTAAGTTTATTATGTAACGTTGCTATTTATTCCTGGGTTGCATTCCAGTTTAAAACAGCTACGCTTGAGAAAGCACCTCTCTAATGCTCAGAAAGGTGTAAATGGCCTCTAGTAGCTGCACAAGCTTCAAACTAAAAACCTCTGCGAGAGACTCTTTGTGCAGAGCAGTGCATCAGCGTAAATTGTGCAAACCTCTGACAGAAATAAAAAGGTTTTTCCATGCCTTGATTCTGGTAAGAGGAGACTGGGAGTGATTTTTAACAACCTTTCATTGCCATCACCTAAAAGACAAGAGATTTACCTCTTCCTAGTACACTCTTACAGGCCAAAAAATACATATTTATAAAAACAGAGCAGTGATGAGGTGTCCACTACAGACAGCAACCTTGCCGATGGATTTGGAGCAGAGCTCCTGGCTGGAGGGTGCCTCTGCCCTCGGGTGCAGCCTGTGCGTTGCTGTCGTCAACGCAGCAGCAGTTGGAGCTTTGGCCCCCTGACCCGGGAAGGTGGCCCAGGCAGTCGCCGGGTCGCAGCCCGGCACGCGGTGCCATGGGATGCCCAGCGTGCGCTCACACTGAAGGACACAATGCTGCCGGTCTCCCCGTGGTCCCCACCCGGCTCTTCCACAGGATCCCACCCGGGTGCTCAGCAGAGGTGAGCCTGGCGCACGAGCCCTGCCGGCAGCCCGGGCATGGGGTTGGCATGGGTGCTGGGTGTGGAGGCCGGACACTGGTGCAAGCCACATCCCATCCGACAGGCAGGGCCCTGCGGCATTCAGAGGCTACAGGCGGAGGATGCCTTTGGGAGACGCTCTCCCTCCTGCACCCACTCTGGGTGCACAGCCCTGCCAGATGTCGCAGCAGCTGTGGGCTGGTCCCTGCCAGGGCTGGGCCACCCCGCTCCTGGGCTGCCCGGCGAGCGGCTGAGCCCTTCGCCCCAGCCCCGCGTCCCCCCACGGTGTGCAGCGCCACGTCCAGGCAGCACAGTTGCCTCCGGGGGGGCCGGGGCCAGGGGACAGGCACGGCAACGTCACCGTGCAGCCCAGCATGCAGACACACAGGTCAGTGCTACAGAGGGGCCATTCCTGTGCCAGCAGCCATGGGTACCGGCTTCCCTCCCTCACCACCAGCCCAATGCCATGGCCAGAGCTGCCAGATCCCCGCCGCGGGCCCCGGCATCCAGGTGAGGAGGCATCAAGGACACATTTTCAATGCCACCAAGTGACAGAAGAGCTGCATTTGTAAAGGTGTCCAAGGCATAAAGCGGCAGATCACTGGGCCTAAAACAAGGCCAAAGGAAACCCCAAAACCTTACCAGCTGCCAACCTCCAGCGAGACGGGTTTTGCCGTGCACTGCAGGGTGCCTCCCTGCAGTGCCCAGGTTTGCTGCAGGAGACCTGCTGCAGCACAGGGCAAGTCCAGGCCAGGGCTGGTCCTGCAGCCCCCCGTGGTCACCGCAGCCCACGGGGAGTTCGGGCTGGGCACAGACCCCCTCTCCTGAGAGCAGAGGCTGCAGCCACTCCACTTCTGCAGCCAGGCCTCTGCTGAACTGAGCAGGGTCCCACGGTAACATCTTTGCTAAATGACATCTGAAGTCCGCTAAGAGAGCCGACTTCTCTAATGCAGACAGATGCGCTGAGAAACTGCCACCAGGCTCAGGCTGTGCCAGCAGTGGTGAAGGGTTAACTCCATCAGTGCTTAAACTACGAATGTGGAGCCCATTCTCTCCTCCAAGCTCGTTAACAATGTACACCTGATGATCTAAAGCACTAGAGAGTCATTTTAATTAACGCTCTGCCAGAGGGGATGTGGTGAAGACACTGATTTCACTCCAATGACTTTCTATTTTGGTATATTGCAGAATCGGTGCATTAGTTCCCCGGGCTGATGTGGTGAGCTAATCCAACTACAGCCGCGTGGGCACTGCCGCCGCTTGGCTCCACAGGCGGCAATTCAGCACAGAGGCGCTGGCACCATCCGCCGGTCGAGGACACAGCTCCTCAGCAGGGCTGTGCGGTGCTGGCTCCGGTGCTTGTCTCCCGGCAGGACTGGGCTGATCCTCCCCTACCCACCGGCGGGGCGCAGGTGGCGGCGGGACGCAGGTGGCAGCGGGTCGGAGGCACCGCAGAAACGACAAACAAAGCCCTGCAGCCACGGGGGCCCTGCCACATGCCTGCCGGCGCCAGGAGCGGGACCACTGGGCTGGGGGCACCCCTCCATGCCTGCTGTCCTGCCCAGCCACGGCAGCCGCGGCCGCCCCAAGGGAAGGTGCCAGCCCGAGGTGCAGAGGAGCTGCAGCCGGCGGTGCTCCAGGTCTCCCGCGGCCTCTGCGGTGATGGAAGAGAGACTTCACACTGCGCCCCAGAGAAAAGATAGCGGTACCTATAAATGGTATTGTGCTGTTGGTTAGATGGTAGCATGATGTTACTTAATTAATGTTTTAATACCCTAGGCATCTTCTGTGCCGTATAATTCATATCGATTCAGCTGTGAGCATGTTCAGTTAAAAAGACTCTCTTTCCTAAGCAAACTTTCAATTATATTGAATTGTCACAGCGAAAAAGGGCCTTTTCTCAGCATGGGGGAGGGGATTCTCCGCCAAACCACTGCTGGCCGGGCCAGGCACACACGTGCATACATGCACACACATGCACGTGCACAATGCCCACACCCTCCTGCCCCAGTGCTTCCAGCCTCCCCGAGCCACCAGTGCCAACCCCAGCAATGCCATGCTGCCAGGTGTCACCGTCCCCAGGCCATGGGGTTTCCTCCTGCGTGTCCAAGCAGAACGGCCTGTCCCCTCCAGCTGCTGCTGGGCTGGCACCGGTGGAGGCTGGCCCCAGCCCTGTGCCACTGCGGGCCACCAGCCCGGGTGCCTGGGCGCATGCACCATGAGAAGCAGCTCTTGCAGCCCCTCAGCAGGGCTGGCCGGGCACTTGCTGCGGCCAGCAGCCGTTTGCTCCGTGGCTGGTGGCCTGTCCTCACCGTGTGCAGGGCTGGGCTGTGGACCCCCGCCAGCCCACCACGCGTCACGGGGACAAGGGGCCGTGGGTCACTGGGGCCCCTGCTGCTCCCTGGCCAGCCCGCGCTGCCCCAGCCAGCCGGCCGCCGTGGCAGGGAGCCAAGCAGGGACTGAAGGATGGGCTGGAGCTTGCGTGGATTTAAGTCACGGCTTTGGGGATCGCTGGTGTTTTGTGAACTTTTGTTGGTTTGGTCTCTGTGTCCCATTTTGCAGGGCCCTGCACGCCTGAGGCAGGTGGGCTTCCTGGGGAGTGTGTTCCCAGTTGTTTCTGCCCCTTCCCACAGGTTTCTGGCAGCACCCTCCGACACGCTCGTGTCTCCAGAGGTGGTGGGTCTCGGCTGAAAGCAAGTCAGTGGGGGGTAAACCCTGCCACGGCTGAGGCACGGGGCAGCTTCCAGGCACCTCCTCATGCCATCACGCTGGCAAGCTGGGCACACCGGGGGTTGGAGCAAGGTTAAAGCCAAATCAGCATTGACAGAAAATTATTAGCAGGGCAGAAATAAGGAAAAGCCCCCCTTTCCTCCCATAATCGGGTTAACGTGTGCATGGAATGCTGAGTATTTTGGCAAAGCAGCACCTTTTCTTTTTTAAGCAGAAATTCAGTTTCCATTATGTGAAGCTGCACCCCTCCTGCTCCAGCAGCGCCTTTGATGAGCGCACATGGTGGGGAAGAAGGACACGGGATGTGACCAGCCTCACTCCGTGTCCCTTGGCCCTGCTGTGCCCTGACGACCAGCAGCTGGAAGGGGTCCCCCTGTGTGCCCGTGGCAAGGGAGGGCCCAGGGGATGGATGCCTTCCCCCCAGGCACCCCTGGCCCCCAGCACAGTCGCAAACCTCACAGCAATGGGCACACGGGCCGCGTAGCATCGGGGGGGGGATGCAGGCACTGGCAAGAAGTCAGTGGTGCCCCACACAGGAGCAAGACCATGCATTAGGGGCCTTGCCCTATCCTTGCAGGGCTTTGTGGGGCTGGGGTTCGGCTCTGGGCATGCAGGCAGCTTCTGGGAGGAATCCTGCAAAGGTCCTCCATGCCAAGGCAGGTTTGCCAGCTGCAGCAGGGAGGGCTGTGCCGGGGTGCAGGTCCATGCAAGTGGTCTCTGTGCTCGGGGCTGGGGCGGCAGCGGGGCTCACTGACACTGCAAGGATTCATGGTACGGCCCCAGCCACGCCTGGGACCCTGTCACAGCAAACAGGGCTCCTGGCCGAGCAGCCAGGAGATGCACCATGGACCTGCCCTGACAGTACCATGACCCTTGACAGTACCATGCATGGCAGCGCCAGCCCTGAGCACAACTCCAGAGCCGGGGGTGAGCATTTGCTCTGCACCTTCAGTGCTAGCAGTGAAGGTCACAGCTGTGTGCAGCTCATCCTCTCTCACCGCACCGGTGAGCCCTGCCTGCCTGCATCCTGCTGCGGTGCTCCCAGCGGCATGGCTCCATCGCAGCTGGTTTGGGACCTGTCGTGCTGGACCAGGGCCCGCTGGCCCCACAGTGCGGGAGCACGGCTGTGCACAAGGCTGGATGGCACAAACATCACAGCCCAGTCTTGCTGGGGACCCACACATCCCTCCACTGTTCTGGTTGCCTGCCCAGCTCGCTCTGCTTCTTTGGGCTCCTCCTGCTTTCCAATGGCACCGAGAACTGGGTCCCACAGCAGTCTGGCCCCACGTTGTGCTGCGAGTTTTCCCACAGCTGCAGTGGCGCAGAAAGGTCCCTGACACAAACCCAGCAGGTTCCCCCAGATGGCATTGGCAGCCTTCCCACCCAGACTGTGCAAGTCAAAGCAGATCTCAGTGCTCTGCTCCAAAGAAAGCACGTCCCCTTCTCACAGAAAGGTGGACACAAGATGGAAATCTCCCGTGTCCACATGCTGCCTGCCAGTGCGCACCGAACCCTGCGATCTGGCTCCGTACACTCAGCGTCGGTGGCTCTGTCCCTCCACAGTCACCCCCTCGCCCCGCAGGGCTGTGGGGAGGGTGCAGGGTGAGCAGAGGCAAAGCAGCCCTGGCACATCCCCTGTGGCGATGCCTCTGCACGTCTCCGAGATGGGCCAGGAGAGCAGCTCGGCGCATGGCCACCTCTGCCAGCGCCATGGAGCTGCACTCATCTGCCCCTGGGGAAGCAGTGCAGGGAGCTGCTGGCAAAATTTTTAAGGATATATGTTTGCTTTCAGTAACAGAAGAGCACCTTGATGTTCTGCAAGGATAAAACGTGACTGCAAGCAGAGAGCCATGGCGTATCAACTCAGCCGCGTGCGTCGTGGCAGCAGGCAGCTGCCAAGTTTGTCACCAGCCCCTGCCACAGTGCCACAGCCCTCGGGGCCATGCCTGGTCCCCCAGCCCCGCTGAGCCTGTCATCCCCAGGATGGGGGGACATGAAGGCTGCTCCCCACACAGGCTATCCTTCTCTTTATTAAAGATTTCTGTCCAGGTTTTTTTTTTTTTTAAACAATGAGGCAAAGATAAAAATTCTCTATTTTCATTACTCCCTATTTTCACAGCCCGCTGAACAAAAACACAAAGCGCTTCTCCTGCTGCCCCTTGCTCCCTGGCCCTGCCTCTTTCTCCCATGGAGTTCAAATTAAAGAAAGGCGAAAATTGAAGCTGTTGTACGCAAGGCGATTGCAACATGCATATTTGATTTTTATGATGGATCTAAATTGCTGAATAAGGCCATGGAACAAAGGGAGACTGCGGCTTCCTGCCCATCACAGCCAGCCAGCCACTGCAGAACAAAAGCGCCAGCCATTAGGGGCTCAGCAGGGAGACACATTATATAAATGACTTTGTTTCTCTGCCCCTTCCCCCCCCCAGGGTGCTCTGGACCGGGCTGGGGGGCTCCTGATTTGCACACCCCGGGGAGAGCATGCGGCTGGTGCAAAGCTGCCATCGTGGAGCAGCGCGGCTGCGGGGAGCCCTGCTCGCCCAGCACACGTGGCCGGCCTTGCCAGGGCTGGGGGGCCCAGCGGGCCCCACCCCGGGTCCTGCTGCCAGCGGGACGCAGGCGAGCCGCCCACGGCAGCGCTGCCGGGGTCCTGCTGCGGCCGGGCCGCACGCTGCGGAACGGCAGGCAGGGCCCAGCAGGTCGAGGCAGCCAGGGCTGGGCAGGGGCTGGGGGACGGTCCGCAGAGACCCTTCAGCAGCCACAGCACTCGCAGGCGCGCGGCACCTTGGCGTGGGGCCGAGGATCTGCCGCCCCTTCCCCTGGCGCCGTGCGGCGATGGGGAACAAAGAGAGGCAGGGCTGCGTTCCTCGCCCCGCTGCCCCTCCCGCGCACCATGCCGGCGGCGGGTCCCTGGGTGCCGGTGCTGGCCGGCGGCCCTGGGCATGCTCAGGGCCACACAGTGCTGTGGGGACTGTGGCTTCCATGGTCCCTGGGCTCACGCGGGCTGCGGGACGGCTGTGCCGACCATGGTGGCCCTGGCGCCATGGGGACACTCCTCAGGCATTTGGTGCCTTTTGTAGCCCAGGCTGCAGCGCTGCGCGGCCAGTGGCACTCAGGTGACGCTGGCCGGATGTCCCTTAGCAGGTCAGAGCCACAGCTGATTCGTGGCAGCTCAGCACAGCTCCCTCGGACGAGTGTCAGTGCAGCACCAGCACCACGCGAGGACACCTGGGAAATGCCAGGCAAGACTGCCTTGACGGTCCCACAGACGTACTCACAGCACGGCGCAGCACGTGCCAAGCCGGGGGTGCCGGGCGCTGTGCTGCCCAGCGCGGTGCGCCGGCAGGAGGAGGCGAGGCTGTACCCAGCAGCCGGGAGGGTTTGCACCCAGCTGGGGATCTGCTACTCTGATCTCGCGCTCGCAGAAACCATCTTTTGTGTTTAGTAAAAGGCATTCGTTAGGAAGGCTTCGGCGGAAGATCTGTGATTACTCAGTCTGCAGCGGAAGGTACTTGACAAGGGCGGGCGGGATCTGGTTAGGATCACACTGCGTTCCGGAGTGGGTTTCCCGCTGGTTCCTCAAAGCCGCTGCAGAGAAGAGCTGGGTTCGTGGCGGCAGTGCTGCGAGGGCTGCGCGGGGCTCCCCACGGACACAGTGTCTCTGCACAGGTGGGCGCTGTGTCCCGGCCTTACACTGCTTTGGCATTCCGGGGACAACCCTCCGCAATGTGCTTGCGTGATGGGCATCACCAAGAAACACCTGTGTCCCCGGCACAGCCCCCCCACTGTCCACAGCCCGCGATGCCACAGGAGCACGATGGGGCATGAGGCTGCCCTTCCTGCCTGTCCCACCCCCAAGTGTGAGCCCAGGGACGCCCTGGGAGGATCCCGGCTACAGCCTGCATGTTATGGCCACCCGCCTGTGAAACACCTTCTACTTGAGCCAAGGTGGACTTGAGAGGTTGCTGCAAATGGCTTCCTGGTTCTTGTGGGCACAGCAGAGGCTGGCCCGTCTCCTGCTGGTGTCCGGGAGGGCTTGGGGACCAGCACTGTCCCACTGCAGGCAGTGGGGCTGGGCTGGTGTTGGCCCCTGTCTTGCTGCATGAGCTGCTCTGGCTGTGCTGTGGGGTGCCGTAGGGCTTCTTGAACTCATCAACTCCTGCTGCAGATGTGACATACCACTGGAGAAAAGAAAACAACTGGCCAGACTAAAAACATGCTTTCTTTTGCTAACGCATCCCCCAGGTCCTCTGCCCATCATCTCCCCCTCTGCGCTGTACCAGGGAATTGCATGCTTCAGTAATAGTGTCCAAATGGATTTCCCCTACCCCGACCCCTGTGCTTCTGAGAGCGGGAAGGAAGCGCGGCATGCCACCATGCCTGCTGCCTCTGGCCGTGCAGGGCAGCCAGCGCTCCCGGAGCTGCTGCCGGGGCGGTGGGCACGAAGAGCCCACCCCAGCCCCTGGCGTCCCGCCCTCGTGGAGCACCGCTCGCCACCAGCTGCTTCGGACGGATGTGGCTGGAGGGACTCGTGCCTCAGTTTGCCTGGGAGAGCATTGGCAAGACCCGCTGCAAGGAACACGGGCGGCCCGGGGTGGCTATCCCAAGTAAAATCCTGGGCTGGCTGGAGAGGAGGTGGGAACGTCACTGCCCAGAGACAGACCAGAGGGGTGCAGCTGCAGGGAAGTCTGCTTAGAGTCTGGGAGAAGGCTGGGAGCAGCCTGAGAGCCACAGGGGATGTGTTTTGCTCTTTAAAGTTTAATTTCCATGACCTTTTTTGCTGCTGGCTGCCGCTCCCCCAGTGCCACTCCCAGCACTGGGTCAGGTTGTGCTTTCCCTGCTAAGGAGCTAAACTGAGATGCTGTGTGTAAGAAATGGGAAGTGACAAGATATGACCAAAGCATTGGAAATCAATCCAAACTAAATGTGCTTCTTAACTATAAGTGAACAGTTGAAAACAATCCTCTTTTATAGCCATGGAGATAAATACTCTGTTTTTATTAGGAAAAAATTGCTTTGGACTGAATAAAGTCGTTTGATTAACAAGTCAAAGCAGATGGTTTATTGATGTTTCAGAAAGGAGTTTACAAGGTCTAGTGAAAAAAGAGACCCAGCTCTGAATTAACAAATTACCCTGGTATATGGGACATTGACAGTTCACTGCTAATAGATTTATGGGCTACTGCTGGGTGTTTCATCCCCATTTGGTTTATTATGATAAAATATTGGGGCAAGGGTAACCTATAGCCTCATTGCAATATACTGTATCGACCCCTGACCCTGAGAACCTGACAGCAAACCTATATATTAGATTCTTAATTTGTCTTAATCTAACAGGATCGGCTTCCGTGCTGTAATTATTTTCCAAAGGCGACTGTGTGAGCATGTGAGTGTGTGAGAGACGCAGGTGAAGGTGGATCACTTTGGCTATTGCACTGGACATGCAGTTAAACTGCTGAAGACCTAAGAGATCGCAGTAGGAACAATGCAGGAGCATCAATGTCCTGTGAAGCAGGACATGACATTGAGAAATAATAAAATTCCCAGGTGCTGTAAATTACTCTCATAAAAACAATTTACCATGAGGCCCTAGCAGCATCTGGAAATATGCACAGATCTTGACTGGAAATGCAGAGACTTGAAGAAATGGTGCAACAGAGCTGTTTCTTTTTCTGAAAGTTCTCACAATTGCTTTGCAGCCCCCGTGCTCACGGCCACAGCTTTCCCGAGGACAGAAGTGTCCTGCAGGCAGCAAGAGGGACCGGTAGCCGATACAAGCAGCTTTGAACCCACGGTGGCTGAGTCTTCATGTCTGATATTTCAGGATTAAAATGCAGTAGTCGCATGCTTCTGTAAACTCATGCTTCTGAGTAGCAGTGCATTAGCTAACAGTTTAAGCATGTGCGCTGTCATCTTTCGTACTTTGTGGCTAAGACGTGGGCTGTGATTACAGGCCAGTCTCAGTGCTCAGAGCGGTTGAATCAGGCCGGCTGTAGGTCAAGTGCTCGTTCCTCTGCCCAAGCCCGGGTAACAACTACTGACTCCTGAGAGGTTTCCAACACCCTCAGCCCAGAGTAAAATGCAATTAATTGCATACTCTGTCCATCCACGCTGCAGGCAGGCACTGCCTGCCGCTCCGTCGTGGGCCCGGGCAGGCAGACTGGTGCTAAGCCTTGCCAGTCAAAATGTCGGTGATGAGAAGCAGGAAGACAGCCTCCAAACTCTTCTCCATTTGCTGAAGCGATTAGTTCTGAGGACCTTATGCGAAACCTTTACTTCCTCCTTTTCTGTGTGACCTGTGCTAGTTTGCATACGGCACTTCAGGTGCCTGAGTGTGCCTACCCGAGCTGCCCTCTGCACCGGCTGCTCATTCCGATCAGACAATTAGGGGATGCTGTAGTGTGGGACTCACAACTTTTTGTGCCTGAACAGGGCAGTGGTGGTGCCTGGATTCAGGATCAGAGACACCATGCAAGAGCATGCCTTGGTTTGTGCCTATTCCCCCTGTGCTGTGCCCGTCAGGCACTGCCCTACCCGCGCCAAGGCCGGGGGAGTGCCAGGGCTGACGAGGGCCCCCTAAAAAGAGCTGGCAGGGGAGCACCGGGGGCCGGGAGGGGGGAAATGCTCCCGAGTCAGGGACTGTGTTGGTTCTCACCTACCCCCAGCCCTGCTAAGCAATATTTGCATGCATCCCAAGATGACATGGTGATGAATGGGGGACAAATGCGTCTTTTATTGCTTCCACTGCACACATGCGTTTTTCTCTCTCGCTTTGGTTTTTTTTTAAAGGGACTGTCAGACTGCTGGATACAGGAATTCATATGATTTGTTCTGCAGCCATTTCTCCTTTCTCTCCTGTAATAGGATCTGCAGAAATAATTTAAAGAGCTGAAGGTAATTTAGTGTCTTCTTTACCTCTCTCCCCATACTTCCTATGAGTTCACCAGGTACCCTCTAGATGAACTAATCCTACTGTAAAATATTATTTCTAGGCTTTATTCATCTAATTTATTAACTGTCTGCAGCTTTATTTACCAGGTTCTGGATTAACTCTGAGACCAGTTACTATTCAGAGCTGCTGCTTGCTTCATTGCTGTCTTTCGTTCTGTTTATCTTTTCTTTGTAGAGGAGGGGCTCAAACATACACAAACTGTCCTGAGGTTTAGCAGATATTCCAGGGAATCACAGGGCTATATCTCATCTTCTGTGGTAATTAGTTACATCTCACACCTCATAGGAATCACAGCAAACTTTCTTCTACATACCACTGCTCCCCAGGAAGCAGAAGGAAAATTAAAAGATCATTTTAATGCTTGACATTACAACTTTTAGTCTCACCCCAAATGCAGGAGCACTGAAGGGGGTGGAGTTGCTCTGCTTTGCATCAGTTGAGAGCTGGCCCCAAGCACCCACCTGTGGTCATGGCCAGAGCTGATATCACAGCTGACGCTGGGTGGTGAGTTTGGGGCTGTCAGGCTGGATCTTGGTGGAAGAGCTGTAGTGCTGATGTATGAGCCAGCTGGAGAACGCAGCAGCATTTCTCTACCCCGTATGAAGGTGCGTGCAATGTTCCAGGGGCTTTTTGGGTGCTCAGGAAAGCTGAGAGTTCAGCTGAGGACAAACAGGTAAGTAAGTGGCTAGGAGAAGAAAATGGTGTGGTGTCCTTCACAATAAAAATGAGCTCGTTCACCGCAGGCAGCACGGTAGAAGTGGACCTGTGAGAGTGAAGTGGGATGGAGCAGTGGTCTTGCGTATGATTCACAGAGTTTGGAAGTTACAGAGCTGCCCTCCCCGTGCTTGTGCTAGGGCCTTGCAGACCCGTCCTTTGCTGGGGCCCTCTCCTGGGGAGGAACCGTTCAGTGTGTGGCTGCAGCCAGAGTGTTTCCCCGTCTGCACTGGTGCTCTGGGTACCTCAGAGTGATACAGTGGGGTCTCTGCTTGGCTGAGAGAGAAGCCATTAAACGTGCAGTGCAGAGATGTGATTGCTGTGGGCAAAAGCCAAGTGAACTGAGCTCCTGAGGCACACATTTTAGGATTTTGGGTTACGTCAGAGACAATGAAAATGCTGTGCTTTGGCCCTGAAGTGTAATCAAACGGCCATGGGTCTGGCAGAGGTCCCTCGGGGGCAGTGTGTGGGCAGGGCTGCCTGTCCCGAGCACCCGGCACATCCAGCTCTGCAGTGCCCCAACGGCAATAAAAGCAGAGCGCTGGCATGAGCACTCCAGTTTTTAAATAGGCTTTATCTGTGGGACTATTTGCAGATCCAGCCACCTCCCCTTGGAAATCCCAGTTTAAATAGCCAGTGCAGGCAGTGGCTTTTCCCCACGGGCTGTGGCTGCGCCCCTTCTGCCAGGGCCACAGGGGCTCTGAGGGGTCTCCCCACCCAGGGAGCAAGTGTTCCCGGCCCTGGCCCCACGTGCCTGGCTGTGGGCGCTCTGCAGCACCGGGCTCTCACCTGCGCTGTTGGGAATAGCCTGGGGCTGGCCGTGTGTGGACCCAGTCCTCTCTCCACCTGTGTGCATCCTCCATGCGGGCTGTGGTGCTCTTTGCGCTGTTGCATTCTGCATGATGCCCACTAACACATGGTATCCCACCGCTCCCCATCCTGCTAACATGTGGTATCCCACTGCTCCTCATCCCACTAACATGTGGTATCTCACAGCTCCCCATTGACGTGTGCCACCACAACAGGGGAGCTCCAGCAGCCCTTGTCCATCTGCAGTGCCAAAGGGGTTACCCCAGAGAGGTTCACTGGGGAGGACTTTCCCCTCTAGGGCTGGTGTCTTTGTAACTTTTCAGCATCCTCAGACTGTAATTTTTTTCCTCCAATCCAAGCTAGACAAATCTCAGCTGGAGCACAGGGTCTGGCTGGGGCATTCGCTCCAAGGAAGATGCTGATGGGCTGGCCAGAGGGCCAAGGCATCTCAGAGCCATGGCTTGTGAGGGAGTTATCAATTCAGCGGGGATTATTGTGCTGAAATACTGCTTGTTAACTAACCCACTGTAACCCTCTGTGTAGCTGCTCACAGGGAAATGGGCTGTGGCCATCTTTGCTGGGGGCTCACTAGAAACACCTTGTCTTGCCAGAGGCTCAGGCTGTTCACGTGGTTACCCCAGCCCAGCTGACACAGAGCAAACCACTCCAGCAATGGGAACTAGATTACACCACCTAATCAAGTCAAAGTATCGCTTTAGCTGTACAATCAATGTATTCTTAAAAAAACATCTGAGACTTTTAAAAGTCATTATCAATACATGCTCTGAATTCACACCATCTTCATGGGGTCTTGCAGCCTTGGTGGCTATCACTCCTATGAGTTTCCTTTACTTTAGCCGTGTTTCATACCTGGCATCACACTTGGCTCGCAGCATGAGGGCTCGCTGCCCTGGGAAGCAGCCTTTCTGCATGCTGGCACCCCATGTAATGCAATGGAAGCCTTACCATGATAAGGGCCCTACGTGCCACCAGAGTGCAAGCAACAGTCACAGCTGGAAAAAAATAATCTCCATGCATTGATATAAAGCACTAGTACATTGCCAGAAACGAAGCACTTAATGTTATTAAGGGTTTTATTGGGTTTTTTTAACCTTTTTTTTTAATCTTTTTTTTTTTTACTTGCAGAGAGTGGTACCGCTGAAACATAAGGGCTGGTGGTGTTGTTGGCATTGAAGTGGTTAATGTGGTAGTCTAATTCTAAACTCCTGTATGTGGTAGCCTGTCCTCACTATTACTCGGTTCTTTTACTTCACCAGTTGTATATTGTCTAATTGTGATTTACTGCATATTTTTCACATAAATTACTTTAATGGACTCTTTGTCTGGGCTACATTGCATGGTAGAGAGTGCTACAAGGTGTCATATGAACAAGGTTATAGAAAAGATTGAAAAGACTACAAACTATTGTGTGAGCTGAGGAATAGCTCATGTTGTAATGATGCAGACATGCAAGGGGCAGAGTTAAGGGCTGTGTGTACAGTCTTGACTTCATAGCATTTCTCACCTTGAGTGTTTAACTGTGCAACCCTGGTATTTTTGTAATGGAGTATTTTCTAATAGAGTTTGAGGGGATTTTGTTCAAAATGAAAAACATTGAGATTCTGGAGTACTATAGACACAGCAGGGGGAGAAATGCTCCAAGCATGGTCCTTCCTGAGCTGGCTTAAGCTCTGTCGAACCTGCCTGTCCTGTATAAATGAGTCAAGTGCTCACTAGCTCCTGCCTGTGTGCACACCGTCAGTCTGCAGATTCACAGCTCTTCTGGCCACCATGGAAGACAAGCCCCCTCGCACATCTTACAGTGCTGCATGGTCCCTGGTGTGGACCCACCCTGATATGGTACCTGTGTGAAGTTGTCACAGCTGTGAGCACACATGCCACCAGTAATCTCTTAAGGGACTATGCTGAGCACCAGCACATCCAGGCACCTTCTTGCAGCTGTGAGTGTGAGTTTGCACATCCAGCACCCTTTAGCAGGGAGAGAATGCGCATGGGAGTATGCACAAGGGAGAAACAAGCCTGGCAGGCAGCCTAGCAGCTGCCATGGTTTTCTCTCCCACCCGTCCAGCACTCGCAGGAAGCTCCCTGTCCTCACCTCCCTGCTGTCCTGGCCACAGGTGCCACTGTAGCTGCTAAGCCTTACAGCTGGGCTTAATCATGCTGTAGTGGATGAGGCTCCTTTGGCACCAGGAGCAGGTGGGGAGCTTTGCTGCTTGAACTGCTGTTGGAGAGCTCAGGCTTAATAAGCATTCCCAGCACACGTGTCAGGTGCAGCTCTGGGACTGTCCAAAGAGGGTTCTGCCTCCAGCCTGGGGAGACAGAGTGGTGATGGACACGGCTTGGTGTGCTTTTCGTAGCCTGCCAGCACTACCTCTGCCCTGCTTGAGGCCAGACCAGCTGGTTTCCGCAGCTGCAACTTCGTTATGCCTCAGCGAGGGGACATTGTGGCAGTGGAGTCATGCGCTTCATGGCAAATAGCCAGCATTGTGTATCATCTGATCATTGCTGGCACATGGATTTGTACTGCTAGCTCACAAGTTCATCTGGCAGTTTGCTGCGGTTATTGCAGGACACTTCCAGAAGAGTGCCTGGCAGGCTGGTAGAGGTGCAGCTCCTGTTGACAACCTGTTGGATGACTCTCCAGGAAATATAGTTTTGATGCATTGTCCTGGCATCCTGCCATTTCTCCTTGATCAGGGTCTATTTTATTAACATCGCCAAGACTGTAGGTCTAGGAGGATGAGAATGGAAGTCTTCTCTTGATTCACTGACTGGAGCAAATCACTTACAAGGAAGCAATTTCAGTTTCAGGCCTTGGCTTGATTCCAAACTATGATGGGTCTTAGTCTATCAGTTGCAATAAAATAAACTAGGAGTTGGCCTCTGGCAGGCTTCCTTACACACTGGCTTGGACACCAAAGGTTTGCCGTCAGGCACTAGTTTGACATCAGGCACTGGTTTGACATCAGGCACAATAGAACAGGGCACACCCATGGTGCATTTCTGCAGATTTGGTTGAATTAATGTGTCCTTGAAGGAGAAAGAAAAGGATCTTCCCTGACTGAGGCACCTCAACTAGCAGCAGATGTCCCTGACTGTCTTAATCAGCTTAGTAAAAACGGTCTGAATTTCATACACTCATGAATGGCGAATCAAAGCCAAATTACATAAAGGCATGTTTTGCTCTTCAGTGTGGATCACTGCTGTGCCTAATTTCAAATTTTTGACCCTTGTGAATTTCAGCTGAAGGAATATTAAGAGAAAAAAGTTCTAGATATATTTTTCAAGATAGGAAAGTTTCTGGTTAGAAAATTGTTAGAAAGTTATGAGTGATGGGGAAAAGAGTTGTAGTGGAAATTATTGTGAAATATGATTGTAATGACCAGTGGCCAGCAGTGGCCATAACTGTGCTCTAATCCCCACAGTACTCTTGCTTTCTTACTGTCTCACTGGATTTCACACATTAAAATGATATCCTATTCTGGAAAAAGAATTGGGAACTGGACTTCTGTTCCCAATACCATACCACCATGTTACCCCATTCATGCCATCTTGTGTTTGATCAATATACTTTGGTACAGGAATATTTTACATTTGAGCTCCTTTGTATTTTTCATGTGATGGTCCATTGAACTTGGTTCTTTTGCTTGGCCTTATGATGAGCTAGACAAAAAAAAAAAAAATTAGAAGTTTCTTCTGTAGTAGGAACCGCCCTGTTATTTCATAAGCATCATGTATGCCTGAGGCTAGTAGGATTAGCGAAGGATTACTATGCATGCGCGCATAGCTTATAAAGCTGCTTTGATTACAAAGTCCAAAAAAAGGATATTAAATTTTTATTACAAAAATATTTGGTTTCTTCATTCCTGTTCAAACAGAAGACAAAGTTCCAAGCATTCTCTTGCTTTGCGGTCACACATCAGTTCCAAAGAAGGAAAAGGAAGAGAATTTCCATTGCTATTTTTCTTTACTAAGATCACAGCCCAGTGCTTTTGTCTCACTTAGTTTCCCAGTTCCATCATTGCGAGCAGTCCCCTGGACAAACAAAACTTCATTCTGCTAACAAGGAACTATGGCTGGAAGGAACTGCAGCTCCATTGTCTTTATTTATGCCTTTAGAATTTCAGTATGCTTGATTCCCTGCTTCTCTGTCACCTAGAGTGTTGGGACAGCCTTGCAGTTCCTTGCTTCCTATGATTTAGCATTTGTCTGTAAATTTTTAATTTTTTTTTTTTCCTTCAGCAATTAGGTTTTCTATGTGGTCTCATGAACAGATACCTGAATCATGCAGGTTTCTCAGCTCCAAAGCTTGGCTTATACTTCACATGTGCTAATGCCATCTTTTTCATCCACCTTTCCATTTCTGAAATGGGCTGCTTTTCTTACAAGGGAGAGCAAGCCAACTTCAGCATCTCCTCAGTTTGGATGCTTTCCCCTATCTGGAATTAGAGCTGTGTATGGCTTAGAGGCAGCAGTAACTCCTTCAACTGCTTGTAATAGACATAAATCAGGTGCCTGCCTTGAGAGCTCTGACTTGTTTTGTACCTTGTGACATGAATGCTTGTGAGGCGATCTGATGCAGGACCTAGGAGGGCTGCTTG
Source organism: Gavia stellata (assembly GCF_030936135.1). Lineage (NCBI taxonomy): Eukaryota > Metazoa > Chordata > Aves > Gaviiformes > Gaviidae > Gavia > Gavia stellata. Next base: position 23,402,599 of record NC_082608.1, read on the forward strand.
CCAGCAGCTGCACTGAGGAAAGCCACAGCCGTGGGACAGTGAAGGACAGTTACTTACCTGACCTGAGACACCAAGATCATTCTCTTTTCTCTCTGTGGCTTCTCTGGGCAACAGAGGAGGACACAAGCCTTGCTGCTTTCCAGATGGCTCTTGGGTTGTAGATATTCAGCTGTGTGTTTCTTTTGCATGTTACCTAGATCTTCAGTCTTCTTGCTTCCATGTCTGGCTGAGGTAAGCTCCCAGGAGAGAGGGCTGGGGTTGGGGGGAAGACTGCTTTTTCTTAATCGGGACAAGACTGGAGGCAAGTAGAGCAGTAACCTGTGACAGGCTGATGGGGGCTGTGGCTGTCTTTGGGGGGAATCGTGCCCATTCTTGATCGCAGTGATGCAGAGCTTGGGACAGTTTTGGCACTGTCACTTCTGTCAGGCTCCAAGGAGAGCGGTGACTTGAAGAGTTGCTTTCTTCAACCATTTCATAGGGCCGCAGGCAGCTTTCATCTCTTTTCCCCAAAACAACAGGACACCATTTAGACAGATTCCCAAAACTTAAGGCTGGTTCCAAAGCGGGGGCAGGGATGTCCCTGGCCGCATCCCGCCCTACCGAAAAGCGGGCGGGGGCTCGCAGCAGCCCCGCTAGCCTTCAGGGCAAGCAGCCGGCGGGGTGCGTTGTTCCGCAGATCTGGAAGTGCTGAACGCACAGCAGGCTGGTGCGGGGGCTGGGGCCGGGCCTGGGGCCGGGGCTGCGGCCGCGGCCCAGGGAGGGCGGCCCGGCCCGGCCCTCGCGGGCCCCGCGGCCAGAGCCGCCCGTCCCCATGGCAACCCGACGCTCGGCCGCGTCCACCAGGCTTTGCTGGAAGCCCCGCCCCTTTCCTCTGCTCTCCAATCGTCGACAAGCAGAGGAGGAAGGTTGAGCTTCTATTGGGCAATACTTACGTTAATCTTCGCCTCTGGGGCTCAGCGGGCTCGTGAGGTCTTCCGCGCGGGAAGCACCGTCCCCACCCTTGGCGAGTGTTGACTGGCTAGCTGGCGCCTTGGGGCGGGATTCTGTCTTTCCCGCCTCAGGATTGGACGGGAGCGCCCTCAATATGAGGCGGGGCGGGAGGAAGGTTTGGCGGTCTCGTTCGAACGGCGGGATGTGCGGGCCGGGGCCGGGGCCGGGGCCTACCCCTACCCCTACCCCTGGCGACGGCGGGCGGCTCCGACCGCGCTGCGGGCCCGGGACGGCCTTCCGGGCTGGTGGGGCCGCGTGCGGTTTGGAGAGGGTCTGCGGCGGCCGGGCCTCGCCGCTGAGGGGTCGGCGAGCGCGTTGTGCTCCCCTGTGCTCCACTCATGCAGTCCAGGTAAGGGCTGATGGACAAGTTCCCCACGCTGTCTAATGCTGTCCTCTTGCCTTCCTCCTGCCTTCCTCCTCTTCTGGGGAGGCTGGAGGAAGGCAGAGTTCCTTTCCCGAATTCTTGCTGCACGGACGAGTTCTGCTCCATCCTAGCCGGGGCAGGCCGTGCTGTTCCTTCAGACTTCTCTGCCGCCATTGTGGGAAAGGTGATGGCAGTTACACCATTGCACAGTACCTTGGCAAGGAAGAGAGACTCTGCATTGCCAGGGACCTGGAAAAATCTAGCACTTGCCAAATTGTGTAACAGGTTAATGCTTGGGAGGTTTCCATCTAGCCAAGGAGTTTCCTGAACTATTTGTAGGAAAGAGGTTTGGCTGCCAGGACCTTTGGCAGAGGGCTGACAGAGACAAAGCTCAGTAAGCCCCTATAGTTATCATTGCAGTGGTAACTGGTTTTAGCAGCTGGGTGCAAAACTCATTTTCTAGGCAGGCTGTGCTGCAAAGATGATAGGAACCACGATCTAGCCCATTTTCTTGCTGAAAAGTGGGATCAAATGTATCTATGTTGTTTCTAAAAACTGTATGGCAAACCCATTATTAAAAGCCTTCAGGGATGGAGATCTAAACTGAAACACCAAGCTGTTAAAAGCTGAAGTGCTAAATGAGATGGGTTCCTGTTTATGTTGGCCCTATTTGACCTCCTTAATTCAAGACCTTTGTTTATTTTTACATCACTGAAAAGATACAGAAGTAGGGAGTTGCTTCTAGTGAATCAAGCTTAGAAAAAAATGACACAACTACGATGCAATTGTGTTTTAGAAATGCTTGTGTTCAAGAATGAAAAGTTAATTCCATCCTGAAACTGCATGCCAGGTCAGCATGCTGCTCCCAGCCCCAGGTGCAGGCAGAATGACTTCATGGTCTGATTCTTTGTACCCTGGGGATAGAGGCAGCAGCTCTCCTATCCTGCCATAATGTTTATTGCACAGAATTTAGTGTAGGTCAACAAGAAATTAGGTCCTATTGCAAAATGCAATTTTTTTAGTTGATATATATCAGGTAACCTAGTAAATAATCTGTTTAAAAAAACCCCAAACATGTACTTGAACATGTATTGATTCTCTTGACTACAACAACCATGAAAGAGCAACTCTGAACTTCCTGGTATATAATAGTGAGAAATAGGTCCTTATTAACAATGAAATTTGTGTAACTTGCTTCAGAGAGCATTTATATTCCTGTTATATTGCATTCCAGCAAATATTCCAGTCTTTATTTTACTTGTATAAGTTATGTGGCTTAAAACTAGGTAAGAAATCCCAAAGTGGATGATGAGACAGGCTTGGTGAGTACACTGACAGGAGCCCAACCCTGCACAGTGGGCAGAGGCTCTGTTACCAGCACTCGTGTGCTGCTGCCCTGCTACCCTTCTTACACAGCTGTCACTGGAGCGTCAGAGCCCCTGTGTCACAGATCTGCAGTCCGCATCTTCAGATGTTACCTGAGATTTTGCAGCTTGGCTCTTAAAATAACGTTCAACAACATGTGACGTGTTGTTATTTGAACGCAGCATACATGTTCATGATCTGGGGGGGGTTGTGTCTCATTCTGACTAGGTTTTGGTCTGAATTATCAGTTGAACCACCTAGCAAAGCCATGCTCTTTGTGGGTGACCTGGTAATTCTCTGGGGAGACCTCTTTATATCTGACTGTATGTTTAATAATGAATGCAGGGCAGATATAAACACAGTTGGCTTTGTGGTATTCTGTCTGAGATAAATGGCATCTTCTGTCCCATAAATTGTTTTGATTGAGTTGCGTAAAAGAAAAAATAACTTTGATTTTAAATTCTAGGTGTGACTGCTGTGACAGAGACGACTTATAGCAGCTCTCTCATAACTGGAAGTCATAGGGACAACGGCTGCTTTTGTGTTACAAAACTGAATAGGTAAGAGACAAGTAGCCCCTTAAACTTTTCTTAATTGTAATTAATTTCACTCTAGCTTTTGATTTTTAGAGCCTCAATTTTTTTCTGTCTCCTCTTTCTAGTCAGTTTGCCCCTCTTTGATTTACATTTTTGCCCTATGTTTTAATCAGGAATCGTTTTTTCATTTGCTTATACTGATGGCTTAGATACACTTTCAAAAGTAGCTGAGAAGATCGTGATATTATCCGTAAGTATTTCAGAGAGTAAAATAAAGTGGTTTTTTTTTACTGCTGCCACTGCTCAGTTAACATTGATGATTAAATCCCATAAATATTCTCTTACTGTTCATGTGAAAAGCCTTGAAGATGGGTTGACAGAAATCATTCCCTTTCCTGTTGATATTTGTAACTAAAATAAGGCTATAAAGTGCTGCTGAATGTATCCCGAGTCCATGCTTGCCTTCCATTCAAGCAGAGCAAATGCAATCACCAGTGCTCTTACCCTTTTTGAAGGGTTGGAGCACTTGAAAAGAATTGGATGATTTGCAGACAGATTCTGTCCCAGGCCTCGGAGTGTTAGGAAAGGGCAGGTGAGGTTTTTTCCCATTTTTGAAAGTGAAAACCATTATGTGCATTTCAACCACCTTTGATTCCTCAGCCAGTGCTGATTTGGGAATAAGTATGATCACTGGTGAGAGAAAACAAAGAAGCAGATCTGACCTGGGTGATAGAATACCACTTTAGAAAGCCAGAATATTCATTGTATTTATAAGAGGTATTTCTTGGGGAAAACATGTGGGTTACAGTGAAAATAACTCTGGTGGAAGAGATGAGAAGCTTGGCTTAATTTTTGGATCACTTCAATTGTGGGTATTAGGGTGACGTAGAGCTGGGGAAAAGGAAAGAAACTCTGCCTTATTAGAAGCATAAAAACCAGTGACTGTATCTTGGCCAGTGTTCCCGATTTTCCAGTAAGCTGTCTGCTGTACGGAGGTGTATAACCCTAATGGCTTGTTGTATGCCATTAAAAGGTATTGTACACTCATAAAAGAATGACATTTTGATCAATGCTGTTAAAAGAATTACTGTCTTGACACAGAAAAGCTTTCCTGCTGCAAGTTTAAAAATACGCCTTTAAAAGCTTTTTATTGAATACCTTTGCATCCCTCAGAAATGTGCTATTTTGGCACAGGGCTACTCTGAAGTATTGCATGTTGTAACTTAAATGCAAGACCTTCTGTTTACCATCAGAAGGGAGCGAGGCAAGGCAGGTGTATACACTTAACTACTGTCATGGGCACGAAAGAAAAAGCACCTTGAGCTACTTGTATGCAGTCTAAAAATAAGAATTCCCCATTTTTAAAGAGAACAAAATCATTTGAAAGCTATTTGTTTTTGGTTTGCCATTGATTCCTCGCTGTCCCTCCAGCTTTGTTTGAGTGTCCCTTCAGACTTTGATCTGTATATTGATGTTGGAGGGAGGCAGGTGGCAGATAGGAAAACCACAAACATCTTCATTGTAGCTGGATCCTGGCTCATGGGCAGGCAGGCTGTGTTGAGAGAAACTTGTTTTGCAGATGTCTAGGTGGCCCTGTTGTGGTAATACTTCTTGTAGCAGAAATCTCCCCTTACTGTTATTAAAAGATCTTGTATCAGAGCTATTGTTTAATCACAACTGCTGAAGTAATGTTGTTCGTGCCTTGATCATGGCTAGAATTACAGCTAAACTGTTCAACACAGCTCAGCTGTGACTGCTGCTGACAATGACTGTCAAGTGGGAACCTGAGGAATCCTGTCAGTGGGCCTGACTGCTGATGGAGGTCCCATCTCTGTCCCGTGCTCAGAATTTGTAACAGACTTCATTATGTCTGACTGGTTTAAACGCAAGTGTTAAAGCCCTGCTTTGGGAATCGGGAGGCAGGGGTGTAATTCCTCAGCTTTGACATGCTCCTTACGTGTCCTCGTGCATTTCGTATGTTCCTTGAGGTTTTTGTTTCAGGTCTTCAGTTGTTTGGCTGTGTGTGATGTACTAAATAGAACTTTACAGAAAGATGGACGGATTAGCTGAGAGAGCATGGTGGGATGGTTTTTGATATAAAGAGATCCTAGGCAAAGTTTTTTTGAGGGTTTTTTCTTCCTTTCCTTTCCATATATTTATGATCAAAACAAAAAAGCAGATGATCTGGATGCATTTGGTATGCTTCATGTCCTGTCATGGGATTGTCAGCAGCTGGGTGGGATCTAAGAGTGCTTGCTAAGTAGGTTTGTAACAGGTGAGTAAGATCATAACATTAAGTGGTATTTCTATATATCAGATAAAAGCTGTGAAACTTAGTGGTGAAATTTCTTTGCTGAAGAAAGCAAAATGTTTAGTTGTACCATATGTAAGTAGCTCTGTTTAAAGTACAGCTTTTCAAGATATGAGATTTCTTTCAGGAAAAGGAAATATTAATACTCTGCATTATCTGCAAAGGCAAGGTACAAAAGGAAGAATAGGAGAGCTTGAATATACGTTATTAGCATATGACGATGTTACTTGGAGAACTATGATTAGAGTTAAGATGCATACCATCATAACTGCTTCCTAACTGTTTTTTAGAAGCTTGAGTTTTGTCCAATTTAACCTTCAAGGAAGGCGTGGGAAGCCCAAACACTTCCTTACCTCTGTTTCAATTAAACTTTTGGTAGCTTTCTAGGGGTGGGTTTTGTTTGTTGTGGTTGTTTTTTTAAATATGTGAGTTTATATTGAAATTCAACTGTAACTTGCTAAACTTGATGTCAAGCAATTTCAAAGTAGCATTCCCCACTCTGAGTTTTGTTATAATGGCATGGGAATAAGGTTAATACCAGCAAGAGCAAAGGCTGACACGTGGGAGAGAATTTGAACGTGGTAGGTGCCTGGTAACTTGAGAAACTTACTCTGAGGTGCTAACAGTAACTTGAAATATATGAAAGGACACAAGGGTTTCTCTTTTGTTTGTTGTATCCTGCAACATATAGTTTCCCAATAATGGTTCCAGCTTATTTTCCCATCTTGAGCCAAGATTGAAGCAACTGGCACTTCAGTAGTCTTTGTGTTTAAAAAGGAAGTTTCAGCTGCTACTGGCAGTAGCTTCTTAGATGATTATTTGCTTATTTCTGAAGTCCTGCTGCTTTTTGTGGGAGAAGCTATGCATTCATGCCTTTAGCTCAGTCATTCCATATTCTTTCCCTTTATGGTGTGTAGGTCAGTCCCAGACCCACACAAAATAGCATATTCTTTAACTATGTGTTTCCTGTGGTGTGTTTTGGTTTGTTTTTTTCTCCTGAGGTTTCAATTTGCATCCAGACACTATGGGGAAAAGTAGAAGAAATCAGAACCTCACAGAGTAAGCATTCCCCTGTATACTTGTTTGTCTTCAGATGAAGAGGGAGAGAGGGCAGAGAGCCCATCAGACTCATGCCCTTGATTATTGCCTATGCTAGCCTCTCAGGTCCTTCCTCGCCTTCTGTACAGCATGTGGTCCTTTCTGCCACCAGATGTTGTCTGTTGTTTTCCAGCTAAGCCTCCCTTGTGTAATTTTAGCTTTGGAGGAAATTTGAAAGTAAAATTATCTCCGTAGTCCTATTTACCCACAGTATCTCACTGAAGCTCCCTACAAATGGTTTTCTACAATGACCTTTTAGAATACCTGCTTTCAGGATAGGCTTCTAACATGTATGCGTGGCTTATACAGGTTTACTTACATTTAGCTATATTAAAAACTATGATCTTTGCTTGACTCTTCTTTACCAGGCAAACTAAATGGCTTTCTATCACTGATCCTTGTTTTTTATCACTCTAATTGGTAAATTTGTTCAGTAATCATCTTGTGCTTTTTTTCAGGGCATAGACAAAACTGATGAATAACATAGGGCCAAACTCATGAAGGTGGGATAAAAGAAATCATTCTCTTTTGTGTTGGTATTTAATTGATACAAGCTAAAATCATTTATGTAAGTGTTTGGCCTCATCTGCAATTACATTTTGAGGCCTATCAGTCTCTAGCCCACTTGATGTGTCATGTTGATTTTGAGTTTCTTAATCAAATGTCATTTTGCATCAAGTCAACTGCCTTACAAAAATCTGCTATATCTGTGTTATTAATTAGCAATAAACTTATAATTAAAAATCAAGCTAGTCCAAGAATATATTTTCTGAAAATTCATGTCATTAATATATTACCCTCTCAATTTCTTTGTAGCTAGAGTCCTGTATTGGCCATTTTGTTACTTTGAGATCAGTGCCAGACAGACAAGGCCATAGTTACTCAAGTCACCAGATTTAAAAAAATAACCACGGTTATAATTTCTCTCTGTCCTCTCAAATATCCCATGTTTTCCAAAGGATACTAAAAATGAGCATTAATGGTCCAAACAGCTCTTCAGACAAACTCTTTTCTTCTAATCACCATGGAAATTGAAACCTAGATCTTAACTCTTTCCCATTTGACCTAGTTCAAGCTACTCACTTAATTTATAAATGTCCTAGCAGAGTCATATGACTTCCTGTGGGACTTCAGCTCGCATTAATCCTTTATCAGTATGATGTTTCCTAGAGGTCCTCTGCTTAATAGGCCAGATCGACAGCATTAAATGGCTGATTTTGACCTTGAAGGCCTTGTCACTGTTTTTAGCATCTGTGGCTAGATGAAGGTGGGATAGAAGCTGAAGGTCTAAATCTCATTGGGTTATTACTTTAGGTGAACTACATTTGTTTTGGTTTATAATTGATTAATATTTGGATGTTAATCTTTGCAGCTGTGAAATACAGAAATGCAACAAACTTTTACAGCTAAAACCAAATCTATAGAAATTGATCATGCAAGTAAAGTATTGTAATCAATTAATCTAGCATAGAGGCTAATTGTTTGATGCCAATATCTCAATCATATAGTTCTTGGATGTCAGATTGATTGAATTGATTTAAAAGAACCGGTGGGAGTAGATCTTTGGGCAATAGAGGAAGGTAATCCGCTTTTTTGTATAATGTCTTTCAAAATCAAACTTCTGTGTCTTATGTTTATGGCTGATTTCCTGTTGGCATGTATATAAAACATGTAATTTTGCTCACTTTATATGCATAAGGCAAGTATGAGGAGAATAAAATGAGAACAATAGCTGAAGGCTGTGTATTATAGTAAGAAGAATAAAGGGTGTCATAGAAGAAAATGGTGTCCCTTCATGGAAATATTTATTAAAAAAATTGATAACTGGAAAATAAGATGGGTGATTGATATCTGTTGAATGTCTCTTGGGAATAAATAGATAAATAAAATCATTAAGGTGAGACTAAGAAGGCGTGTGTTTTTATTACTTGCTGAAGTAAAGAGAAACACCATTATAGTTGTGAATAAGGCATATTCTGAAATCTGGAAAGCTCTTGCTGAGTTTTTCTTATATTGTACTGAAGTTTTTGAAGGAATGAATCAACCAGTAGCTCAAAGTAAGGTTTGCTTTTAAGTCTAGAGCTTTGATTGCAGTATAAGTATATTTTCTTGTTATGGGCCTTGCCTGAGGTATAGTATGCATGGGGATGCTTTAGTGAATCATCACATATTGAAAAAAGATCTAGTTCATTGTGTTTTCCTTGTGTTTTTAGAAATGCAGTTTGTAGGATGTTTTCTTTGTAGCTCTAGTGTCTGGACTATAGAGATTTTAAATCTTTTGGAGGAAAAAAGATAGCTTTAAATTCAGTTCAGAGTCTGATATTTGTTTTATTAGTGGAAATTTTTGTCTCCTGTGTTTTCCCCATTCTAGATAACCTTTTCTTGTCATCTAAGAAATTAATTTCTTTGTTGGAATCATTGCAAGTAAACTTGATAGCAGGAGTGCTGTTATTGAGGCAGCTTACGCAGTGATTTGCTAAGTACAGCCTCTTCATATAATGTGAAGCAGAAGTCGATTTATTGACCACTACTGGGATTTCAGGAATCTGTTGAACTACCTGGTTTTTCATCCTTCTCTCATAAAATTCACCATTGAATGTCTCTTTTTCTGGTACCCTCTTGGAAAGGATTCTCTTTGATATGTAGTCATACAGTAAGAGCAATCATTCTGTTTGCTACTTGTTTCTGTACTGGAGAGTTTGACTTTTTAATGAAGTGTATATAGGGTCATTTAATGTAGCTTACATGACCTCAGACTCTTAAAGGTTTTTCCTAAAATACTTTCCCGTGCAAGGAGGACATTGACACTTATCTAGGCTGTGAAAATACTGGCTCTGTGGCTATGTTACTAGTTCTTTTCATAGAATACATTTCAATTGGAGCAAAACATTACAGAAAAGCCAACTCTATTGTGAGCATAATATTGCTTATGTTGCAGTACACCTCCTCTGTAAAATATAATCTGCTTCTTTTCTGGAATACTAAGAAAACATTTAAATATATAATTTTATTAGTTTGTGCTATTTACTGTATATTCATCATGCTTTTTCACAATTTTCTGCAAACATTCTTTTCTAAGTTTTCATCCCTAACATACACCTATTTGGTGTCTCTCTGATTGCTAATCTGTAAAAACATAGTTTTAAAAATAGAATCCAAGTGAACTGTACAAAGTGGATTATTGATTCTCAGGGATGAGGAGAGAATGCTTTCTGCTAAGTCCTTTTCATTGCTTTAGATTTTATACTAATATTTGGAGGCTTGGAGGGTGGTGGTGTTTGATTAACAGACACTAATGGAGAAATCATCTTATTTCTAGTCCATCTGCTGGGTTTCTGACAACTCTTCCTAGCCCCTATTGCATACAGGATACCAGAGCTGATATACTTGGGGATAGCAACTGGAATATTTATAGGTTATGTTATATGGTAATAAAGGCCTTGACATTAGACATAATTTATCTTCTATGTGATGTCTGACCACAGCATAATCCTGCCTGAAACAGAGGGGTCTGTTATTAAAATGTCCAGCATGCTAATACACGCATTAAAAGTGAAGCAGAAAGTCAATGCAGAAGGGAACAACTGGGTTAGATTATTACAACCAACTAAAGGGGAAGGCATTGTGTTTGAATTCTAACACCCACAACTGTAACATCAACATCTGCCAGCCAAATGCTTACGTGGGCCAAGCCCATCCAGTTATGTATTATGGTTAAAAGACCTTATTTTTGTTATTATTTATGCAGAAATTTAATTCATGAAAGGAACAAAATTAGTGTTTTCCAGACTCCCTCCTTATGTTTGGCTTAATCTTATATTTATTTCAGGGAACCATCTTAGTATTTCTGATTAACTTTGCTGCTGAATTGTGAGAGATTCTTAGCTGATTTGACTAGTCCCAGAATTCTTTTTTTGCTGTCAATTGCAGATTAGCAAGACTCAAAGGATTGCAGAAAAGTTGCCATTCAGAAATAGGCTTCTGCCAGGTTGTATGGTATGATTAGCATCCACATGGCCAGCTTATTTTTATTTCCAAAACATTTTTTTTCCTTTTATAATCTAGATGGAAGCTCTGATCTCTGAAGGTGAAAAGCTGGGACATCAATCTGCCTTCACAACTCAGCTTCATGTTCAATACTGAACTTCCGTCTGCATGCTTAGCTGTTCCAGTCAGAGCCCCAAACTCTGTGTTTTTCACTAATGCTTTGTCAGAGAGCTGTCCTCTTCAGAGAGATTGAAATGAGTAATAGTCTTTCGACACTATTGGCAAGTGGCTTTCACGGTCCATGGCGGATCTAATGAACTACAGCTGCCTGGCTGGAAAATCCTGCTTTTGATTGTCTGAAAGGACTTCTGAAGTCTCTACTTGGATTCACTGACTTACTTAGGATTTTTTTTCTCTTTGAAAAGTAGATGGAGAAAGCACTCTTGGAAATTCCTTCATAATTTACATTCACAAATGTCAATTTTAGAACATGGTGCTTTTGCACAGGAAAAACTGCAAAGTTGACACACATTAGAGACATGCTTGAAAATGGAAATACAGTGCAACATGCCCATCTGCTGAGGAAAGCAGGTGTATAAATCAACTTCCCACAAAGATTCCCCATGAACAGATATTTAGTACTTCCTTTTCATCAGGTATGATACTATAGGTGCCTTTTTTAGTAGTTGGTACGTGTACAAACAAAAGAGGTGGTACTGTCCAACAGGAATGCAGTACACGTGGCTGCATCTTCAAAGGCTCGGGATCTATAATTGGGCCAGATTTTCAAAGAAGCTTGGCAATGAGCATGCATCCAGTATGCTGAATTAGTTTGAAAATTTGGCGATTCTTTAAGTGTCTTAATGACAGCTGGGTTGGTTTTTGTGTGGGGTGTTTTCATTGTTGGGTGGTTGGTTTGTGGCTTTTTTTTTTAAAAAAATGGTCAAGAATGTGAATATATTTTCCTTTATATAAGTATCTTTCCTATTCTGTGTGAAAGATGGGGCAGGAAACAATTTTACATACCTACCCATAAAAGTTTGAGAGGAATAGATATATTCCCCTCCCCCCCCCGCCCCTTGCATCCTCATCTGTATCATTGTTTATTCTGCCTGCCAGCTGAAAAGCTTTCCTTCCAAATTTTGGAAGATAGATTGTAACTTGCCTGTGACTTCTAGTACAGTTTGAGTTATACATACTACACTCCAGCTTTATTTTCAGACTAGATAATCATAGCTTCATTTAACTGGAACAAGACTGGTGTGGAGTCTTGCAAACACTAGTAGATGCTGATCCTTATAGTAACACTGTTCTTTACCATACTTTTCTCCTATTTTTTACTTATTTTTCAGTTTCGCATCCACTTTCCATTTTCTTGCTATTTACACAACTCTTCTTATTCACTTTGACTTATTTCCTACTTTAGGGATATCAGCTAGCCTAAACTGTTGTCCTTTTACTCTGGAACTGAAGTGAAGTTGTAAGAGAGCAGCATCAAACACTAGCAATATTCTTCTCCAGTCAGTGAGTGACAATGTTATGAACTGGCATGTTTTAAAAAGGAAAAAAAAGAGGGATGTTACTGAAAGACTTCTAGGTACTTGGAGAGGAAATCTGGATGTGAAATGCAAACAAAATGAACTCATTAGAAATGATGAGTCTCGCTTCTAGTGCAGAAAACACTTTATCTTAACTCCCTTGATATTCTTGTTTGCAGTGTTTTTGGCATGTGCATTATTAAACAAAAAATATGACACAGCACCTTTGTTTGGGTAATGTAATGAAACCATAGTAAATGGCTCAGTGTTTGTGGCTTTCCTATTGAGCAAGGAAAAACTGCAGGGTCACAGCATTTGCAGTTTGGAAGGAAAAATTCTCATCCAGCTGATAGCTACTGGAAGGTGCCAGGTGCAGAACAAATCTGCATTAATTTTTATACTACTTCTAAGACTTAAATATAAAAGTTAGGTTCCTGACTTGGAAATAGAAGTGCCCAAGGGCTGCTTAAGGCTATCATCTGCAAGCAGTCATTCTCATGAAGAATTCTGATGCTGCTGTAAATGTTTATTTGGGAACTATTAGCATGAGCAGTCTAAACACACATGGGTATGTGAGTCTTAAAAGTTTTTTCAGTCTGCAGTATTATACATAATTTGTTATTGGAAATTATTTTTTGTTGTCTAAGTGCTCCCATTTTCCGTGTAGTAGCAGGGGTGTGAGAAGCAGATCTGTCATATGATTGTAGAATAATTTTGGTGGAAAGGTCCTTTTGGAGGACACCTGGTGCAACCCCCTGCTCAAAGCAGTGCTACTGATGTGATGTTAGGCAGCTCAGGACCTTCTCCCCCTTGGTTCTGAAGTAACTCCACAGCTGATGAGTGTACAACCTCCCCAGGCAATCTGTTCCACTCTGACCACTCTCACTGAAGAATTTTTCCTTTTCTGTACCCAAGATTTCCTTGGCTATAACTTTTTTCTCTTTCCTCTTGTCCTTTTCTCTGAGCAGCTCTAAGAGGAGTCTGTCTCACACTTCTCTAACTGCCCATTAGGTAGTTGCAGACAGCAATTAGATTGCCCCTTAGCCTCATCTCCTTCAAGCTGAACAGACCCAGTTCTCTCAGCCTCTCCTTACACACTGCCTTCCTTTGCAGCAGTAAGCACAGGTGGCAGGAGAGCATTGGAAGCATTGCAGCCTGTGCTGCTGAGGATGTGTTGGCAGGAATAACCCGAGATCTGCAAGCCTCTGTCTTTTAGCTTACAGGCAGGAGTGCAGGAGGGGAGTTGCTGGTGTAGTAGAGTGGCCTTCTGTTTGAGTGGCCTTGTGTTCCCTTCAGATGTTCTCCGTTGCAGGACGGGGCACCCACTGTGCCCCTGTTGCTGCAGTCCTGTGCCTTGAAGGGGCCTGGGCTAATCAATTGCTGGAAGATTCCTACTAGAAGCGTTAGGTGCTACCTGGCAGACAGTGTGTTTCTTGCTTACCTGGAAGTGGAAACACAGAATTTTGTGGTTTTGTTGTTAAAAATAGAACATCACTGGAATTTGCTGGGGAAAAGAATTTGACAGTGGAAATGGGTATTAGTTCACAGCATTAAAGCTTGGATCAGTGCAAGCCCTGGCATTGAAGTTGCAGGGCTGATGTGGATGTGATTGGCTTCTGCTATGTGTTTGTGGTAGGGTTGTTTGTGCTATGCTCTTACTATTTTCTGGGTAAAATTTTTAATGTGTATAAGTCTCGGGTATATGGTCTCACCTTTTACATTTCCTATCTGAGAAAAAATATTTTTCTTGTCCCCCCTGTCCTTTCTTTTCAATCATCTTTTGTCTGCCAAGCAGTTATCCAAAGAGGAAAATGAGCCCAAAATGGTGAGCGAGCAAGAGACTATGCCGTGCATCTTTGTGGTTCAGACGCCACAATGCAGCTTCTCCACTCTGTCTTTAATTAAACTTGGGTTTTTCTGTTGTTGTAGCTGGAAGCAGTGTGCTGACACAACTCACTCTTGTATAGAACAGATTAAAATGTCAATGTTTTAATGTTCTCATCTGTGGGAAAAAGAAAATAGTTGGGTGTTTTATTTATAACTTAAAAAGAGACTGTACTATGGAAAAGGTTTACTTGTGCAAGATGGAAAATCACAATTAAAGATACAGAGTCCCATTTAATATTAAGAATCTGTAAAGGACTGAAAAGATTGAGGGGATGAAATCTCTTCAGGAGATAGGCTATACTGGGGCATGGCGGTTTAAAACCATTATAAACTTACTGTATTTTTAATTATTCACTCTGTTCTGTTTTCTTTGCATTTGTGGCATAGTGTACATGCATGTATCTCTGAGCTAGTGTACCAAACAGCTGACTGTGTTTGAGCAGGAAAAGAGGGAAGGTACCTGGAAAGAATGGTCAAAAGTAAATGTTGTCCTCGATGCTATATGACCTCCTTCTGGAGGAGGAAGCTATATTTCCTAGAGAAGAAATGTTCATGTACGAATAAAATTACAATTCCATTTGTGTCTTCTGCGCATTTGCTCCCTTGGCAGTTTGAGAAATGATGATGAAACTGGTTTGGAGGTGTAGATTATAACTCCACTGTGCAGGAGATAGCTAAGCTGGTTCTGAGATAGCAGTTATACAATATGATGCTGTGCAGAAATATGAGCTCAAGCCTTTGGAAGAGTACAGCTCCGTTAGCTTGGCTTTGGACAGGGCTGTTAAGCCTATGTAGCGGGAGCCTCGATCACTCACTGCCACAGTGAGTCTGGTTTGTGGATTAATAGCAGCTTGGTTGTCAGGTTTACTAGTCAAGCCCATTTTGATATTTCAAAATGCTATCTCTGATACAGAGAATAAAAGTCAAATACAGAAGACGCTAGGGATTGTTCCCTGTCTCAATGATCTGCTTATCCTTTTTACCTGTGGAAGTGATGGATTTATTGTAGGGTAACCAGGTAAATGTAGAAGGTTGTCTGCTGAACTGGGGTTAGGCTGACAGCTGTAATTGCCAACTTTGGAAAAATGCTGCTTTTCTTCAGAAAGAGCCTCCCGGACCTTATTTAGATATTTGCTTAATTTGGGCTGTCCTCTGGGTTAACATCTGTGGAATCTGTATTTCTCTGGCAGTTGTGTCTCCCTGCATGTAAATTGCAGATGCTCACCAATGCCATTTTGGGTTGTTTTTTTCCTAAGGGGGGGGGAAAGAAAGAATTAATTTTAAATAAGGGAAATAAAAAGAGCTGAACTTTGAGAACTGAACACTTATGCTAAAAGAGGAGTGCTGCATGTCTTTTCCCCTTTACTTATTTTCTCTCTCTCCCTCTCACTTACTTATTTGAGCCCATCTCCTACAGCCTTACTGCTGTGGGATCAATTTGTTGGCAAGGGTTATTCAAACATTAGCAGAATGCATGTTCTTACTGTTCATGTTGGACTTGGGTGTTGAAGCCAACAATAACAGCTCTCGTGTGGGAACTGATGCTGGGTATTTGAGTCAAACTGTTCTTGGTGGTCTGTACTTTACTGCAGTGAAAAAATGTGAGGGGTTTCTTTTCCCATAGTGTTCATTTGTGTTCCCGTTGTTCATTGTTTATACAATCACTGTGCCTGTGGACAGTTGAAATAAATACTTTGAATAAATTCTGTGGTTTTCTTCACTTTCAGCTCTTGCTTTGTGTGTGCTTTTTGTAGGTTTGGGGTTTTTCCCTTTATGGCTTGATTTCTCCATCCTCCAATTGTCATAGGTATGTGGGGGTTTTTGGGTTTGGTTGTTGTCCTGTTCCCCCCACCCGAGGTAAAACCTGGCTGTGGGGACACTTTCTGGGACAAACAAGCTTCAAGAGCAAACACACAGTGCCTCTGGAATGCCCCAGGAGCTGGGGGTACATGGTGTTTCAGGCTGAGCTGTGCTGAGGCCAGTAACATCGAGATGCTGCAACCTCAGCCTGGTGCTCCCCTCACCAAAATCAGACTATGCTTTTCCAGGAAAATGTTGGGCTATTGAAGCATTTAGTGCCGTGCTTTGTAATACCCATCCAAGTATTCAGTAACCACCACAAATTCCTTGCTGGTTGTGCTTTGTTGCTTAAGTGAAAGTCCAGAATGCAGGGATACTTGTGGGAGCTGAATGGTTTGAAGCTTTCTGTAATTTTTCCTGTTACCCTCAGGGCACTCTCTGAAAAAATTACCTCTTTGTGGAGTCTTTGGGATATGATGCAGTCCCAGATCAGACATTTCTCTATTAAATAAAAAGTATGATAAGCCTAAAAGCATTGAATTTGGTATTTTGAGTCCCTAGAGCCCAATCCCAGTGTGTCTCTATTTGGGCTAATTTACTGAACTATTTAGTTTCTTCTCCTGCATAACAACCATTCCACCCCCAGCATTACTGAAGTTAGTTTTGCCTCTGTGGCTGCCAGGAATAACTTTACTTTGCATGGATAATTAACTGGATTGAGTAACATAGGAGAAAAAAAAACCCTAACATTTTATTTCCACACAGTGGTAATAATAAATCTGTTACTACTTTTGGCTCTCCATGTTATTACCATAGTTGGGTATGTCTTAATGAGGAAGTGGCTTCCTTTTGCTAAGTTCAAATACCAGCAAGGAGCCTGCCTCTTAAACATGGGTGTGTGAGAGTAGAAGGGCAGAGGGTGGGTTTTTTAGACTACGCAGTCATTCCTGCACACAAATAACGTTTTTTAACTGCAAGCTGTAAATTTCCAGTCTTTGTGATGAGGTAAAACTTGGGATTTCTGATCATGTCAGAATCAAAGCTTTTCTGAGATGGAAATCTTTCAAACCATTTTTTTTCTTTTTTTTAAACCAAAGTGTTGAAGAATAGGCTTAATATTTGGCTGCTCAGGAATTCTGAAATTGACCCTTTCCTGTGGGGATATTTGGAGCACCCAGTTCTGTTTTTTCCAAAAAGCACAAAATAAATGTATGGGGATAGGACCTGCTGAGCTTACCACAGGAATGGTCTCCTGAGGGAAGGAAAAAACCTGAGGCTCAGATACGAAGTTACAATGAGTACATCATGAGTACAGTAACTCTTCCTTCTCATGACAGCTTATCTGATACTCTCTTGACCTCTTCAAGAATTCTCCTCCTCCTTTTCCCATTTATTTTCATCACCTATGTTTTCTCTCATGTTCTGGAGCCTTGTTTTCCATTAGCACAAGAAGGGATGAACTTGCCTTCTTCATAGACTGTTCACACTGCTAACAACTGCTGTGAGCATTTGCTGTTTGGTTTTGGTTGGGAGGTGGGGGGAGAGGCAGTCGAACCTTTCTCAATAACCAGAGGAAGGCAATTTGTCATCTCCTGGTGGCTTGAGGAGTGAAATGTTTGGACCATATGCAGCTCATCTCTGTGGTGAGTTTGGTCCAGCTTATCAGCTGGTACCTGATTTGGGGTGCCAAAAGATGATCTTTTGGGCAGAGCATGGCAATATGGCTTAGTAGACTGTAAGTCTGGGATGCCTGTGTGATCTTGGGCGCTTGCAGTCCCAGTGCCTTTTCTGTAAACTAGGGCTGAGCCTTTTGCCCAATATCTGACATCTTGAATTAATGTATTTGCTAACTTCTTGTGTGCATTGCTGTTGTTCTTTTGTGAAAATGTACCAAACAGCAATTTTTCCTAGTTGCCCTTCAGCTGATTCCTGTCATCATCATTGTAGCACTGAGCATTGAAGATCCTTGAAAAGGGAAAGTGACATAGTCTAAAGATCAGTGTGAGGAAGCTTTGGCATGAAGAGTAGCAGAACGGAAAGCTAAAAGCATCTGGGGAAGAAATGGGCAAACTTCTCTGGTGGTAGTGAAGGTAAGGGGGGGGTGTTTATCTTTGCTTATGCCTATTAACATTTCCTTCTGCCACTCTAGCCTGTGTCCTACTACTCAATTCCCTCTGTGCCTAATCCGTCTCTGCTGTTTCTTTTCCATCATCCTCTCACCATGTAAACCTCCTTACTCTAACCACTGGCCTGTCTGCTCCTGCAAAAAATAAAATGCAAAAATGAAGTCAGCTGTATTTAGTACTGTTAAATGGGTGGGGTTTTTTAAAGGAGGGGAGGAATATGTAACCATAGAATTGGAGTTGCAAAAGTTTGAAGGTTGCAAAACCAATCACTGAATTTATAAAAGACAAAAGGAAACTGTTCAAGAAAAGCATTTAAACAATTCTTGGTGAAAAGTGCTCTTTGCCAAAAATAATTTCATTTTATTGAATCATACAAGTGTTGGGAGGGGGAAAAAAAAGTCAGAAAAATAAGAATTTATAGAAATCAATGGCCATGCTCTGTTTTTGAAAAAAGAATTTGACTTTGTTTAGAAGCATTTCTCTATAAACGATTATTTAACAATCGAAGTTTATTTCAACTGCCAAAAAGCGGTTGGTTTGGGTTTTGTTTATTCAGTTTTCATTTTTTTGGTGTCCTGAGTTGAAATTTAAAACTAAGTTGCAGTTTTACTCAAACAATGGATAATTTCTTAGCACAATATTGAGTTTATTGGCGAAGTCTTAATTCATTCCTTTATATACATTATAGTATGGCTTCAACTAGCTTTTTTTTTTTACAAGGGGTTTGTGACAGAGCAGAGATGAAACATGTTTTTTGAGGTTTCTAGCACAATGCTTTCTGTATTAGAAAAAACTCTCATCTTAGTGCTGTAAGCTGAATTAGATAGTCTTGCACAACAATGCCATGTATATGACCAAAGAAAATTAATTGGGGATAGGATAGGGAACCTTGAAGTTTTTCTGAACTTCTAATGTTTGATTTTGCAACCTTATTGACCTCTTAATGTGGGCTGCCACTCATTTTTTCAAGTGAAAATCAGAAATGTAAGATTTTGCCATTCTCCCCCTTTTCCAGCTGTGTTTAGCCCATTAAGGGTCATGAATAGAATTTTAACCTAGGCCTCTTCTGACTGAGCTTGTAGGTACAACTAAATGTAAAAATGTACAGTTCATCTTCTCTGCAGAGCAGCCACAGTGAGATAAATATGATGAAGTGAGTGTAAAAGACTCTTATACTTTAAATGGCTATTGTTATAAAACTGGAGGATGTCTGGAATTGAGGCTCATTTGTTTTCTCTGCAGTGAACAAAGTAGTGTGGTCTAGCAACTGCACGACAGGATGGTGAGGTGCATGGATCTGGGCTAAGAGTCTACAGATGTCTATAGTTACATAAGTCTTCTGCTTGCTGCATTTTTATCTGGCTTCTGATACAGGCTATAGCTAATTTTGCTGACATAGCACTTGCTGAAGTGCTTGGGAAAGATGTGAAGGATATTTGAGGTGTGCCAGTGTAAGACAAAAAGGCTATTTGAGATGCACCAAACAATGAGTATCAGTCAGTAGGAAGTTTGCTGTTTTCTACCCTGTCTGGAACATGATGTTTTGATGCCAGAAGCACCTAAAGTTGACAAAGGTGGTGTTGATAATGGAAAAATTATAAGCACAAATTTCTTGGTACCAATTCTGTTATCTACGCTATTGGTATGTTTAAAACCTATGCCTCCTTTCCATAAGAAAGGAAAATAAGAAAAATTAATGTGAAATGTTGCAAATCTAAGTAGGGTTTTTAAACCATGTCCTGGGTGTCCATGGAAGGAAGAGTTGATTAAAGCTGCAATACAACAGACTGTCAGCCTTAAAAAGTGAGCTGGGAGGAGAAAGTCAATACCAAGGACTGTTCTGAATACTGAAGGTAAGTCATTGCACGTGTGTCTTCAATGTAATGCTTTACTATTCATATTAGTTGGAAAAAAAATAATTGGTGTAAGGAGAGGTAAATCTTAAAGTTACTTCTTACTGGATTAACAAAGCAAAGGGGGAAACTAAATTTAAAATGAGGGAGTGCGTGAGAAAATAGAATTTGCTGAAGGAAGATAAGATGTCTGGAGTAGTCTGGGATAGGACAGGGTTGTCACGCCTCCCAGCCAGCTTTAAACACTTGTGGTCTGAAATGGTCACATGGAAAACAGAGTGAATCTGTGCACTCAGTCCGCAACTGTTATGGCTAGCAAAACACAGAGGCATTCTAGACAAGGTATAATGAAGAGACAATCTTTTTGTTTTAAACATAATATATGCAATTCTTAATTACTTTATATCTTGTTTCTAGCTCTGTAATTGAAAATCTGACCTTCCTGACTCTGTATAAATCTGTATTTTATTTTTAACCATTAAGCTATCTGGTGTTGTAGATGAGTACAGATAGCAGTGACAAACTTTGGCATACTTGCATCTTTTTGGAGATAATAAATACAAATAAATCTGTAGACACCCCAAGGAGAAACTTGCATCCTGAT
Organism: Gavia stellata; assembly: GCF_030936135.1. Taxonomy (NCBI): domain Eukaryota; kingdom Metazoa; phylum Chordata; class Aves; order Gaviiformes; family Gaviidae; genus Gavia; species Gavia stellata. The sequence goes on from NC_082608.1 coordinate 23,423,058, forward strand.
ATGAAGGGAACTTGTGGCTTGCAAAGTGTCTCACGTCAAGTTGTAGAAATCAGGCCAAAATCAGATACTACTATGTGCAAGACTGAAGAACACAAATTGGCACCCTTTCTGTATGGGGCAGGCATCACAGGAACACCTTCCAGCTCTGGTTACTCCCTTGAAGTGACACAACATTTGAGTTTGTCGATGTTTTGCAGGTACTGGAAGACTTCCAGGCTACAGCTTGCAAGCTAGTTTTATATCCTCTAGTCAGTGGGGATGACTTGTGTTTGTTTTCATAGGCAGAATCTGGCAATTTCACACTTGTAGAATGGAGGCCCTGTTAGCTCTAGCTGATCACCTCCCAGTGATGGGAGAAGATAAATCAAAGAGTGCATGTGCAATTTCACAGGTCTTCAGCATATTGATGGATAGTTGTGTTGCATCTACAGTACTTGCAGCAGATGGGGTTGTCCCTCCATGACTCACCTATTAAACAGAATAGTTTGGGGCACTTAGTCATTTGGTCTGGGTTCTCTCTTTCATGCAGTATTGCTCCTTTTCATGACTACATCTCTTGCAGTGTTATTTTATACGGTAATAGTATTCAGCTTTGCCTCATCATTGTTGTGAGCTGGCTGGTGAAATGAGTGTTACTTGGTGACAGTATGAGATTGTATGAGAACCAGACAAGCCTGGGATAATGGCGATAGATTGGAAGAAGCTTGTACCACGATCTCGAAGGGAGCAGGACAAGCTGCTTGTAACATAAGTTCTTAATTTATTTTTTGTTAGTTTTTATTCTGCTTCTGGGTACTTAACAGCTATGGCATGTGTGCTGTTTTCCCATCTGCTCAAAATGAGACAAATGGAATTGTATAGTTGCTTTCATATGTAGACCCCAGTTCAGTTACTCACTTCAGGACTAGACAATTGAAATGAGCTGTAGATTGACCAACATCTTGAGGCCATCTGAAGAACATCTGGAAACTGAGGCGAAGTCAGAACATGACGGCCCAATTATTTAAGAGTTGAATTTGACACACCCTGGTTTTCTTCACATAGGACTCTAGAGAATATTTCATGCACTTCTTTAGTGTTTGTGGGAGCATTTGTACACACCTTTGTCTCTAGCAATCTTGTCTAGGCTTATTCAGGGAAAGGGTAGATTATTTTTTTAATTAAAAAAAAAAAGCTGGCTTCCTTGCCTATGCTATTCTTGCTGTGTTTTCAGCATTGATCTGATTGTATGGTTGCTGTTGTGGTTTAGTCCCAGCCGGCAACTAAGCACCACACAGCTGCTCGCTCACTCCCCCCAGGTGGGATGGGGGAGAGAATCGGAAGAGTAGAAGTAAGAAAACTTGTGGGTTGAGATAAAGACAGTTTAATATGTAGAGCAAAAGCTGCGCAGGCAAGCAAAGCGAAACAAGGAATTTATTCACACTCCTGTCGGCAGGCAGGTGTTCAGCTATCTGCAGGGAAGCAGGGCTCCACCACGCGTAACGGTTGCTCGGGAAGACAAATGCCATTACTCTGAATGTCCCCACTTTCCTTCTTCCTCCCCCAGCTTTATATGCTGAGCATGATGTCATATGGTATGGAATATCCCTTTGGTCAGTTGGGGTCAGCTGTCCCGGCTGTGTCCCCTCCCAACTTCCCGTGCACCCCCAGCCCACTCACCGGTGGGGTGGTGTGAGGAGCAGAAAAGGCCTTGACTCTGTGTGAGCTCTGCTCAGCAGTAACTAAAACATCCCTCCTTTATCAACACGTTTCCAGCCCCATACTAGCTGCTATGAAGAAAGCTAACTCTATCCCAGACAAAACCAGCACAGCTGCAAAACCTAGAAAACTCTTAAAATGCTGAACTTAAACATAAACCAACAGTACAGAGTCCTTTTCCTTTCTGAGTGTATTATCTATTTCCTTAGTTTCCAAGTGGGTTATAGCGTAGCGTCATTGATGTACAAAACCCTAAATATGGGAGATGTCATAAAATGCCAGTTTCAGCCTTCATCTGCCTGTCGTTATAATTCAGATGTGGGTATGCTTAGGAGTAGGTATAGGAAATACAGCAAGTAATTCCCTTTTTGTAAGGGTGCAAAAATAGTGAGATTTGGCCCTGCAATGAAAATGTTACTATCTGGGGTTACTTTAGATCCTTAGTTATGGCTAAGCTGGTACAAGAGTTCAGGGAGGAGAATTGGAGAACTGGCCTGTTTGCTTCCTTTGCTAGGAAACTGACTCTGTTCATTACATTTCCTACTAAAGGAAACAAACTATGTGTGAGGGATGTCATTAAAAACAAAACCAACAACAACAAAACCCCCAACAAAATGACCAATGCTTTCCCTGAATTAGTCTCCAAGAAATTAAAAATAAAACCACTTTGCTGGTAATACAGATCTTCCAACTAACCAAACTACCAGTTGGAAAACTTTCCATCATTGATAGAGTCAGTCTTTGACAACGAAAAGCAGTTTGTTCTTTTCCTGCATAAACCTTCTCTGAAGAAAGGAGCTACTTGCCATCATACATTTTTTCCAAAGCGCCTGTTACAAAGGTACCATGTTTTCCCATCTTTGTCACTACTCATCTTTAAGAACACAGTTTAAAGTGTTCTTAAGATATTAACAAAGAATAGGAAAAGGATGCATTTTGTTTCAAATCAAAATTCAGAACTGACTGCATTTAGGAGAATCGAGACTAAAACTGGGCAGGACTGTTGTCCCTAGTGTATCTCTGCACAGGTGAAGAACAGAAGTGTGGTTGGCACTAGCAAGTCTGCAGTGTAGATGGGTTTAGCATATATGTATGATGTATCACCAGGTTTAGGGCTAGGGCTGTGAAAATTGGACCACAAGGTCCATCTATACTACAGTCTGCCAAGAGGTGGACCTGGAGAATAGTGGTAGCAGTCCAAAATGAGTTCAATATCTTGTTTAATATCTTTGTCGATGATCTGGATGAGGGGATCGAGTGCACCCTCATTAAGTTTGCAGACGACACCAAGTTGGGCGGGAGTGTTGATCTGCTGGAGGGCAGGAAGGCTCTGCAGAGGGATCTGGACAGGCTGGATCGATGGGCTGAGGCCAATTGTATGAGGTTCAACAAGGCCAAGTGCCGGGTCCTGCACTTGGGTCACAACAACCCCATGCAACGCTCCAGGCATGGGGACGAGTGGCTGGAAAGCTGCCCGGCGGAAAAGGACCTGGGGGTGCTGGTCGACAGCTGGCTGAATATGATCCGGCAGTGTGCCCAGGTGGCCAAGAAGGCCAACGGCATCCTGGCCTGTGTCAGAAATAGTGTGGGCAGCGGGAGCAGGGAAGGGATCGTGTCCCTGTACTCGGCGCTGGTGAGGCCGCACCCCGAATGCTGTGTTCAGTTTTGGGCCCCTCACTACAAGAAAGACATTGAGGTGCTGGAGCGTGTCCAGAGAAGGGCGACGAAGCTCGTGAGGGGTCTGGAGCACAAGTCTGAGGAGCGGCTGAGGGAGCTGGGGTTGTTTAGTCTGGAGAAGAGGAGGCTGAGGGGAGACCCTATGGCACTCTCCAATTACCTGAAAGGAGGTTGCAGAGAGGTGGGTGCTGGTCTCTTCTCCCAAGTGACAAGTGACAGGACAAGAGGAAGTGGCCTCAAGTTGCACCAGGGGAGGTTTAGATTGGATATTAGAAAAAGCTTCTTCACTGAAAGGGTTGTCAGACATTGGAACAGGCTGCCCAGGGAGGTGGTTGAGTCCCCATCCCTGGAGGTATTTAAAAGACATGTGGATGAGGTGCTCAGGGACATGGTTTAGTGGTGGACTTGGATGTTTTAGGTTTATGGTTGGACTTGATGATCTGAAAGGTCTTTTCCAACCTAAACAACTCTGATTCTATTAAATGTCTCTAATTTGGGGCTGCAGATGTAGCATGTCATGTATATTTGTATATGAAACTTTCTTCTAAGTGGGGGAGAAAAGCAAATATGAATTGGTAAACCAAACAAATCTCTAAACACCTCTAATCAAATCTACTGTGATTTCTGGGTTTTTTGAATAGCACAAGAACTACAACTTCTCCTGGTTTTCTTAAGGTCTGCATAAGCTTGTAATGTAGTGACCAAATGGTGTTTTTTAGGATGAGTGGAGTAAAGATGATAACCCAATATTTAAGGATGTTTGGTGAGCAGTGCAGTGTGTCCCTTCAACAAAATTGCATAGAAAAGTGAGAGCACTTTATCTTTTTTAAATTGTATTTTTTTAGGAGAAATCCTCTTTAAACTATGAAATAAATTTGTTTAAAAAACCCCAAACTTTAAGTTACAATGTATACAGTACTAAAAGCAGGTAAAAATCTGTATCTATGTGTAATGAAAAATAGAGAACAGTGTCTGTTCACTCTCTCTTTTTCTGATTGTGCATCCTTACAAATTTTGGAACAAAACAGACTTACAAAACCCTACTTATTCAAGTTAACTCTGCTAATACTCTTGCTTTCTGACCTTTCTGCCTCCTTTTAGTAATCATCCAAAGATCACAGGCTGATAATCTGCTGACACTGAAACACTCTAATGCCTTCTGTTATTTTTATATACTTGTTTACATGTATACATATAACCGGAGGAATTTTTTAAAACTTCTTGATACTGTAGGGTGATTCAAAGAGGATGACAGCAGACAATTACAGAGCTGTTTTCCTGTCCTGGATGCTGTAGAAGAATGGACAGGAGAGGTCACAGCTGTGACATAATTAGGTAGTTCTTGATGTTCTGCTTTGACTGGATGTTCCTAGATGACACTGTCAGAGTCACTCATGCAGTATATGCAAAATATGAAGGTCCAAAGGCCAACTCTAAAAAAATTCTTAATCTAGCTAAAGATGTGGATGCTTGCTGAAGATTGGCTAACTGACCTCAAAAGATTAATTTCTTTATTAACTGTAGCTTAATGCTATGCAGGGGACAGGTACTTCATCTTTTGATTTAGGACCGATTCATATCTGAGTGCCATTTTCTTGCAAGCTTCTGCTTTCTGACAGTGGCTTTTGTTTTCCAACAGGGGCTCGTGTCTTGCTGTCAACTAGGCATGCTAACTCTTTTTTTTATAAAAGACCAATTCTAGATGAGACTAATACCCTGTAGGATGTTCTGAGATTGGGCAAATTGGTCTCCTTTTCTACCACTCTGTGCCATAGAGGAACACGGCCTAATTATTTAGAAGCAATGTAGCCTGCAAATCCATTTAACTGCACCATCCTCTTTACCAACCCGACAATGTTTAAAAGGAGATTGCCAACCTTAGGATGAGCACAGGAGAGAAGTATTTGTGTCGACCCACTGCTAGTGGAGGAAGGGCTGGTCTGTGGCCTCCTGCAAGGGCTCAACCCACATCAATCTATGGACCCAGATGAAATGCACCAGTGTCAGTGACTTCCCTTGACACCCTGGGGTGGAAGGCCACTGTCCATAATCTTTGAAAAGTGGTGGAGATCAGGGGCTATCCCTGATGACTGGAAGAGGGCAAATGTCACGCTCTTCTACACAAAGGGCCCACAGGAGCATCCAGGAACTACAGGCCCATTAGTCTTACTTCAGTCCCTGGGAAAGTAATGGAATGAGTCCTCTTTAAGACAGCAAGCTGTATGTGAGTCAGTAATGTGCTGCTGCAGCAACAAGTCAAACTGGATCCTAGGCTGCATCTGCAGGGGCATTACTAGCAAAGACAAAGACTTGATCATCCCACTCTACTTGGCGCTTGTCAGGCCCCACCTGGAGTACTGCATCCAGTTCTGGTCCCCACAATTCAAGATGTGGGCAGACTGCAGACAGTCCAAAGGTGGGCCACAAACTGATTAAAGGGTTGAAGAACCTGTCCTATGAGGAAAGACCAAAGGACTTGGGTCTCTTCTCCAGGGAGAAGAGAAGGCTCGGAGGGACCTCATCACAATTTTCCAGTACTTAAAGGGCAGCTACAAAGGAGACAGAGGCTCTTGCTTCACAGGGAGAGGAAAAAGGGCAAAGGTACAAGTTGCACTGGGAGAGGTTTCACCTTGAGAAAGGATTTTTTTTTTTTACAGTGAGAATAATCAATCACTAGAACAACCTCCCCAGGGATGTGGTGGAGTCCCCATCACTGGAGGTTTTCAGGATGCAACTGAACAGAGTGCTAGATAATCTCATCTAGAGTCCTTTTCCTATGAAAGGTTGGACCAAATGATCTTTTGAGGTCCCTTCCAGCCTGGGCTATTCTATGATTCTACACAGTTGTCGCGTTAAAGGGCAAGGCAATTTGGCAGAAAATAAATGCCCTTGCGTTCCAGCTTGTCCTCAGATATCAGAGGGGCTGGGGGCGGCTAGGCTTAGATTCTGAGTGATGCCCAATTTTTCTGTGTTACAAGTCCGGTCGCGTTCAATGTATTGAACTCTCACGATTACGGATACACTCATAACACCATCAGGATGTTACAAGTCCGGTCGCGTTCAGTGTATTGAACTCTCACGATTACGGATACACTCGTAACACTGCACACTTTCAGTCTAGTCGTGTTCCATGAACTAGCACAGCCACACTTAAGGGATTTGGTGGCGTTCAATGAGAACTCTCACGGCTAGATTAGTGAATAGTGCAGTTTATTGAAGCAACAGATACACAAGTTCTTTTGGATTGCTGGTGATAAAATTACTGCTTGCAAAGCATGTGCAAATACCAAGAATATGGGTAATATAGCCTGGCTACAAACGCGTTAAGTTATAAAGCAACTCTATAGGGATTTCTAAGTTTCCCGGGGAAGCACTCGGTATAACCAAGTGTTCGAATCTTACCCAAAGGCGTCCCGGGGTGGGGGAAGAGAGGCTCCGCCTGTCGACTGATCCCAGGTGTCAAAGGTGGTCTGCGATGGTATCTTCCCTGGCATCCTTCCTCTCTTAAGCCATTTTTATATTACTTGTCCTTACAGGTGGAGCTTGAGTGACTCTAGTCATACATACCTCTGTTGTAATTGGTGTAAAAGTTTCTCATTTACTTTTAAAGGTATAGACTAAGAAAAATTCAGAGCGCAAGCTCAGTGAGGGGTAGTCGCACCTTGGAGGTGGGTAGCTTTGGGATGGAGGTGTGTTTTCTGGTATTATAATGAGATTATAATGAGCAAAGTTCACCCAAAGGATAGTATTTTGTCAAAAAATGACAGACTGCTGGCTCAGGGTGGTAAATATGCAGCTCAGGGTAGTAAATATGCAGCTTGTCAGTTCCATAGTACCTTCCAGTTCCTGTCTTATCACAGAGCCTGGCCGCGGTGTCTTCACTCCACTCCACCCTCCGTGTAGTTTCTCTTAGAGTCAGCGTGCCAAGCTCCCCTGGTGTTGCCACCATCTAAAGTTGCCTAGGGAACTTCTGTGGGATGGATTCCTTGCATATTCACCACACTCCACCTTGAAGATTTCTTCAATGCTGTACCTTTAATATAAATTTAATTCCTAAATTACCTCCAGCAATTATTCCACAATAGTCAAAGGAATAATCAGACTGTTTAGAGGCTGGTAGAAGGTGTCTGAAAGCATGTTTGGAGGAAGTGGGGGAGATAAAGAACAGGATCTTCTCATAACTGGAATCTATTTGCTCTCTTTTTTCATGGCAAAGCAAGTCAGGCCTCTGTGGACTTTCTAAACCAAATGAATTATGGTCTCGAATAGTAATGCGGTATTGCTAATGATTTCATTGCTGACCACAGCTGTTGGCAGTAAGGCTAGCATTGTCATTTCATTTCTGATATATTTTTGAGGCGTTTTGCTTATTAAATTAGTTGACTCTTTTTACGTACTGTTCAAGCTATAATCTTGAATTAATGAATTTGGGAACATGGATAGTGCAGGTTAAGGTCTGTGAGCTTATGTTCCTTTTTGCTTGGTGCAGTTGAGGACACACATCAGATTGTTAAAACTAGTTGTTTAGATTACTTTTCTGTATTAATTCTGAGGCCTCAGATAGACTGGGTACAAGTGCAAGTAGCCTAGGGGCTTCTTCATACTGTCTGCTTTGCCAAAACATAAGCCTGAATGGAAATGTGATCTGTTCTCTGGGACCACAGTTTCCAGCTGTTTGGCCCTAATCTGAATCTAACAGAGTAGCTATCTGAGTTAAGGAACGAGGGTTGGAAAATTTTGAGCCATTTGAAGATTTTTGAGAATCTGTGAGAAGATCTTGATTTTTTTTTTTTTTTCCCCCATCACCACTACCAGTGTGTCTAGACTCCCAGCTTTTTGTGCCTTGCAGTGCTTAAGTAGCAACATGATTCAAAGTAGGAGTGAAATGTGGTCCATTGTCTACTAATACATTGGCAAAATTAGGGTGAATTTAAACTGTGGAAGATGGATCATTTGGGTTTGCCTTCTCTTGAGTTATAACAAGGTTACCCTGCCTCAAGTCCTAACTCCACAAAATTTTTTAATTAGAAAGATGTACTTCTGAGATAGCTAGTCCTGAAGCTGTCCTGAGTGGCAGTGGGTCAGCTGCTAACACTGCTGGTCTGTGGACTGAGTTCCAGCTAACTTCAGTGCTGATGTTAGTCCTCTAAATATTTTTCTTAATTGCTTTTTCTCTGCAGAGAAATTCCAGCTTCCATGTCACTGGCAAAGAGTTTGGTGTGGGCCTGATTCTCTGCCCTACAAATAAACATGAGATAGATATGCTTAAGCCTAGCAGTGAAATGACTAAGAGACACCTCTGTGGTCAGCCACTAGGGTGGTATCCTCTGGAGTGCTGCTCTCCAAAAGTAAGCCAACTCTAAAGAAATAACTTGATTGATCTCTGTATAGTCTAGACACTTTTGAAACAAAGACCAGCTTTATGGAGGAATGGTTGGTTAGGCTGCTTGGATAAAATACTCACTATCTTCGATATTCCTGGAATTTAGTTTACCTTGTTCTCAGAGAGGAGAGCCATAAAATAATCTGTTTGCAGAAACACTAGCTTTCTTTGAATCTTCCCTGTTCCTGAAAACACCTGTCTGTTTCAGAGAGAATATAGTAACTACCTTCTAGACAAATAACATGGGTATGAGTTGAAAGCAGACTGTTCCTTAGCTACGATGTTCATGTGTTGAAGGCCTATTTCTTTTCCTTTTTTTCCCCCCTCCCTCCACTGTTAAAAGGCTGAACTGGAAACCCTTACCCTGTTTTTAAAGTGACATTGCCCACAGAAATGGCAATGAACCACCAGAAAAGAAAATCAAAGCAAAGCCAGCACCTTTTAATTATATTTAGGTTCTAAGTTCCATGGAATCATGGAGGGGTTAATACCTGTAAGGACTGGGAGATGATCTAATCTCAGAGGCAGATATGCCAGATCAGAGAGAAGCTGTGGTGCTGTGTAGCAGTTATGGACTGTGGGCTTTGGCATGACTGAAGTCCTTATGCCATGTAACCCTGTATTCAGGAAGCAGGAACAGCAGATCAGCTCTTTTGTCTGTGGGGACTTGCACTGACTTTAGAGACATCTGATGTACCTCGTGTTCATGAAAGGCAGGTCCTGCTTGACCAACCTGATCTCCTTCTATGACCAGGTGACCCGCCTAGTGGATGAGGGGAAGGCTGTTGATGTTGTCTACCTGGACTTCAGCAAAGCCTTTGATACTGTTCCCCACAGTATTCTCCTGGAGAAGCTGGCGGCCCGTGGTTTAGACAGGTACACTCTTCGCTGGGTAAAAAACTGGCTGGACAGCCGAGCCCAGAGAGTTGTAGTGAATGGGGTGAAATCCAGCTGGCGGCCGGTCACAAGCGGAGTCCCCCAGGGCTCAGTTTTGGGACCGGTCTTGTTTAATGTCTTCATTGATGATCTGGATGAGGGGATAGAGTGCACCCTCAGCAAGTTTGCAGACGACACCAAGTTGGGAGGGAGTGTTGATCTGCTTGAGGGTAGGAAGGCTCTGCAGAGGGATCTGGACAGGCTGGATCGATGGGCTGAGGCCAACCGGATGAAGTTCAATAAGGCCAAGTGCCGGGTTCTACACTTTGGCCACAACAACCCCAGGCAACGCTACAGGCTTGGGGACGAGTGGCTGGAAAGCTCCCCCGCAGAAAAGGACCTGGGGGTGTTGATCGACACCCGGCTGAATATGAGCCAGCAGTGTGCCCAGGTGGCCAAGAAGGCCAACGGCATCCTGGCCTGTATCATAAATGGTGTGGCCAGCAGGAGCAGGGAGGGGATCGTGCCTCTGTACTCGGCTCTGTAAGGCCGCACCTCGAATGCTGTGTTCGGTTTTGGGCCCCTCACTACAAGAAAGACATGGAGGTGCTGGAGCGTGTCCAGAGAAGGGCGACGGAGCTGGTGAGGGGTCTGGAACACAAGTCTTATGAGGAGCGGCTGAGGGAGCTGGGGTTGTTTAGCCTGGAGAAGAGGGGGCTGAGGGGAGACCTTATCGCTCTCTACAACTACCTGAAGGGGGGTTGCAGAGAGGTGGGTGCTGGTCTCTTCTCCCAAGTGACTAGTGACAGGACAAGAGGAAATGGCCTCAAGTTGCACCAGGGGAGGTTCAGGCTAGATATTAGGAAAAAGTTCTTTACTGAGAGAGTGGTGAAGCACTGGCAGAGGCTGCCCAGGGAGGTGGTGGAGTCACCCTCCCTGGAGGTATTCAAGGAGCGTGTGGATGTGGCATTGTGGGATGTAGCTTGATGGACATGGTGCTGTGTGGTGTTGGGTGGGTTGGTTTTTGGTGTGTTGTGCCTTGTTGTTGTTGTGTGGTGGTTGGCTTGCGTTTTTTTTTGTTGTTGTTGGTTTTTTTTTTTCAGGTTGGACTTGATGATCTTACAGGTCTTTTCCAACCGTAGTGATTCTGTGATACCTTCTATATAGTAGCTGCACTAAAATCTCCCCATTTTCCAATTGGTGTTTACAGTGTTCAGGGAAAGAGAAGGAAGGGTAATGGATTACTGGCAATAATAAAAGCCAACTTTTTATAGTAACTTTTTTATATTAATGAAGTCCAGCCTGTGGACCCAAGCGATTCTGATTGCTTTTCCTTTAAGTGCTCAGACAAAATTGCTAATCTCTATCCTGAGGCTGCATGCTTTCCTTGGTTCATGCACAACACATGCAATCCCATAAGAGCTTGGAGTTAGGCAGAGTTCAGCTCTCTCTGGTGTGGCATTGCTGTGAGACTGAATGAAGGTTTTGCTACTCCCAGGCCTTCTGTTTGTGTGCTGGATAGCACTGGTCATAATGCACTTGAACCTACCACCTGGTCAGCTCAACGGAGTATTTTATTCTGTGATCTTGTGGTTCTTTTATTTTGCATGTGTAGTGCAAAAATGTCTGTGTAGATTTTGGCTTCTTCTCCCTGACTGGAACTGACCTAAGGAAAGAAGAGAAAATGCTGAGCAAAACTATGTCCTTGGTAACATCTGTGCATCTTTACTGATTTTAATTATATAGTGTGAATGAAAATGAGAATGGAACGCTTTGCCTGGGCCTGTACATATACGTAGTATGCTTAGTCACATGCAGAAAAATATTCTTTAACCTAGTCACTAGTTATCTTCCTGGTTTGGCTTTTTAAAATACAGCACAAAAACTGAGGAATCCTGGCTTTTTTAAGGGGAGTAGTATGACTTGCAAATATTTGATTGGTTCTTTTCCTGTCTAACTGTTCTGTGTAAAACTCATTTACTGTTTTTCCTTTTAAACTGTTAGCTGACCTTACATACGAATCCCAGCTGTGCATTAGCATTGCTTGGGGATGTGTTTGTATCTTTTGTCTAAAAATACCCAGCCGGTAGGATTCATGATCCATGAAAGCTAATTGAAACAATTTCTCTTCAAGTTTTGGCAAGCGAAGCATGCATTATAAGCATTAATATCTATAAATTGAATTGTTAATGAATCTAGACACTAATAATGAATGCAATTTTGCAGGCTTAACTAGAAACACTAAAATTATCAGGATCTGGAACAGAATTTTCAATCATTTTTGCTTATTAAATAGCAAAGCTATGCTTTTAATAAGCTAATCATTTTTATTTGACCCCATAGGAGTAGCTCAGCTGATTAGAAACAGGTTTCTAAGTGCAAAACAATGTTTTTCTCTCACTGTTTTAACCACCACAGTGCTGAAATTTCACATCAGATACTTATCTCCTATTGTTAGTATGGCATGAATGCTTATTCTGCAATTCCTCTAAAGGAATTTACAGTAGAACCTATATATGTCCCATTTAACGGGAGAATACTCTGCGTAGATAAGTAGTGTGTGTAATCTGCCAAAACAATTGCAGCTTTCTTGAAAGATTTAGTGCACAAAAATACAATATATGAAAGAGACTCCTATTCACTCTTTGTTATATCCAAAAGTAGAAGAGCACTTGATACAATTCAAAACTCAAGATCAAAACTAATAAACTTTTTCCCACCTAATTTAAAATTAGCCATTAGGATTATTTTATGCAGATGAAGAATATGGTTAGATTCAGAACTATAGCAAGAAAATCTTAAGTTCTCATGATTTACTTTTAGAACAGTTTTGTGAAGTATGCAGTTTCTACTGACTCTAGTGGCTGAAGACCAGGAGGACACAAGGGGACAGATTATTCTTCAAGTCCCTTAGGTAAAGTTTCTTCTCCCAAAACTGATGCTGGCAACACTTGCAGACAGGCTGTCAGACTTTATGGATCACTGGTGTCTTTTAGACAAGCAATTTCTTATACCAAAAGATTTAGTAATGCTACACCATTTGTTAAATGAAAAAATCAAACTTGGTTATCTTGCGAGATAATGGTGAAGAAGTGTCTGTGAAACTGTGTAAGGAGATAAAAGGCTGAAAGGGATGTCAAGGATTTATCATTGGATATACAGCTGAAAAAGACCATGAAAGGTTCCTCCATTGATGAAGACTGATACCCTTATGGGAAATGTATTCTAGTGCTTAATTATCTTTACTATTTGAGATGGTATTTTTTTCTTTATTTGATCTAAATCTCCCTTACTACAATTCATACCGACTTCACTTTTTTTTGTGTTCCATGAACATGGAGAAAGGTTTTCACTCTGTCATAACCTTCTAAATATTTGAAGGCTGTTCACATGTGTCTCTGCTGCCTAGATAAATAACACCCCATTTCTTCACTTCTTCAGTGTGGACAGACGTGGGATGGCAGTGAGGTTTACTGACTGACTTAACAACGTGTGCTGGCAAGGGAGAAATATTAGCGAGCTTGATTGAACAAAGTGGTAAGGAAAGAAACGTCAACAGATGGAACTAAATAGTGCAGCTGGGTGTTCCACAATTCTTCACCAAAATACTAATGGGAAAGGAGTGGTGTTCCATAGTTTGATTTAAAACTGAATGGGAAATTAATGTTAATTTTAAGTGAATACAGAAATACACATTAAACTGCAGAGTACTAATGCAATAGCTCTCACTTAGTACAGCATTTTAAATGTTACACTTAATCTCATATTTAGCCCATATAGTTTAGAATATTTTTACTCCTTGGACTCGTGTTTATAATTATTTTGTCCATGTACACTGGAATACTGTACTACCTCCTCTTATGGTTGTCAGTGAAACAAAGAACCCTTTCCCCTCATTTGGCAAAGATTTTTCATGTACTTATGACGACTGCTAGAGATGACATACTGCAAATGTCAGATATGATGACCATAATCATATTAACACTTCTGTAACTCAGAGAGCCTAATCTCGAGGCTAAACATTTTCATCATTGATATGTATGCAAAATGAAATTTCTGAGATAATTTGAGGGGGGGGGAAATGCCTGTGCCCACATTCCCCTATTTATGTGGTCCCATTGGATAATGTGTTAACAGAAAAAAACATATCAGTTGAGACTCGATCAGTCTAAAGGCTACACCCTTGTCCCATTAATTGCACTAAGCATGTGATAAGATGTTGGGTCTGTGGTGGGTTTTTAATTTAGTTTTTGTTTGTTTGGTTTTTAACTTATTTGCTTAATGGAACTTTTTATAGTAGAGGTTTGACTGATGACTCCAGGGAGTACATATTCATGATGCATGGGCAGTGCCCACTGTCTTAAGTATCTGCAAGTTTCTCAGATCTCCTGTTTAAACTGCTGATGTAGCTACACACAAACTTATTTGGCAGTGTGTCTTGAAGTTTGTTTCCTAATTTATTGGAAGGTGAAAGAGGCAGTAAATTTCTTAGAATTTATCCAAAACTCTGCTCGTTTCTTGAGATTTCAACACTAACAGGTTTGTGGAACAGCCACAAATTATTCTCCTGTATGTCATGCAGGAAAGCAGGTTTTTCTTACGTGCTCGACTTTACCCCCGTCCCCCATGCAGCTTTTGGTCTGCTTTCAGGTTTTGCTTGAACGTAAATTGTTTTTGAATTTCAGTAAGTGTTATTTATTGAGGTAACATCTCTCTCTAATGTGTTGCAATGTAGAGCAACACTTGCATTGTCCTTTAGGAGTTTGTTTCACCTACAGAGTTTTATTTTAGCCAAAGACAAGTATCACCTCATACTTACTTCTGCAATTGCAAATTAATGGTTGGACAGCTGCTCATCCTGTACTTAGGTACCCAGAAGAAAATCACTTGCCAAATTATTCTGTGTGGCTTTGGGTGGCTTGGTTTTTGGTTTTTGTTTTTCTTTTTTTAAAGATGGAGCTATCTAGGTCCTTCCTTGCAGACTGAAGACAGCCTTGCTTGTTGGGCTAGTCCTTGTCCCTTTTACTGTCCCCTAAAAAGCTGAAAAGTTCCAATTGGCTTGAGAACTAATTTTCCCTTGGTATTGAGACAAAGGTAGAAAATACGGTGTTAACATTATTCCATTTTGAATTTGGAGTATGAGCTTATGATTTCAAGTCATTAGGTTGAGTTAACACGAAGTATTGCTTTGCTATGTGGCGGCAAAATCTGGGTAGCATTACCTTTTGCAAGGGTTTGGAGTCTTTAACATCAAGGTGGATGATATGTTGACTGAACGAAAAATTCGCCGTGTACTCTTCCTGTCTGGTTTCTCTTATCCATAAGATCCTCTTCAGGCGTAGAAGCAGCTTTCTCCCAGCTCTCAACTGATCCAAGAGGCCTCTCAGATTTGTGCGTGTGGGTTTTTTTGGGGTGGGATGGGGGGGATGAGGATGATTTTGTTATTGTTGTAGGAGGCAGGTAACTGGGCATCAGGAGTTTCTCTGTCTCTTACAACTGTCTTTCCTCTGCTGATCATTTAAAAAAAACACCCAAACCAAAAGAAAAAAGTCAAGACTTACCTGTTAGCTGGTGTGTGTTCCTGTACTGTTTCTTCTGTAAAAAAGTCCATATTCTGGGAGACAAATATTAGAATTATCTTTAATTGGTATTAGAATTCATCCATTAATGACTAGTGTGTTTGGTTTTATTCTTTGCTGTCTTCTACTTTCAAAGACTCCTTTTCCCAAACAGATAGCACAAAAAAAGTCTTCTCAGTGCTCCTGTCTATTGACATTCAGGAGACTAGCTGCCCTGAAGTTACTCCTCCTGTTTAGGTAAACTGTTTCAGCTGGGACTGTTAGGAATGCCGATATCCCCAATGCTATGTACTGAACAGTAGTCTTCTATGATGATTTTTTAAAATGAATTTAGTATGTGTACTTTTCAATAAATCTAACAAATAATCCAGATAAATCTAGGAGGCTGCTAGTGAGTCATATGCAGACTAAACCAAAAATATTTTAATCCTGGAGTAAACATTTATGAAGTGTCTGTGCCACCCTTTGCAAAGGGATCAAGTTCCCCAAACTAATGAGGAATTAAATTAACCTAAATTAAACCTTAGCATAAGTAATCCTGAAATGTACTGAGCTACACAACTGTTTTGGTGGCAGAATGTTTTGCAATATGGTCCTCATCTCAAAGCAACTATTGGCAAATGTCAGTGAATTTTTTTCTACAGAAATATAGAATGCTACTACATGGTACACTTGTGGTTGTCCACTTCCAGTAACCAATCCTACAGTCTCTAATGCACTACTAGTGCAAGGATTTTTGACAATTAATCTTGTAGCAGCACACTCACTGTTGGAAGGAAAGTTACTCAGCTGGAGCTGTACTTCTTAGTGGATTTAGATAGAGAGTCTGCATTTTACAAAATCATCTGCTGCTTTATCGGGTCTCTTGCACAGTAACTGAGAGAATTGTTCAGCAATTTCTTACCTAAAATTTGCAGTGAGTAGTTGCTTCAAGGGTGGCAAAATAATTGCTGTCAGTGTGCTACAATGGCTCTGTGCGCATCCAAGAACTGAAATAATACTTTTTTTTGTTCTTTAAATATTTTGGTAGCTATGAATAATAGTGTAAATCAGATAATGTATTAAAGCTTTGCAGTCTCCCTTCCTTTCTGTTAGAAGGCCAGTTGTGTCAGATGCCAGACATCCTCCTCCTCCAGAAAAGAAGTTTCTGTAACTCAGAGAAAACTCCACTGAAGTCACTGCACTGACACCGGTGTGAGTTAGAGAATGCTCAAGCTTCACAGTTTGAGATGCAGTTGTTTTGGCAATTAAAAAAAAAAAACAAACCACATACTATATTTAAAACAAATACTAGAGAATAAGGACTTTGCCTAAGTTGTTTTTTCCTTCTCTCTATAAACAGAAAAATCAATCATCTTTGTTCTTTTATTTGAAAAAAAAGTACTTTTTTCCCCACATGGGAGGTCTAATGGGATAATCTGGTCCACAGCACAATTTCAGCTATGAGGGAGGCATCCCCATTTGATCTTTACGAATGAAAGTCTTCACCTAGCCTTGCATGACACTTCTGGTGTGGAAAGTTCCAGGTTCTGGCAGTCCTGATCCATCACTTTTCTGAGAATCTGTGGAAACCTATGCTGCACTATTGAGTATGGTCCCAAATAAGGGTGTGATTTGAAAGTCATGGTCTTTTAACTGGCCAAATGGCTAGGGGCATAGTAGCACACTTACAAATTTGGTTGCAAAGGTTAACTGTTTCCATGACCACTGACAGATGTCTGAGCCTTGCCAGGTTGCTTCTGAGTCACCAACAAAACCAAACAATACCTGCATGGAAAGTCATCAGTTTTTTTTTTTTCCTTGATTTCAGGCTAGCAAGATCCAAAAACCTTTACTCTGGTCTTCTGCACATCTTTCTGAGAAAATAAGCATGTCAGATCCTCAGAAATGAGAGGAAATAGGGTAACCTTACAACTAAATTGTGATGTGGACATGTCATCTGTCTCATTCCTCAGTATTGCCACTTTATGTTTTACTTAGCTCACCTTTCACGTTAACAAAAGAGACAACAGACCAAATTTTTTTTTTCTAAAATGGTTGACTATTTTTAGAGCAGCTCTGTCATTTATCTTGCCAAATATTTAGTGGTGCTAAGTATCTGTGGCTTTTGAGGAAGAAAGATGACAAGATTTTCATTCTTGCTGCCTAGAATTTAAGCAAATACAAAGAACTTTAATGTACTAAAGAGGAAGAGGAAATAACTGACTGCATATATGGTACTGGGAGCTAAATCACTGTTTCAGCTATGGAGGAATACTGGCCACCAGTATGGATTTGTTGGAGCTGCTTAGAAGCCAAGAATTCAAATTACTAAATGCAACTTTAAAATAATCAAGCTAGTGAGCCCTTATTTTATTTTTTTAACCTACAGTTAATTAACCTAACTGAATAATATGCTTAAACCTGGAATGTTGTTTTCTTAACATCCAAAGATTTTTGTGAAATTAGGGCAGCTCAGAGAAGGGTGCTGAAGGTAACTTGGACACAAATTTTCCATCTTGATTTCTTATTAATTTGATTTTCTGGGACAGTGAGGTGGACTGAAAACTGGCTGAAGTGCCAGGGTTGTGATCAGTGGCACAAAGCCCAGTTGCAGGCACCCCAAACCTTAGTGGTGTTCCCCAGGGGTCAATGTTGGGGCCAGTATTGTTTAACATCATTAATGATCTGGATGATGGGACAGAGTGCACTGTCGGCAAGTTCACAGATGTACCAACCACTCCTTGCAGCTTTGTGTCACCAGATGGTTGTGCTGCCGTTCACCAGGAGCTCAGCAGGCTGGAGAACTGGGCAGAGAGGAAGCTCATGAAGTTCAACAAAGTGAAAAGCCAAGTCCTGCAGCTGGGGAGAAACAACCGCAGGCATTAGTACATGTTGGGGGCTGACTAGTTGGAAAGCAGCTTTGTGGAGAAGGACCTGGGCATCCTGGTGAACAACAAGCTGACCATGAGCCAGCAACGTGCCTGTGCGGTAAAGAAGGCCAGCAGCAACCTGGGCTGCATTAGGAGTGTTGCTGGCAGGTCCAAGGAGGTTATCCCTCCCCTCTCCTGGCACTGGTGAGGCCACACCAGTTCTGGGCTCCTCACTATGAGACAGCCACTAAGATGACTAAGGGACTGGAACATCTCTCCTAAGAGGAGAGGCTGAAAGAGCTGGGATTTTTTATCTTGGTGAAGAGAAGGCTTGGGGTGATCTTATCAATGTATATAAATATCTGATAGGAGGGTATAAAGAAGACAGAGCCGGACTCTTTTCAGTGGTGCTCAGTGACAGGACCAAAGGCAATGGGTACAAACCGAAGCACAGGGAATTCCATCTAAACATAAGTAAACCTTTTTTTTTTTCTTTTACTGCAAGGGTGGCCAAACACTGGCACAGGTTGCCCAGAGAAGTTGTGGAGTCTCCATCCATAGAGGTATTCAAAACCCAGCTGGGCATGCTTCTGGACAGCCTCCCCTAGCTGACCTTGCTTGAGGAAGGGCATTGGGCTAACTAGTGTTATGGGATCCCTTCTAGCCTCAACTATTCTGTGATTCACTGTGTTGATTTACCTTCAAACTTACACAGTTTTGTTGTCAGAGTCTGCTTTTCTGCTCTGTCCTGCTGGGGAGACGGCTTGGTACAGAACACTATTAAAACTTCTCAGGTACAGCGACTAAAGTTATGCAATGAATCTGCTGCTTATCATCCACAAAAAGCCATGCCCTAACTCCACATATTCCCCATTTATTCCGGCTATCACTTCACAGCCTTTAAGAGGATTGGGATCATCAACTGCATGGACACTGCTCCTTGGCTTCCAGGCTCTGTAGATCTCCTCAGCCCTGAAACTGTCATACTGGAGTGTCTCCTAGGTCACTTTCCAAACACATCATTTGCACTCCTAGAACATTCGCAACCAGCAGCACTCTTTTTCCTCTCAGATTTGCTCCTGGCTGTTTGGTAACTTGAGTCTGTCTTAGAAAAACTGGGAAGAATTGTGTAGTTCCTGCACACTCCCTTACAGAAATTCTTTCATAAGGTCATCACCCTTCATCAGCCAAGGGCATATTTCTATCAACATCATGATTATGGAGCTATTCCACCCTTTCTGATAAACATTTACAGTTTGTAATCTCACTAGCAAGGGAATTTTTTTTAAGTGGTTTTGGGTTGGTTTTTTTTAAAAGATACTGCTGAGGAGCTCCACATTCCTGGGCTTATTCTTTGCTTTGCATCGCTTAAGTTTTGCCACAATCCCCAAGGAAGGGAAACAACTCAGAACATCTTCGGGGGAGGGGGGGAACGACATCTACCCAAAAAACCCAAACAACCAAAAAAACCTTAACTGTTTTAGATGTATTGGATAAGCCAGCATATTTTTTGGCATTGCTTCAATCTCAGTTGGCAAACAATCTAAAACTCATCAGTCTCTTGCTAGCAACCTCCACATTGGTTTTAGGTTAGATCATACATATTCATTGGCAGAATGTACTTAACCCTGAACTACCCTGCAGCCTGGTATCAATGCCACTGCCATTGAGATCAAGGTCAACAGCAGTAATTATGCCCCAAACTCATAACTTCAGAGCTGTTGTGTGAGATTTGATCCCTTGAATTTGAGGACTTGTCATTTTAGGGCCTAGAACATTTTATGGGTGACTGTGGGTGTAGAAAAGGGTGTGCTAGCGAAGTATAAATCCATTAGTTGCATGGGGAAGATGAGTAGGAAATGATTGCATACTGAACACTAATACAAGACTAGGGAGCGTCAAATAAAAGGTGTCAGGGTTAAGACAAACATAAAGAGGTGGTATTTCGTCATGTATGATTAAGCTGCAGAGCACTTGCAATGGTGGATGCTACAAGTTTACATGAGTTCAACAGTGACTAAAAATGATAGAGAAATAATTCATTGAAGACTAATAAATAAAAAGAAAATCCCTCTGATGCAGGTATTCAGAAGAATACTTGCTTCTGGTCTTACAGCCTTTAGGGGATTGTTGTTTGAGCTTTTAGTCTCCTACTCAATTGAGCATCTCCTTCAAGAGTCCTTTTTGACAGCTATCATTTTTCCTATGTCTTAAGATTTGTTGGCCAATGGCTTGAAGAAAGTATTCCTCCTCGGTATAATGTCTCTCACTGTGATGACACTGGATTACCTGACATTCTAGGCTTCCTTTCTGCTTCCTACCTGTAGACAGTGAGACGGCTGCTGGCTAATGACTGCCAGGAGAGACTTGCCCTGGCACCTGATGATATCAGCTTCTAAACTGCTGCATGAAGCTCAGTGATATGTAGTGATAAGTTCACTCCAGTTCCTGAGATTTCTAAACTTCTCTGGGGTTGCGGACATGCAGAGAGCTCATCTGCAGTGTAGCTTTACTTCGGTTCATTGTCAAGGGTTAAGAGAGAACACTTTTAGACATGTCATTCACTGGGATTGCTTTATATACTAGATGCCTTTTAAAATGGAAACCCAGAAGATTATTCTAGCAAACTGAAGGATTATATCTTACATTGATTTATTTCTCTTTTACAAAACTGAGAACAAAGTTGCAGTGAGACATGATCCTAGACTTCACCTAAACAGTTCTGCTTTAGCTGCTCCTTTGTCTGCCAGCTTGAGGACCTGGGAGTCCCTACAGGCTGCTAGCCCTTGGGAGCACTCTGAATCTGTGCTTTGCCTTGGTTCGGAATGGAATGGCCTATGCCATATCCCCTCTCTCAAGTTAGTGTTGGTACTTCCACTCAAAGGAAAGGGAATCTTAGTAACAGGGGGTCTCTCTGCTACACCGAGGTAACTTTAGACCTTTCTTGCATCCATTGTGTCACTGAGGTGCAAATGCAACATCCAAGACAATTCTCTCCAAGAGCTTCACTGAACTTTTATTTCTGCCACATGCCTTTGGTATAATTTTTTTTCTAGCTTTAATAGCTTTCTTACTATTTACAGTAAGTGTTTAAGTGTCTTATGCCACAAGTTACATATTGTTATCATGAAACATATTCATTGAACAGATTTTTAGTAAAAGCATTATTTCTGTCTCACTGTTAGCTCTCTATGAAGAATGCCATTTCATATGCCAAGTCTAGTCTGAATTACTAGTTAGAATGCTTTTTTGAACTTCCTCCTTCCCTTCATTCCACATTCTCCCAAGTTTTGCAGTCTTGGGGTCCAACTTAAGCGTTTGCTTTTTTTTCATTTAGGGTTTGAATTTCATCTAGACTAGAAGATTAATGTATCTCTGTGTGTTCTTTTATCAATACTTCTACTTTTAGGGCTGAGACATCAACTTCCATGTTGGATGTCATGAGAGTCTATTGTCACTTTCCAGAGGACTATAACCAAGGTTTATCATAATAGTAGCCCTCAAAATCACGACAGTTAGAAGCAGTAGCAGCCTGGCAAATAATTACACCCACTACTTATTTTGATAGCCAAATGATTGAAGGCTTCACCTAGAAACATGCAAGCTGGATAACAGGCTGTGCAGCACATTCAAGAGGCCGTCAAGGTGGAACTGCCACAAGGGGAAAGACAGCACGTGCCCATACCTGAGGCACTTCAGCAGCCTCCTGAAAGGGTGCTTCTGCTCCTGGCACCTCTGCTTCTGCTGCACTTGCTCAGCACTGTGCCAATGCAGAAGCATTTGGGCTTTGCAGAGCAAGCCTGTCATCGCTGCCTATCTTAACGGTTTCATGACCTGCCTCCTGTTAAGTGTATAGAAAGATACTGTTTGGAGTAATTTCTGGAGTAAACGTACATACACACAAAAGCTGTAAGAGGAAGGTTGCTTTCAGATTATACTCTGTGTGTGTATATTTATCTTCGTTTCTCCTCCTCATCTTCAGAGTTCCAAGATTTTTATCAGGTTTTTTGGCTGAGTGGAACTGAAAGTTGTTTGATACACTCCATCCAATAAAATATTCCATTGAGTACGGGGAGAAGTGCCTGTGCACATGCAAGCTTTAGCAGTACAGTGAGAGCAGAGTTTACTGAGTGCTTGATCGTGGCATATGATGAATGTGAATAGGTAACAATTGTTTCTGTTTATTCTAATGCAGAAACTAACAGACCACAATTGGCTTACAAAAAGAAAAGGAAATACTTTTTAACAACACCTAGTAAAATTTATGGAATTCATTGTAAAGGCCAAAAACATAAATGCGTTTTTGTACAACACTTTTCTGTGGCCTGTGAGTCAGATGATGAGAAATCATTGCATGAAATGGTAATTCTAAGGAATAGTATTCACAGTAACTAATGCACAAGATTTTTATCTCATCTTCTGCTGTCCTGCTAAATTTGATTACAACTCAAATTATTCAGGAAGAGAAAATACTGAGCTTGCCCCTCAAACTGAAGAGAGGGAAGATAGCTCTAGACAATGCTTTAACAGTTAGAAATGTAAATTTAATAACCTGGGGACAACAAATAATTGCTTAAGAGAGACTATTGGCAGTGGAGGACCTATTAGTAAGTTGTTTCATGACACATTATTGTCTGCAGCTGCAATAGAAGTAGGTAGGTCTCTGAACAGGGTTTTGACACCAGCCCTGTCTTTCATGTGAAAGTACAAACTACACCTAAAAGGTTTGGAGGGGGAGAGGAGCTTTGGACTTTCTTTTCTTGGTGGTTTCTTGATAGTATATTGGCATTATTTTTTCCATCACTCTTTTGTCCACCCTTCACTCCAAGTAAAGATGCATTTTTGTTAGTAGATATTTCTTAGTTTAGCCAATATTAGAATTGACTACATTTTGCAGTCTTTTGTTTATTCTTTATTCAGGACTTATGGTCTGTTCTTCTGCAATGTGGTAATAAGATCTGGGATAATAATGTCAAGCTGTATCTAAACAATTGGATTAAAGGAAGCCCTTGGAATAGGACAAAGGTTGGTGTAACTTACTGGATCATGTGGCCAATCGCTAGCCAATTCCCTAGGGACAAAGTTTTTACTCCTGGCAGAGCTTAGCAGCTTTCAGCTTCTTTCATGATCAGCATTTTGTATCCAATGTTTTAAAATGTTTGGAAAATGCAGCATAAGGGAGATTGAAGGTGTTATCTTTAATTGGACTAACTTAAAAAATTAATATTGAAAAGCTTTCTCCTAGTTTTGTTGTTATTGACCTGATGTTGAGAATAGCTTGTGCTGTTCCGAAGGAGAGGAGGAGGGGAATATACTTTGCTTTCAGGTTTTTTTGTGCTTTGATTTTTGGATTTTGGGGGGACAGAAGAGGTTGAATTCATAGACAAAACTGAGGAAGAAGTAATGGAAAAAATGGGGAAAGGTTCTACAATTTCCTGCAGCCACTATTACTTAAAAAAAAAAAAGTCTGAGCATGAATAGGAAATATTTTCTAAGCTGTTTCTACTTGTTGGTCTGCCTGTGCTGATTTGTTCATAGATCCAGCTGTGAAAGGATCTGTAGCCAGCTTGCAGATGTTGGTAACAGCATCATCAATTCCCTTTACCCTGATTTTGAAATATATCCTCTGCCACTACTGCTGTGGAAGCTGAACTCATTGCCAGAAGCATAAGATTTGGCTTAAGGAACAAGATTGAGATAATAATAAGCAAGAATGGATATCCATTTGTCAAGTTTAAAACCAGGGATGTCTGAAAGGTGGATGGACCTTTATTTTTTTTCTTGGCAAGGTTCTTTTTCTAATCATTGCTAATCATACTTAGAAAGTGACTACCTTATTGAATGGTATTGCAATTGCTTGCTTTGACCTCAAAATATTACTTTGTCATTCTTGCCTTTCTCTCTCCCTTTCTCCTTGGAAAATTAATGTTAGGTAAGAGTGAGGTAGATTCTTTTCTAGCTTATTCATTAGCAGCAGCAGCAGCAATGTTGTTAATTATGTTTTGATTGCAGAGCCTGTATTATGAGTGGCCAGAGAACACAGAATTAGATTCAGATTTTCATAGCTAGAAGGTGGGAAAATCCTCCTTTGGTTTGCAGACTAAGCAGATTTGCTCTGGAGATCATTGAGGCACAATAAACTGCAACTTTGATGCTTTTTCATTATAGCATTGCTTTCAATGCACAAATTTTACTGTGGGATACAATATAGCCCACTTCTTGGAGGATCCTATTCTCTTTTTTTATATACATCATCTTCTCAGCTTCAGATGGTATATTTTTCTTTTTTTCTTCTTTTCTTTTTTTTTAATCTTAGAAAAAATTAGTCAAAATGTATTCCTAAGGAACCCTTAACTAGCTTTTTGTGTCTTCGTATACTTTAGCATTACCAGTTAGAAGCCTGTCAAAGCCTACAAACCATCACTAGGCAGTACTCGGCAGCGAGTAGAATGGTAGCTGATTACTTTGCATCTTAAATGACTTCAGCCTTTTTTTTTCTTTTAAGTTTTGTAATTTATTTAAATTTGCAGAAGTTTTTTTGTTTTGTTTTTTAATCAGTTAATAAACACTAGGTCTGTCTGTGACTGAAAATATCTGATTCATCTGTTAATAAAAATACCACAACAAGCTCATGAGGACAAGGAAGTGTGGTGCTTCAGTCAAATACATTTATCTTAAAAATTCTCTTCTCTCACCTGCTTTTACCATCCGACACGCTGAGGTACCAGTATTTCTGACAAAACTGAAATGAAGATATCCAATTCGTCTGACCCTTTGTTATCTGACTTGCTGAATCTTCTGCAGAGTCTTCTTCATAGTCTGTGTTGCATTTCTTTTATGTGCTTTTGTTCCTTTCCAAGCACATGTGGGGGTTTTGTTGGATACGTTCAGCATTGGAAGAATGTTTCTAATAACGAAATTTTACTCCTGGTGTCTATATTAAACTCCCTCAGGTCTTCCTCATGATTTCTTCTGAAGAAGTCAGTTTACACATGTTCCTTTGGGCTTTTTGCATCAACACTTGATAAGTACTCTGTGTTGATAAAACATGATAGCACATTCTTGAAGAATCCCTGAAAGCACACTGCACTGCATGGAAACAGACAGACCATGTTTAAGATGATCTTAAGCAGGGCAGACCCTTCTCAGCCCTGATTTCCGCAGAATTTAGTGAAAACTTAAATCTCTGATGAGGAATTTGAGGTGGAACATGATACAATAGCTTTTGTCCTAAGTTTAAGGTAAAGTGTTGGTATTCATTTTGTCCTTGGTAATTAAAGTGAATTTCTTGTTTTTCTTGCTCTTCCAAATCTCTATCAGTAGGATCTTTCGAGTAATTGCTCGGAATAATAAAATGGAAGTAGAACATTAGCACTAATCTCCTCTGCTGGGATATTTGCAAAGGGGGAGTGAAAAGAGAGAAAACTTGCATGTCAGATCTGTGTCTGAGCCATGTGGAGTCTGACCAGAGGAAAAGCAGCTGTGTATTAGCTTTGAACACAATAAATTCTTGAATTCACTGTACTGAGTGTATGTGGGGAAGTTGCACATAACAGGAAATATCAGACTATTAAAAATTGTGATAAATTTCAAGGAACTAAGCAACTAGTAAACTAGAAATAGGCACAAGAAATATTTGAAAAGAAAACACACACAAGTAGAGAGAAAAACAGGCAAGCATTTAAATATATCATAAGCACATCACAACTAATTCATCTGATGAAGGAAGATACAAGACACAAGAAGTGATTGATGTAGCTCAAAGATTTGATGGTACAAAGGCGCCTTTACTGGAAATGATGAAAGGAAATAGGGCAAAAATCAGAATATTCAGGATTATTTACGATGTAGAGAGAGGGACAGTAATAAAAAAGGCTACGTAAATTCCGCAGAGAGCTAAAAAGAAACAAGAAATGGCTTACAGTGTATATTGGGGGGAGGGGGGGCAGGGAGAGTGAAGAAATCATTACTAAAAGGAGAGTCAACCAGTAATCTAAAATGGATGAGCTACTGAACTGATTTCATAAATGGGCCTTTACAAAGGGGAAGAAAAACACAGCAGCAGATAGCCTATTCATAAGTAATGAAGACATTTCAAAATGTGGGATGGTAATAGACTACTTGGAAAAGATGCCTATAAATAGAAAAACAGTTCTATGTATAATAT
Source organism: Gavia stellata (assembly GCF_030936135.1). NCBI lineage: Eukaryota > Metazoa > Chordata > Aves > Gaviiformes > Gaviidae > Gavia > Gavia stellata. Next base: position 23,449,290 of record NC_082608.1, read on the forward strand.
GTGTCCTTTATGTTAAGAAATTAATTACAGTTTTTTGCAAAACATTGAGAATTAATTTGGAGGATAATAAACTGCTGAGATAGCAAGGGATTGCAAAATCCATACAAGGCACTACTGTTTCCTTTTCCTCCCCTCAGAAAAGGGATTCAAGTTAGTATTACTCAGTACGTAGTAAAATATTGTCAGAGAAAATTATTTTGTCTCATTATCTGTGAGGCGTATTCACTAAAAAGAACCCCAAACTCAAACCTCCAAATCTTCTGAGATATTTTTAGTGCTTGAGAAGTGACGAGATGGGCACAGATAGGCTTTTCCACTACTGCTGAGTCTCTTTTCTGCTAGCAGTGGAGGCAGGAGCTCTGAAAGGACTGCTGGACGTCCAGTGTCTAGCTGGGAACTGTCCTTTAGCACGCATCTTCCCTAGATCAGCATCAGGTGCGTCCCTGACAATGGCAGGGGACTCCACTGGCACAAAAACCAACTCAGAAAGAGAGAGAGAGGGTGCCAAGCCACTTTGTGCCTCAAAGGTTGTGAATTCTGCGCTGCCTCGCAAGGAATCTTGTTCCATAAATTAGCTGGGAACACCTCAAAATGATGGGCTCCTCACAGTAGAAATCTGATACACTTGGGCGTGTGTCTGCCATCTGTACAACTCTGCTGAAGTACCTTCTCTTCTGAGATGGAACTGCCTGGATGTTTGTTCTTTTTAGTAAATGTTGATGACCCTAGGTACTTAAAGAAGTAAAATAACTTCTTGTTTAGGGTGTGTTCTTCCTGCAAGTTCGGATCAACCGGGCTGGATTTATTCTGTTAGTCCGTCTTCAACAGAATTAAAGTCTACTCAGTCACAATACTGTAAAACCCACTGAAACGATCAGGTTACTTGCATTACATTAAAGAACATGAGTGTTGCACTTACAGGAAGATTTTTTTTAAGCACATAATATATAGTAGGTGCCACACCAAAAATAAATAAAAGGTTCTTACCAATAGCTTCTAATCAAGGATTATATTTTTTGACATGCACAGATCAGAGAAGGGAGAAATAGTGACAGTGTCATAGAATTCTGTTAAATTGTATGTAAATTTCTCAATTATTTTTTGTATTAATCTTTGCATGCAAGATAGCAAAAGTAAATTCAGAAGAAGCTGAATGATGTGAAGAATGAAAATGTGTAAGGTTGACACTACAAACCTAAGATTTTCCCCATGCTACTATGTAGAGTGCACAGACAAAGAAAAAAATTGTGGAATTAGTGCAAAGAACTGGCATTTAGAAAAATGATGGAACAGTTGCTGTGAGATTAGTAAATGTGGATCCCGGGAAACACCATTTCTAAAATAATTTTTCTGAGTAAAACTGCGTTTAAAGGCTGGCAGTAATGATTTATGAAGAAATATGAAAACAATTAGATATGTTTAACTTGGCAAAATAAATGAGGAGTGTTGTACTTGTCCACAAGCACATGAAGAGCATAAACAGAAACCATAGAGAAGAATTGCTTTGGACAGGACCTAAGGAATGCAAATGAAATGTATTGTGATCATAATACAAGACGGAAAATGTATCTCAGATATCAGGTAAGACCCTCATTAGCAAGATTCATGAGACCCATCATGATAAGAGTATGAAAGAAATGTTGGAAAGTCCGTTGACTGAGTTCAACTGAAATTGGATTAGACGATGTAGAACAGTTCAGCCCTGAAAAGGAAATTGTCGTATGCCTAACAAACATTTCAGACTATAGTAAAACCATGGCACAGCTTAGATACATTTCAAAGTTTTCCCTCGACTTTATTGATGCATAGGTTCTGTCTTGGTGTAAGAATTCAGGTGTACAGTCACTGAGCGAGTGTGCCTTGGTCATGCTAAGCATGGGTTTCTCTCTCAACTGAAGTTCCAGCTGAATCTTGTAGCAATGAGTCTTCATAAATAATACTATGGTCAGATGCTCCTTCACCTAGTGAGTGTCCCTAGAACCAATCTGCAGAGAAACTGGGGACAGAAGATCTTGATCTCAATCTACTTTCCAGCTCCCAGGTACTTGTATGGAGGCCTCCCAGACTCTAAGGTTCACTTCAGAAGCTCAAGAGTGTTGAGTCTGGTTGCCTGGCACTGCTTCAGAAAACTCTGGCTCTGGTTGTCTGGTGATAAGCCTAAGTGGTAGACTTGGAAGTGGTCCCATTCTTTTTCACCTTCAGCAACTTGCTTTCAGGAGTCAGTTGCTGCCAGAGCTGAAGCAGACTGATGGTTTGGCATCTAGCACCAAGTGTTTCTTTGGCACTGCTCCATATCTTATATCATGATCAGCACAAAAGAACTTCTGAGTATTTATTGAGCCTCTCTCCACAACTGGCTTCATCACATGCTCCTGGGTCAGTACTATTGTCATAACAGCAGGTTTTATTTAGATTCTTACCTGAGAACATGGCTGCATGTTCAACTCCTGGAAACCACCTGTATGGTAGTGCTTGGTCAGGCTTTGCCTCATTTTAGGTCTTTATGAAGCGATGTTGTCAGTTCTCTTTATCACATTACCAAGGCTGTATGCTCAGTGGTCTCCAAGGTGGGGTGCGCAAGACAATCCATGGGGTTACAGGAAGAAAATATTTTTAGTACAGTCAATAAATAATTTTTAAAAATTTAAAATAGTGTTTATTTCATCAGTATCCTTTTTTAATTTCTGTTTTCATGTATGTTTTATAAAGGATATAATACAGTAGTACATGTATATAATTTATAAATAAATTATATATCTTGGGGTGCATGCTCAAAAGTTTTTTACTGATGGGGTGCACGATCAAAAAAGTTTGGAGACTGCTGATCTAAATGTTCAGACAAAGATGAGGATGATGGCCATGGCACAAAGTTCTTCCACAAAGAGAGTCCTAAAGACTGATATTAACCTTTTAAGGGGGAATATGATGTAAAGACAAAAAGTAATAAAAAAAACCTAGGTAATGCTGCTGGGAAGTTCTGTACTCCCTGTATTGTCATGTAAGTGCAAGAACTCTTCCTCATGTACACTAGAGTGTATTTTAGCCTTATCTAAATCCGCAACTGCTGTGTAGTTAAATAATACAATAAATCCTGCCTTGTCTTCCTGGTTTCCTGTGTCTCTCTGCTGGTTCCTGGCAATGGATGCTGTGCTTGCTGGCAGCCTAGTTTCCTACATTTATCTGGTTTTGCATGGAATCCCTAGGCCTAGTTTGAATGGTCAGGCAACCATAAGTCCTGGAACATCCATCCCCGGCCAAGGGGATAAAATGCAGCAGGTTCCATCCAAGGGCTGGCGTTGAGTCTTCAGCTGTAGCTGGTAACTACAGCCGCAGCCTGTTTGATCATTCCGAACATTAATTCACCAGTATGTAAAAGTATGGCTTCATACTCATGGCCCTGGGCTTCAGCAGCCTTGTTTATAGTGACATTGCCAGGGCTCTGGTCAGCACAAGGCCTTCTCAGGAGATGGAATGTACGAAATAAGGAAAAGTGGTATCCGTTTTTAAACTATCAAGTCTCTGATTGGCATCTACAATCTGGTATTTCTTTGAGGCTAATAACATAGCCAGATCCAGGCAGGTTTTCTTGCACAGCGCAAATGGCATGTACCTGTTGCCAAAGCCATGTGCTGCCAGATTTCAAGCCTTCATTACAAATTAAGACGTTAGAGCTTTCCTTACCTATGAGAAGTCATTAAATATCACTCAATTACCCTTGTATTGAGCCTTTTTTTTTTTAAACTCAAGCTTACTTTACTGAAAGGCATCCTGTCTTGATTTGAAGATATTAAAAGATGAAGAATCCCCCTTCCTTTGATAGGGTAGGGTTTTTTAATGTCTAATCATTCTTACTATAAAACTGTGCCTTATTTCTAATTTAAACTGGTCTGGCTTCAGCTTCCAGCAATTGGTTCTTGTTATGCCTTTCTCAGCTAGATTAAAGAGCCCTTTAGGACCTGGTATTTTCTCCCTTTGAAGGTACTTATACATCGTAATCAAGCCATCTCTTGATCTTTTTAATAAACTAAACAGACTGAGCTCCTTAAGTCCCTTGTTCTAAGGCAGTTATTCCAGTTCTCAAATAATTTTTATGACTCTGCACTGTCTCCAATTTTCCTGCGTCCTTTTAAAAATGCGGACACCAGAAACAAAGGCACTCAGGAAATTTACAGTCAGCTGTTTGTCCATTTTCCCTAAATCCTTTAGATTCACTTATTTCTGGTTTCCCCAGTCTGTAGAAGACTTTTTTATTCCTAGCTCCTAGAAACTATGACCACTAACATCATTTGCCCCAGGTGAGCCAGAAGTGCTACAAGACAAGTAATCTAGCACCAAAAAAACGTAATCTTTATTAGAACTTTTGTCCCATTGTAGCTTTGTCACTTGAATTTATTTCATCTGAGAAAGACAAGGGATAAAGTTTATTTTCTGAATACCCTGTTAAAAGCGTCTTTCTTACTTGACCGCAAGCTGTTTAATTCCGTCACTCATTCTGGAACTCCAGTGTTTTGGAAAGCCTGTGACAGAGAAGTGGTATTTTTACTGGCTCTTTGAAAAAACACTAGCCAAGCAAATAGTGTTAGGTGTCACCGAGAGAGGAAGACAGCTCGAAGAAGCCAGAAGTGTAGCTCAGCAACCTTGTACATCCAGTGCTTTCAGTCTGGGAGACTGCCTTCTTCCTGAGAGACCCAGCAGTGCTAGCACTGCGTGCTTCTAGAAGGGCTCTCTGCAGCCCTTGACCGTGGTACCCATCCAGTATACCTAACTGAACCTTTATTTTGAGGGCCTGTCACCTTCTTGCATGGATATTAGATAACATTTGTTTTCACTCACATTTTTTTTAAAATACAGATGATATATAATTGCTCCACCTTTTCTAATGTTTACCCCTGTTTTTTCTTCCCCACCCTTTAGTTTAAGTGTGGAGATAACCATGCTTGGTTTGGGAAATTCTGAGCAACAAACAGGGAGCCCTTAAAAGCACCTGTGAGAAGTATCGCATCTGCTGTCCTGTTGCTTGCACTCTTCGCTAGGCTGCTGCTTCTGGCCACCGTCAGACCCCAGATACTGGACTGGATGGACCTTTGCTCTCATCTGTGTAACTGTTCTTATGCTTTTTTTGCCCTCTTGTATTAACTGTTTTAAATCATTAGCTTTTTGGAACTGGGATCTCTCTGTATTTTACACTCTAAAATGAGAAGAACTTGAGTTGTTTGAGGCCTTCAGAACTTGCCATAGATTTTTTTTTTTAACTAAGCCTATTCATTTTTTTAGAGGAAACGGATGCTTCTGCAGCCCTCCATAAGTGATCTAAGTGACCAAAATGGTATTTTAGTTGAGGCAATGGTCTTAAGAGATAACATAGGTGGATGGTGGCCAAACTGCAGGACACAGTTCAGGAACTGCTTACTCTTCTTTAATGGACCCAGAAAGCTACGTCATTTTGTACAGGGAAGGATGCGATCCCTGAGGATTTTCTAAAACGGTCTAGTAGTGCTTGTAGGACTCAACTGTTGCTTTCTGTTTTTTTCCTGCAAGGCAGTTGTGTTTATTAAGGGGATGCTGGATGACAGCCACCCCACCCCCCAAAAAAAGGAGCTCTTTCCAGGTGTTGCCTTGGTGAGCCACAATATTTCTGTTGAAATCCACTTGTTCCCCTCTGGTCTCCTTTCCTACCCTGCTCTTGTTATTAGTCACAGTTACCTTCTGCTGAGTGTAAGAAAAGCGGAGGCCTGATTTAGGGTACGTTGTGTTGACAATATTACGCGTTTTTTCTGTTGTATCAACCAACTCTGGCCTCTGAGGTATTTATCCTTGCAATTATCCACAAGGTAGGCAACAGCTATTCCCCTCATTTTAAGACAGGGGGAGGAGAAGCTGAGGTATGGGAAGCTTCAGTAGGTCAGGGCCTGAACTCAGATCTTCTAAATCTGGGGTAATTGTGCCTCCTCTCTGTTCCATCTTTAAAAAAATAAAGCACAGCTGTTAGTTCTAAGAATCACTTTCATCTTTACTGTACTGCCTTCAGAGATTTTCAGTCATCCTAGCTGCACTGCAGTTGCCCACTAATAGTTGCACAAAGGCTGCGAGCTGCTTGGCTCACACTTAAACGCACCGAGGGAAAAGAGGAACAATCGCATGTTTAGTATTAAAGCAGCAATTTCGTTTCCCCTCTGGAGCGGCTGTAATTTTTGCACGCTACCTGGGGGAGCAGGGCGCACCTCCCCGGCCCGGCTGTCGGCCCCAGCCCGGCGGGGCCCGGCCTTCCAGGGGAAACGCGCTGCCGTGCCCGCCGGTCACCGCCCTAGGCGGGTCGTCGCGTTTTAAGGGAACCGCGGGCGGGGAAGGCAAGCTACGCGGCGCCGCACGGCTGCGCACGGACGGAGGCCACAGCCGGCCCGGCCCGGCCCCGAGGGTCAGGCCCCGCCGACGCCTGCGGCTCCCCACGCGGAAGCCCTCGCACCTGGCCGCCTTCGGCCTCTCCCATCCCCTACCGCCTGCGCTCGGCGCCGCCTGGGAGGGGAGGGCTCGGGCCGCCGCTCCCGCTCCCTCCCCGCGCTGCCCCGCGCCGGGCCGGCGGGCAGCGCCTCTCCCCCCCCGGGCCGCCCTCCGCGCTCCCGGCCGGGGCTGCGCGGGCGGCTCCGCGGCCCGCCCTGCGGCGCACGCCGGCGGCGGGGCGGCAGCGCCCCCTGCTGCGCCGCGGCGGCCCCGCGGGCCCGGGTGCTGCCTGCGCGGGCCCCGCAGCCGCCGCCCGGCCCCGGCCCCGCGCTCGGGAGGCTCGAACCGCAGCGTGGGCCGCGGCTCCGCACCGCCCCCCCGGCGGCGAGCTCCGCGCCCGGACGCCCCGCGGGTTCCCCGCGGCGGCGGCGCCTCTTCCTCGGGCGGCGGCCGCGGCGGGCCTTGGAGGCCGCGGGGAGGGGGCGGCCAGCGAGAGTGGGTGGGGAGGGAGCGGGAGCCCACGGCCTCCGCCGGTGCCGCGGAGCTGTGGACAGGCCTGTCCTCCCCTCCCTTTGCAGGCGGAACCCGCAGGGGCCTCCCGGTGCGGCGGGACGCAGGCAGCGGCGGGCAGCTGGCGGACCGGGCGTGTCCGACCGCCGCTGGTGCCGCAGTGGCGCATCGGGGCAGCGACTGCGCGGCGCGCTCCGTGTGTAGCGACTGACACCGGGGCAGGTGCCTGAGAAGTGTCTCGGGAAGGCTCTTTGTCGTCGGTTTATCTGGTGTCGGTGCGATCAGCGGCTGAGGCACACCTGCTGCCTTAGCCGCGCTGACACGCTCCTGGCAGAGGCTGCCGGCGGTGTCACTCGGGGAGGCCCTCGGCCTGGGCGAGGACGGCAGTGGCACAGTGCTGGGTCGCCGGCAATTGCTGCCCGAGACACACCAGCCGGGAAGTTCCGTGGGCTGGCCACCAGCTCCCCAAAGACGCTCTTGAGATGAGCCGCAAGCGGAGGCCACCGAGACCTCTAAAGCAGGTTAGGCTCCGCGAGGAAGCACGTGGTGTGAAGGGCAGGTGTGTGTTTGCGACACTTCAAGCAGCCTCTCCGCGCTCAAGGCTCATCTCCGGCTCCCCCAGCCAGGGGCCTGGCACTGACACACCCGGCGTGGGCCGGAGAAGGAACGTTCTTTCTCACTGCTGCTGCTGCTGCTGCTACAGCGCGTGAGGAGGCCGCTGGCTGATGCTGGTTGCATGTGCAGGGAAGAAAAGGCTGAAGCTGCCGGAAAAAACCTGCAAGGAAGAAAACCTTCTACAAATTGGGAAAAGCATTCTGCTTTGACAGAATAAAAATAAAACCTGGAATGGGAAAGGAAAGGCATGAAAGAGTTAGTGACAAAATATCATGTACAGCTGGGGAGATGATGGTTTTATTGGTATTGCAGGGGGGGAGGGAGAAGCTGAGAGGCAGTGAAAACACAATTTGGCCTAAAATTGAATTTCTCTGATAAGGAATTTCAGAAGCGGCTGCCTCATTCACTGTGCGGCCAAATAATCATATGCGCTTTAATAATCTTTATTTTACAGGACTACGTTGCCAGGGCAACAGAGTGTAAGCAGGAGAACAGCACCTTGCAGATCACAAAGGCAAATCTGCAGAAAGAAATTTCAGCGAGTTTCTCTCTCCCTTTCGCAATGTAATGATGACTTATTTTTCATGCACTGATTTAATAATCTTATTGAAAGATCCTTTCCCCGTTTCTCTTATTCTTGTCAGTCTGAGCGTGGACAATGGCAAAAACCTGGAATTGTCAAGCCCACTGGGCTAAGCAAACTAACAGATGTAATATGTTTAGCATTTTTATGTAATTACTTTTTATTGCGATTTTACCCCTAGTTCTATTCCTCCCTGGTTAGTTGCTGCTTCCTTTCCATTCTGGTCCAATCAGGTGATAGTGAGGGGCTGGGGGAGAGTTAGTAATTGACTGCATTAATCGGAAATTATTAGTTGAACGTATTTTCAGGGGTGGGGGTTGGTTGCAGAAATAGACCTTTTAGGAAGGGATGAATTGAATTATGGTCAATGCAATAATGAAGCCTCTAGGCTGTAAGCTGTAGAGAGGACAGTCATCTTCACAAAGGTTTTAGTGTTATTTATAATGGGCTCTGCTCTCTGGGTGAAAAACAGTATGTTGCCCTACTGACATCCACTGGATGTGGGTGTCTTGATTAGCTGGTCTGAGAAATAAGCTGATTTGGTATGATTAAAAATGAAACTGCTGAAGGTCTTCGATGTTGGTTAGACTGAGAGCAGGAACATTGCTACCAAACCTTTGGCAGGGTGCAGTTTGCGACAAGTCTGTCTCTTGTAAACATTTTGCCTCTTGTTCTCTTTCCCAAGGGCCAGAGCTCAGGAAGTAAGCGTGGGAAAAGCAATAGTTGTAGGCTGCAGAACAGGAGGCGGCAGGGGGAAAGGTTCTGTGAAATTAAGTACAAAACCCGGGTTGTCTCGCTGTGTCTGACAAATTCCAAGAAATTAAGAACAAAGGCTGTCACTTAAGCTCAGCTGTTCTGTTGTATTGCAGCTTGGCCACGTCTCATGCAGGCACCAGGAAGCAATAGAGCATCTGAATATGTGGTTTTGGTATGCTGACATGGCCAGGCTGCGGAGAAAGACACAGGGATGGGGTTTTGCAACCTTATCTGAGAATGTCATGCTTCTTGTGGTTTGAATTCAGACCTATCAATGTTACTGAAATGAAACCTTTCTTTAGAAAGCTAGTTCTTTAAAAGATAGAAAATAGATTTATGTATTCTGCAACCCGTGAAATAATTAGTATATATAAAAGCCAAGTAGCACTTTCACTACAGGATTACTTCCTGCCAGATATTACTGTTTTTCCCTTAGCATCCACCCGGTTACTTTGAATTGGGATGTTCCTTGAACTAGGATTTCATAAAGCAGTAAAAAGTGGTCAGGCATATTGCAGAAATTGCTGCAAGCTGGCTTAAGAAGTGTGTGGTCCTTCCGCAGAGAGCAATAGTAACAAAACACTTGGAGCTGAGGCTGGTCAGGCATGGGAACAGTTGCATGCAGGACAGGGGAGAAGTATTCTTGGACAGCTGGGCATGAGTCTGGTAACTTCACTTCATATATTTTCTTGTGTCTCCAGATTCAGAATGCTTTCAGTCCTGTGGAAGCATTAATAATAAGGTGCTTGGAGTCTCATTATCACTGATGTCTAATCAGGCATGCAAACAAAAAACGATCGGAGTTCTGAGGCCCAGTTAAAATCCTGTTGTTCTCTTTAAAAAAACGGGGGAGCATTTAGACCTTAAGACATCAGAGTCAAGTAAGTATATAGCAGTCTAGCTTAAGGTAAAAAGGCATATGATTTCTATTCAAAGAGTAAGATGAGCAATTACTGTTACATTGGTATGTTAAGTTTAAATGTTTATAAGCCAAGTGTAAGGACATTTTACTATCGCTAATATAACTTCAGCTTTATTTTTAAAATATTTGCAGTGCTAATCCTAGACAACATTGTGTCAGATAATGCTATGATATAAAAATGACTCAACTATAAGGTTATGCAATAGATAATGTACATTAAGTATATATATAACATCGAATATTATAGATTATATACGTAAGTATATATAATTAATCATTTGTAATTTATGAATGCGTACGTAGATTAACTACTTTAGGAACAAAGACAATATATTTAAGGTTGTAATAAAATAAAAAAACAACCCCTCTTTTTTCTGAGGAAACATATCTCAGGTTTCATCTTCCTGCTACTAACCAAAGGAATTAGCGATGATTTAATGACTCTAAGGTTTTATCTTGTTAGAAAACTTAATGTCAGAATTGCATAATGCTAAACTATCTCATTGTTTCTAATATGGAGGCATACAGTATTTTCTGTAGTGATTTTAATAATTTTCCTCTTTTTTTTTTAATGGACAAGTCTGATTACTGAAACAAATATTTAAGTAGCCTATATTTTTCTTTGAGTAAGTAAAGGGAAAAAAAGGCTTTTGATAAAGCAGAAAAGGCTTGATTATTTATAAAACCATTTTTATTTACTATAAAAGCACATGAGCACAGGTAGCTTAACCGTTCATAAGTAGGAGCTATCTGAAATAGTAAAGAAAAGGTCTTTGAAAAGAGGTGGAAAATTGTGCGCTCCGTGAGATTCTAACATGCTTAGTTGTCTTTAGGGGGGGAGGAGGTAAGTATATGAAGAGAAACTTCTGTGTATGGTAGGAGATGGATTTTTACATTTTGGCTTCAAAACTGTCGCAAAACTTATTTTCTTCCAAAATATGAAGAGTGAATAGTTGAGGTAAATTTGTTTCCTCCCTGCTCCCCATCCTTCAGGCTGTACTCATAAAGCTTCTACATGGTGCGTGGGGGAAGGGAGAGGGGATGAGCACAAAAGCTTGGGTGCAAGGTACCAGCCTCGTTTGTCTTTTTTCTGAAAAACCTGGGATCTGCTTCATCTTGGAAATAACTTTTTTTTTTTAAATGGTAATGTTTCTTTGGGCTCCCGTAATATGGCAAATGAATTTAGATAGATTTTAGGCTTTCGGAAACAGGTCTATTCAGAAAAGGCTTGGTTTAGTTATGTATAGAGAGACTATGGAGAAAGTCCTTCTCTGCTTCTACCTTTATATTGGCACTAAAGCTAGGAAATGAAGGAGGAGCCTGTTGTTTTGACAGTGATTGAGGAAAGACCTTACCCTGCCGATGTCTTCAGACAGCTGGAACAAAGTTGCAGTGGTCTGAGGAAAGCCAAGCAGCTTCTGGAAATCTCAAATAAGGTTGACAATGCAAGATCTATCCATCATTCAGATTTAGATGGAGTCAACTTCCATGCTGCTTTGACTGATGTTTAGGAATTATTTTTTTTTATTTGGCATTAGCTGGCTTCTTTTAGATCCAACAGCTCTTCCCCTCTAAGCTATATCCAAGTAAATCTTCAAAGTTTTTGTCATCTGTGCAGAACCACGTGTTGCAGAAACTCTGCACATCGCTTCAGTTTAAAATTATATCTATAATCTAGTAAAAGCAGTCGTCTTCTGTGAAGCCTACAGGAAGGTAGCTGACTACAACCAGACTGGACCACAAAAAGAACCGTGGGGCAAGGTAATGAATTGCTGACTGCCAAACACTGGAAAATATTTCTTTTTTTTTTTGTTGGCTTAGGAGACTGCATTCTTGGCTTCTTAAAGCAATACTGGACAAGAAGACTGTTTGCTGGAGTTTCCTCTATGCTTTTTAAATTATCTTTTTTCTGTTTTAATCATAATAAGTTTTAAAATGTAGAAAGTAAGTCAAAAGGATTATTATCTGTTCTTTGTAAGAATTGATGGGGAAGCCCAAAGTTTGAAGCAAGATGGCAGAATCTGCACTTGCTGGGGGTGGAACAATAGTTACTCACCGTTCACAGATCGCACCATCACAGTGTCTTTGCACTGATTTTTCTATTTCCTTAGAAACGGTGGGATAAAATTTTGGTAAGAAATTGAAGCCCAGCTGCTTAAATACCCACGATATTTCTAGCACAAAATCTGGGCAATTTACTTTCCCCTTCCTGCCAGTTTGTATCCTGCTGCCTTTTGAAATGGAAACTCTTCTGACCCTATAACCCCTGTGTTACTCTGAATAAAACTCTTTTTAATTGTGTTTTGAAGGAGCATGCAGGGAGCTCCCACACTACTAATCAGCTTTGCGGGTTTGGATATGTATCTCCAGGATTCATGTTGGCAGAATAACTTGATATAATTGCAGCTCTGCATCAGTGATTTAATGCTTAAGAACTTTAAAGGTACAGGTCTTCATTTCTATCTGCATTTTATTACACTGTGAGACCAGCTCCTGTGCTGTCTCACCAGCATTAAGATGGCGACACAGTTTTGGGATGAGATCTTTCATACCTTCTTGCTTGCAAAGTATGATGTGGAAATGCAGCTGATCCTTATTGCCTGGCACCTTGTCACACAACTGAAAAAAAGAAACCCAAACCAAAACCCAAAAAACCTGTTCTAGCTAGAGTCTGAGTTTTGTGCTGGTCACAAGTGGGTCTGGCTCATTTAAATGAATGCTTTTAAAGTAGACCTGTCTTTAAGCTGTTTGAGGGCATTTACAGCTTTGATTTGAAGCATCGAGCAGCTGCCTTCCAGTGCCAAAACTTCAGCAGTTGTGACAGACTGTCCTGTTCAAGTATCCCTCCTTTATATTAGGAAGAGGCAGTGAATCAATTTAAACTCATGCACTGCAGAAGCTATCACTTCGGCAGATGCTCGCACGTTCTACCCATTCCTTACATTGCTTGCCTTCTCATCTTTCTCAGAAAGCATGAGGATCGCTTTAGTTTCTTTACATTTTAGTATAAATGTTTTTAACATTGAGGCTTGCCCCAGCTGGAACCCGTAGGCAGTCGGTACGCAGAGTTGCCTTCAATTTGCAGGCGTTTGTTCATAGCTCTGCTAGTGCCTCTGTTTGGCCTTCAGCATTCCAAAAGTAGGAATGCCACTTAACCTGAGTCCTGGCTCCCTGTTACTGTTTGATCAGTAACAGTAATGCAGTAACTGCCTCGAACAAATGACTATACTAAGAACACTCCCAATTGCCCTGTAATAAAACTGCTATCCTCCCTGAAAGCGGAGATGAGGATAGAAAGGGCAAGTATGATTGGAAGGTCAACAAGTTTGAGCACTGACAGAATGAAAGAAACAAATTACAACTCTGAGGACATGATGCTGAAAATGCCCTGTGTCTAATTCTTGGCTTAGCTAGAGCCAAGGTGTGTTAGCTCAAGTGTCTCGCTCTCCTAGTTCCACAGAAGAGGATGCAGAGTCTCAGCGTCCCTGCAGCCTCTGGGTGGCTGATTGTGTATGTTAAACGTCAATACTGGAGATCATTCACAGAAAGAGATTAGAAGCTACTGAGTATCATGGTACAAGCCACTCTGTGTGAAAAGGAGACTCAGTGCTGTGTGCCAGCGAGGTTTCCAGTCTTCAGTCTCCCTTTCCTGGCCTAATGCGCCTGGTATAGATCCCATCGTGTTCTGGGTCATCGAGGCTTGGAGTGCGCCCGGCTCTTGCTGGACTTGCATCAGAATTTGTCTCTTAATAAGGTGCGAGGAGAAACTCTTTTCAGTGTGCCCTCAAATGAGGTAGGAAAATAAAAACATTTTACAACTTCTGTTCTCTGTCATCCTGTCCGTTTGTCCCAAAGTCCGGCAAAGCTGGCTGCCATGCCTCATCCCAGTGGTACCAGAACCGGGAGAACAATCTGCTAGCCTAAGAAGCCAACTTGTGGAAGTCCTGTTTTATTTGTTTTGGCTAAACCTTTTACTTGCTCTGGTAAAATAAGGGTAAAAGCAAACTTTGGGGAGCTTTTGCCCTCTTACATTTTTGCTTGCTAACCGTAAGCTCTTTTAAATCATGAGGATTTTTAAAAGGCTGTTTGCCTTTTGGATTTGAAATCATTAAGATTCTGATATTTTTAGTTGTAGGGTTGTTTATTTTTTTCTGTTGTAAACCTACAAATCAATCTATGTGTCTACACAACAATCTTGCGTTTCCTGTATGTTTCCAGGACCCAAAGTCTGAACAAAAACTCTACTGGTACTGGGCTGCTGGATGGTTGTACCTGTGAAACACAGCCTGTAGGGCCTTTGAAGGAGCCTTATGGAGTGCCCAGATGCACACCCGAGGAGCAGAGGGGTTGAGCTTCTTTTGGGAGGGGGGATGGAGAAAGAGGCAGCAGCTGGTGGACACAGAAACATAATGCAAAGAAGATGTGAAAGAACAGATGTGTTGCCTCGGCTCGCCTCCCCTGTGGGATGACAGTACCTCTGCCTGCCGGGTTCACACCCGGGGCTGGTGTCACTGCCTTGCACATTCTGAGCGAGAGCCGCGGCTGTTGGGGTACTGGCTCTCCTGGAATGAGCCTCTCGCAGTCTGCTCAGTTGCAGCCGTGTCATTTCTGTAAGTCACTCAGTGCTCATTGGAGTAATGGCTTGAACTTGACTGCTTTATGTTCCAGGTACTACTTTGACCCTTGGGCTATAATGTCAGCCCAGTGATTATTCAGTTTCTTTTATGAAGCGCCTTAGCGCCAACAGGAAAGAGCGCAAGACATCCCTGTGCAGCCTGATGTTCAGAGTGCTCATCTGGGATGTACGAACACGGCAGTACAGGGCTTGGACATAGATCTTTTGCTGTCCCATGGTAGCTGTGACTGGTTTGATAATGCAGGATTTTCTGCAGTAGCAATTAATGCCGTAACCTTTAGGCTTTTTTTTTTGTGTGTGTGTATTTGTTTACACAGGTACATCATTTAAAAGCTTGATCTGTTTTGTTTTATTACCCCAAAGCATGCATGAAATACTATAGTACGTATCATCGTTTCGAAATGTAAAGTGTCTGAACAAATGAGTTTAAAACAGCATGTTGTACAGACTGTAGTTCGGGAAGTGGTGTGGGGAAACTAATTCCTGCAGAGAAAAGGTCCCAGTGATCAAAGCTTACTCCAGCAGGAACTGCAGAAATCTGTGCAAAGCTGGGTCAGGTAGAGGTTAGACCTAGTTAACCAGCAGTCCCCTTCAAGCTGGAAGAGGAGCGGATCCATGCTTTTGTTTACACATGCAGAGATAGATTTGCTTTCAGTAGATGAATGTCCAAATCTTGATGACTCTAACAGAGAAATGAGATCCCCTTCTTACTGTCATATTCTTACCACAAAAGTGCTAACCCAGGATGTTCTTTCCTAACCATCAGAACTGTTGAAACCGTGTTTCTGTGGCATTGCTCTTAAGAAATCTTTCCTGAATCATTTTTATTCCAGGGTATCCTGTAGACCTTGCTGTCCATTTCAAGAATACCTCCTTAAATGAGGTGTTCACAGGTAACTCACTGTTCCTTGTTGGATGATACACACACACACGAAAGGAGATAGATCTCTTTTGGGACGGTATGGAAGCAACCATTTTCTGAAGTCACAGAATCACAGGATGGTTTGGGTTGGAAGGGACATGTAAAGGTTGTCTAGTCCAGCCCCTCTGCCATGGGCAGGGACATCTTTCACTCGATCAGGTTGCTCAAAGCCCCATCTAACCTGACCTTGAACACTTCCAATTATGGGGCATGAACCACTTCTCTGGGCAGCCTGTTCCAGTGTCTCGCCACCCTCATTGTCACCATGCTTGGTCTATTCAAGAGCTGCAGAATTACTCTGGTAATTCATGATACTGAGTTCAGGATGCTTCTCCATCAGTTGCAACTGAAGGAGAGACGGTGGCTGTCAGGGAATTTTGACTGTGTGGTATGAAAACCTTGCAGGTCAGTTGGAGAGTAATGTGTCACACACTTCCCGTTTTGATGCACTGGTCAGGAAGAACACAAAAGATAAAGATCAGTGGCAAAGTGCGGTTAGGTGGATCAATAAACCACAGGATGTTTCGGATTCTGGAGCAGTAAGAAACAGTGCGACTATACATGGGAGGCATTGGAAGGGTTAGTATTGACAGCTGTCTCCCGAAAAGACCAGCACCTGGGGACTGTTCATATGTCTGAATGTAGGTACGAAACTGAGAACTAAAGAAACGGTAGCAGAAAGCCTCAAACTGAACTGGCAAGGCCACAGAAAAGTGGATGGGGGAAGAAAAAGGAATGGGACCCCAGCATATCCTTAAAATTACTTACTGTGAAGTGAGATGTCTGTCTTTGCTGAGGCTTTGCCCTTTACTGTATGGGACAACTGAAGTAAAAAAGGCTCTTAACCTAAAATGTTACATTCTTTCCCTCTGTTCTGTTCCCAGATCAACTCTTAGTGATGTTCTAACTTTAAGCAGACGTCTCTAGTGAAAGAAAGTGGTGATTCAGTTTTGCATTGGCCAGATTCATGTTCATGTACATTGCTTCTCGTGAAGATTCCAGAGATCCAATTTGTGACTCGTCAAATCGAGTGGTGGCCGATACTCAGGTTCAATACCTGTAATCATTGTATTTCTTGAAGGTTACCAGCACTTTCAAGGAGGGAAAAACCATGCTAGGGGGTTCTTTTGCTTTGTGAGAGGTGACTAGTTCTCAGGAGCATTTACACTTGCCAGCCTTTGCCGGTACTGTGGATGCTTAGGGTAACAGATAACAGTTCAAAGGAGAGGCTCCAGAATTTTGTGACTTTTCCCGTAAGTTTTAAGAGAAGATAACTTTTGAGTAAAACGGAAGCTGTCCCTGCGTTCAGCTGGGATTCAGAATGCCTTTGATGCAGTCGCAAAAAGGCTGCAAGCTGTTGCGGTGTTGCCTGTGATATGGTTGATGCGTAGCAGCTGGACTGGCAAGACCTCATGAGGAATTTTATCTCTAAGAGCACTTTAGTGAAACCAAAACTTACCAGAACAAAAATCTTCAAGTCCTTTTAAACAGAGTCCTGGTTAAACCGCTTAGTAGCTTGTGAATTGAGGTGATTGTACTAATTGGATGTTAGACAGAGGGCTGATTGAGTTCACATCTCATGGTTGGAAATCACGAGCAGTGAAAGCTTAATTCACCATGCCGTTATCACATCACCTTCTGTTTTAGAAGTCACTGGCCTTTGTTCACATTAGACTCAAATTCATGTCTTAACGTATAGTGCTTCAAATAGCCTGGGATCTGGATGCTTCTTTCAAGGCCAAGACAGATGGAGGAATCTGGACCTTGATGCTCATGAGCCGAGCAGAGCTCTGCTTGGTGCAAGAGCAGTGACTGTCACAAGTGTTCTCTGAACAAGTGTCTCGTACCGGCGGTGGACCGGCGAGGAGGTAGAGTGTTCCCTGGTTGCCTCTCTCCTGATAGAGCCCTCTGGTCACTCAGATCATAGGATGTATCATTCCTATCCGCTCATAAAGCAGGAAGTTCTCCGAGGTCTGCCTGTCAAGATTTCTCACAGCGTGTGTGCTTCTTAATGCCCATTGCGCTGCAGCCATAAGCAGCAGCATCCGCTCTGGTTGCAGGCACATCTGCATCCCCTCTATTCTCCCTCTAGAGCAGGGCGGTCCTGTATCTCTCTTGTACTGTTTTCCTTTGGCTCCTCCACAGTAGACAGATGTAGGTAATCGTATTTTTTCTTTTCTGGAGATCAGCACATGGGCTTACTTGCATGTGAAGTTGAAAACTGGCTTTATACTTTGGAACCAAAGCACCCGTTGGCTGATGATCTTCAAGTCTCCTAGTCTGAAAACCAGCCTGCTGCGCTGTCTTTCTGTACAGCCGCAAAATCGCTCCCTTGTTCTGCTGCCTAGGCAAAGGTCCTCTGAACAAGGGGTTCCTTTCAGTTGGGGCATCAGCTAAAGAAAACACAGCACTTGGCACAATTGTGCCCTCACAGTGATCGAAGCAGTGCCCAGCCTGCTTCTGCATCTGGGCCATCACTAGGAGCTGCACTCCTCTAGGAAATACTGTAGGATTATACTGACCTGAACTACAAAAATCCCAGTTTATCAGTACCAGTGGGCAAGAGACCCTTTCCAAACAGTCTGTTGGAGCCATGCAACTAGCCTCATAACTGGGGCGCTTAGACTGCACTGTCTGCATGGCCACAAGCTACCAAAACCCGAGTCATCTTTGCCTCCTCCTGAGGACTCTTTCAGAGAGCACTTGCCACCCATGCCTCTGCCTGTTTGTCATCAGGTGCCGGAGGGCTTAAAAACTTGTGTAAACTCCTGTAGATGCTGGTAAACATCATTATCTGCTCAGTAGCCTTACACCTGGTGGCACCCGTAGGGTGAATGGGGTGAAATAATAGATTTCAAAGAACAGTGGTTTCAGGTATGCCGCCCTTCTTCGTTGGTCCTGATCACAAGGAATTTAGTTCTAAGAAAAATCTGCTTTAAAAGATGGTTTTATTGTTACGTTTTCACTTTATTTGTCAAACAAATTTTCTGTGAACTGGAAAGAGATAATAAGATTTTATTTGTGTGTGTTTTGTTGGGTTTTTAAAAATTTTTTTGGCCCATCTTTTGCTAGCTACTTAGCTGTTCCAGCTGAGGAAATCCACTGTAATTTTCCATAATGCTTTTCATACCACCTTACTTTGTTGACTGTTTTGTTTATTGGATTTCTTATTTAAAATCTGTTTCCTTATGGCTTTCTCTTTAATTTCCTTTTCTTTAGCTGGGCTGCATGAAGGTAAGCTGAGTCCCAAAGCTATTCTATCCTAAGTTCTGATATTTTATATATATAAAACTTCAGGGCTGATGGCAATGATACCTGGGATTATTTATGGGTTTTCATAAAAAAGAAAGAGGAAAATACAGAATTGCATGGCTTCTCTCTTCCTTCCCCTTTTCCCAACCCCCTCCCCACAGAGGAGTTTAATTTTAAATGATAAATGTGGAAATTAGAGACCGTCGAGAAAATCCAATTTTGTGAGGAGTTTTAAAAATCCCATAATAAACGCAGAGTGAAATGTATGATTTAATGCGGGGCGCCAATGGCTGCTATTATGTGCTATTAGCAAATCGGGGTTGAGAGTGAATCTTTATCACTTGGTGAGTGCGGGCTAGGCCTGCCTTTGCTTCTGCTATTGATTTGTAGCCGCTTGTCATAATGACATCGGGAAGCAATGAATGGAAGATGTGCTTTTGATAGGATTGAAGGGGTGCAAAGGGGGGAGAAAAAATTCAGCAAGTTTTCTATCTCTTCTGCCTGATTAGATTTTTTTCTTCTTTTAAGAGCTTTCACATTCCAATAAAAATGCTAAATCAGCTCTGAAGCAGAATTGTTAGGGAGTAAATAGCTAGTCACATTTAAAGGAGGAAAAGATCTGACTTTACAGCTCTGACTTTACAGCAGTGGATGAATCTAAAGAATATTTCTGGCTCCACAAAAATCACAGTAGTGGGTGGTGTGAGGGTGGTTGAGAGCTGAGTAAAAGCACCTGCACTGATGGCTCTGCAAACAGCAGACCCAGATAGCTGGTCCGTGCTGATGTGTGCACATGAGGTGGCTCGTCAGAATGCACGGGAATTACATCTCTGAAGTGTCTTTATTTAAGAAGAGGAGTGTATGTTTCTTGATCTCTGAACCAAAAGTGCCCGAAATGAAAACCCCAAACTTCGCCTTATAGCAGCAAATAATAAAAGTCTCCTTTGCATCTGGGAAGGAAGATTTTTGTTGCTTTAATTATAGGCATTTCTCATCAGAAACCTAAACCAAGGTTTGATAGAAGGGAGTATAATTGTTGCACTGTTTGGAGAATGCAGCATGCCTGTATTGAAGGGTTTTCTGAAAGACAGGCTCTTAGGAAACAAGACCAGGCTTGCTACCCAGCCATGGGTCGGGTGCACATGGTGAGTAAGACAAAATCCATGTATGCTCAGGAGTGTACCTAAGTATGAGTCTACTTGTGGTGGTCCCCCTGAATTTGCATTTCTGATCAGTAGATCCGTGCCATTTTAATTTCCTGCCTCTCCATCATTCTGCTCTCCCTGGGAAGGGGGTCCTGTGTGCACCCTGAGGGGCAGAGCTTCACTTTGAGTTCCTTCTTATGAAAGTCTGTACAGGTCTTCTCTCATTGTTACTATTATTATTACTATTATTACTCTGGTTGGCTGTGCTGAAGAGCTGTAGGCTGAGTAAGGGTTGTGACTCTAATATTCAGGTCCTCCCTTTTGGCCTAACCAGCCTCAGCTCTTCTTATTTACGGAAACCTTCACGGTACAGCCGAATGAACCTGGTTTCCAGGGCTCACTGTCAAGAATATGGTATGGCAGATTAGAAATCAATGCAGAGAGTCGAAGTGCCTACTTCATCATTCAGGAGAAAGAAATACAGTATTTCTGGTCTGAGCCTTGCACTCATTAAAATCACATCCTTTAAAAAACCCTTTAAATTAAAACAATGATCTGTGGGGATGGGGAGATTTTCATGCCGAGGGAATTTTCCAAAGGTGGACAGGCTGAAGGCAGCGGGCAGATGTAATGTGGTGTTTACCATACTGCCCACTGCTCTTACTGGGCACTCCAGGTGTGTGCAGTGCTTGTGTTCGGAAAAGTTTGTAATCTAACGTAACCATAACATAGCAATCTTGGGAAGCTGAAAATACTTGGATACGGGAACAGCAAGGCAGACCCGCTGGTGGGAGGTGCGGGCTGTGCGTGCTGCGGGCGGCCTCTGACCTGAGGCCAGCGTCCTCAGGGACACCCTGGCAGGCAGAGATGAGTAGCACCAACCTGGAATGCTGGGCAGGTTGGAGGAGTTTAGATGGACAGCCTGAGAAACGGGGCTGTGCACTGACTGGGAAGGCTGGAGATGTGGAGATCGTTACAACCAACGCCTGAGATCAAAGACCACAAAGTAAAGCTTCTGCAGAAGGAATGCCTTTTGGAGACAGTGCAGAGGAAGAGTAGAAAGAACCCAGCAGTTACATAGATAGGGGAAAATTGTGCAGTATGACATCTAACTTACAATCCAGGTAGCAAGAGGAGTGATGGAAGAGATGGCAAGCAAAGATGAATTACATTTGTCCTGTATGTATTAAGTTGATGACTGGACTTTCGGTTGCAGAGAACTGCACTTAAAGAAAGGAGCCTACAGAGAGATGTTTATATCCCCAGTACTTTATAATAATTTAGGAAGGTCAGAGTAGGATATGGTTATGACATTTCTGATGTCTGACCTGGGGAAAAGGTATGGGGTGGTTCATCTGGTTTTGCTTGTAAGTGTTGGCTTATTATTTATGCTTCTGACTTTCCATACAGCAGAAACTTATTAGCCAGTGTATTGAAGTTATTAATAATTATTTTTTCTCTCTTTCCTAGCAGATTCATGCTTTTCCTTATTTGAAATGGCTATTCTTTCCGATAGGGTGCCTCAATGCCTTTTTGAACTAAGGCATTGAAAGCAGTTTGTGTCCTAAGTAAAGATGGTCTTATTCCACTTGAAGGTAAAGTGTTCCTGATAATTGAATCCACCATTTTCCATTGACTCCAATGAGACCAGTGCTGGAAGATGTTAATCTCTTGGACACGTCTCTCAGCAATCAAAGTCACCCTTGTGCAGCACAAGCCTGAGACTCTCAGCAGATGTCTGAAATCTGGCGTACCTTCTTGCCGCACCTGCAAGCTCTGCTGAAGGTTTCACTATAAAAACCACTTGTAGCAAATGTTTCTGTGCTTCTTTGTTTCCCTTCAGAAATGCACACTTGATTTCCAGTGTAAACCTGTCAGGTCTTTCACCCATACGTTATCAACAAGATTCGATCCTCAAACCTTCAGATTCCAGTTCAGATTGCTTTTATGTTTATTACCTAAAGAAAATTCGTTTTTTCATGTATATGTAGGCCAGTTACTGGACAGGAACGTGGTGTGTTCATCTACACTGCAGAGCGGTTTGTTTCAGAGCGGCAGAGTGCTCTCAGTGCAGGATGCTGGGATGCCTCTGAAGGTGGGGGTCAGTGCCAGCGCTGGGTGCAGTGGCTGTGGTCAGCATAACCTGGCATCTCGAACGGGCCTGGGTTAACAGGGCTGGCGTCGTTCACGCAGTCAGAGCTCATGCAGGCAGCTCTCCTAGGAGCCTGGTTGATTTTAACCTGGGTGGCTGATGCCCATCTCTGGAGAAAGGGCCTGGGCTCAGTGCTGTTCCTCAGGGTGAGCTGTGAAATGGGCAGAATCACAGAGGGCAACAAGAAGAAGGAGAGGGAGCTGTGCACAAAGGGGGCTGGTGTTCGTTCTGCTTTGAAAGCAGCGTGTTGATAGGGGTGTTGCACACCTCCTCTGACGCTGGAAGTATGCTTCAGCTTAGCATGTAAGGTTTGAGAGCGAGACTTTTTAGCTAAGCAATTAACCATCTTCATTACTGGGTTTTCGTCATGGTTGTTTCCAGCGAGATTGAGTTGCAAGTGTCTGGTCCTGACCTGCAACTTCAGCGGGGACTTCTGCGCTTGCAATTGCAGCAGGCTTGGAGGAACAAGTCTCACCTAAAAAGTCCACCACCCTCACCGCAGATGCTGTACTCTCTGCATTTCCCAGATACCGTGCAGAAGGCAGAGGGAGACACACAGCATTTTGCCCAAACCTTCATGCTTGCTGCAACAGAAATAAAAATAAGAGGGTTCCATCAAGAACCTACTTGCTTAGAAGTGCTTATGGCGCGCTTCGTGTCGAACCATCGCTTCTTCCGCACTGCTGCAAACTTAGATTTTCACTTCACACAAAATATACTGTGTCCTTGGTCCTTCTTTCTTCTTCAGAGTTAATGAGATGAAGCTGAACCTGTTACTGAGCACAAGTCTGGTGGAATGGATTTTAGGACAAAATAAATGGTGGTTTAAATATACAATTTTGGCTTTGGAGTTGAGCTTTGATACTTTCATAAGAAGTCCATCTTTGGCCTGTGACTGGATTTTACTGAGTTGAGACCACAAACTAATTTTGGGATGGAGCAATGTGTTATTCCACAATGGAGTGGTGAAGGAACTATTCCCTACTGGCTTGTATTTTTTCTAACTTTTGTTGATGTCCCCAAAGCCTGAGCATATGACAGTAAGTAGCAGCTGAAGAATTAATGGGCAGAGCTCAGAGGAAGTGGTTGAAAATGCACAATGAATGAGGCTGGAGACCTTTGATTCACCTTCACATTGTGAGGTATGATAGGAAATATGCTGAAAGATATTAAGGTTGCACAATTAGCTGTCCAAATATAAAGAAATACCTAAATACAAGAAGTTCCCACTCAGTCAGAATCTCATTACATGCTTCTGCCCCATCTAGGACCAGTCTTGCTCCCATTAAAGTTTCTCATTGACGTTGGAGGTTGGGTGGCAGGACTACACTCCCCTCCTTGCCAGTTCTGTCTCCCTGGCTTACCAACACCTCATCATGGGCAGAACGTGCACTCCGACACCCAGTCTGGGCTTGCTCCTTGCCAGCCATCCGGCATGGGCGGGGAATAAGGCCCAGGACTCGAGGATGTAATTGAGACTTACACGAAGGGATAGTATTGCGTGCAAACAGCCCGTCTTCATAATTTCTGAGCCCTGGGTATTCGTCTGACCTGCTTTAATACTAATCTTTTGGTATTTCTGTGGTTGGCTGTTTGTATTGGTGGACATTAAGAAAAGAATTTGCTTTCTCTCTTCTACCGTGAACTAGAAGCCAGCAGCCACCGGAAGAGGGAATGTACAGGCAAGTGTGCAGCAAGAGAGAGCAGAGAGACCATCCAGGAGATGTTTCTGGAACCATGTTTCATTCCCTCCATGTTTTAAATGTTATATTGCACCTCGGCCACTCTTTTGCAGTGTTCCAGCTTCCCATGGAGGCTTCGTGCTACATTCAGTCGACAAGTTCTTCATACCCAGTTGGGATATTCAATACAAGCTGCTTCCATTTAGAACATGAAACAAACATGTTTGTTTAAAAGCAGCCTCTTCCCCATCTACACATGTTGAAACTGCAGTTTAGCCTTCTGCCCTGGCTGAATCCTAATAGGTTGTACCTGAATGTAAATCCCTTTCCACCCTGCTACTTTTCAAGATATGTCTACTCACTCTAATAATAAAGCTATTATGAAAAAAAGGAGCAGAAAAAGTTGCAAAGAACACATATGTATTTTATAAAATTAAGAACTGAAAAAAAATTAATTTTAGATGTTTATGATTTGCCAACTGAAGATGCTAACTGTAGACAAAGGAGACATTCTGGGTAGTAATGAGAATTTTGCCTGTCACGCTACTAACAGAAGAGCCAGTTTTATGTCATTTTAGACTTACCTTTTTGGAGTTACACCTTCAAATCACAGTTTCGAACAATGTTGGCTTGACAGTAAAAATAAAGAAGCTGTTCGATGAGAGTTTAGGAAGGGTAATCTTTTCAGCAGCCCTGCCATATCAGTCACGTCTAAAACCAGAAAAAACAGCAGAAATGCCCTGCCTGGTCCATCTAATCCAGTATTCTCTCTCCAACAGTGGCAGGAGAAGAGCTATCAGGAGAAAGTCCTTGAACCCAGCCACTTTCAGCAGGAGTTTTCCCCAAGTGTGCACAGCTCTTAGGTTCAGGATATTGGAAGGTGTATCCCTGCCGATTCCTTGCACTTGCGGAGTTCCTGACACTTGTGGTCTACTGGCTAGTCATTTGTTCTTCCTTCTGAGATGATGATTTTGTTTTATTTTGCTTATTTATAATTTCTTTCACCTTTCCTTGGATTTTTAAAACATACTAAGGAATCGGGACCCCTAAGTATTTCTGTTAAGTGGCTGATAAATACTCCAATTTTACTCAAGTTCTTTATTCTTCCCTAAACCCTATGTGATAGATCCCGGTCATAAAGAAAGCATATGACAGAGCTCAAGGTAGGATCCAAGCCTTTTGACCTGTTCTAGAGGTACAAGATTGTTGGTCTTCAAAGGCAATGTGCTGTTTGCTTAGTGACGTGATACAGGAGGAAAATATTTTATTGCAAGTTGTTAAAACCAGGCCAGACATAGTTGTGCTATGGTCTTATATCTGCTTTCTCCATTCTCAAATATAAACCTGTGCTCAACGTCACAAGCTGCTATCCTACTGGAGATAGCTACATACTTGCCACAGAAATTCAGTGCAAACTCTTGATGTGTCTTATGCTGCTTTTTTGCTGCAGACAAAATAGAGGGGATTACCACCTGACCTGTTCTTGTTCAAGAGCGTCTGTTGATTATGAATCACAAAGGGTCGGACTCTTTAGGAATCCATCTCACCTCTCAAGAGCAAGTCGCTTCAGCATGCTTGTACAAACAGAACAGATTATTTCTATGGGCATGAATGAAACTGTGGGAGCCTTTTGCTAGATGGGAAGTGCTATTTTGGACCAGTCTTTCGTGGTGTCCGATAATAAGGTAACAACCTGATTCTCTGCATTTATTTATGAAAGTATAGAGGCTAGAAATCAACTTTGGAAAGCTTTTGGTGCTAACGCGATACTGCTTCGAGAATAGTTGCTCATGTGATACTTATAAAAAGATGAATCAGCAAAAGTACAAAAGGCAGCGTGCCAAACTGTTTTCTGTCTTGTCCTGTTGGCTCTTAGGTGCAAATTCTATGATAGCAGTAAGGAAGGCTGATATGACAACAGCTTTCAAATATGAAGAAGCTTCTGCCAAGGGGAAGGGAATAATCTGTTTTCTATGTTTAAGAGTTAATGGCTTAAATAGTAACTAGGTTAGATCAGCAGCCTTGAACCTGAAGTCCATGGACCCCTGGGGTTCTTTTGAAAGCTCTCTGGCCCATCTGCCTGTAAGTGTTAGCAGACATGTGTGTTCTCCAGTTAAGTGTAACTGTTCATATTGTGAACAGTTTCACATGCAGATTTTGGTTGGCATCTTCAGGAACAAGGCTGAACATATACTAACAAATTCCTGAGCAACCTGATCTGATTAGACCTGCTTTGAGCAGGGGGTTGGACTAGATGACTTCTGGAGGTGCCTTCCACCCTAAAGCATTCTGTGATTTTGTATTGCATGTTTTTTGGGAGCTCAGAGACATCTTTTTGCAAGGTGGCAGGAAGAGGCCAACTTTGGGCCTTCTTCGTCCTTACTCATTGCAGGGGGATTGGACTAGATGACCTTTAAAGGTCCCTTCCAACCCCAACCCTTGTAGGATTCTATGAATTGTATGTTTTGCCCCAAGGGTACTGGGGTTATGTAGCCCATGGCATGACTTTGAGCAGTCTGATGCAAGCTGCACTAACTTCTAATGACTATTTAGGTCCCTGTAAGCTGAGACATTTTAATTGTGCTAACCCCTTCCCCTGTTCTGTGACAAGGGCAAAGTAGCACAAGTCTAGCTTGACCTTGTATGTAGGACTACATGTAAAATAAACCAAGGCTCAAGACAGAAGACAGTAGTGAAAGCTGGGCATCTTTAAGTTTAAAGAATTATTTGGGGTCATAAAGGGCATTTGGGGAGTTTGATTATTTCTGTAATAGGCATCAATATAATTCCAATTCCAAAGAACTTTAAATGTAAATGGTGCAGGGAGAAATTGGCACATGGAATTTCTTTTCTGGCAGCTAGGTGAGGAGGAGAAGGAAAGATAGTTATTGCACTGTCATCTTTAGTCCTTGATGGGACCCTGCATTACCTGCTGTATTACTGTTCCCCGCTGGTCTTGCTATAGCCAAAAGGAGAGGAAGCTACACTGTCAATACATGGGGGCAGATGAAGCTTTAGACATTTCCTCTCACCTTACATTTGCGTTACCCCTCGTGTTCCTTTGCTTTGTATTTCATGAGTCTGGCATAAGCCTGGACATAGAAGCCTCTAAAACTGCAGTGGCAAGGCGAAACAATGGCATGCCAAACCATAGCGTAATTTGGGTAAGTCTTTGTCAAGAGACTGAAGCTGTGCGATACCTGAACTATTTTTTTCCCTCTGTCTCTCTTTTGTATGCTTTTCTTTGGTTTAAAAGGGAGGAGGGAAGAGTGGACTTTAACAGTAGCTTCTAAAATTGTCTCTCTTCTTTCAGTAAGTACAGGTGATATATCTTTGATAGCTCCTAAAAGCACATTGATCATTTTCAATTTGGAAGCTTTTATATAATAACACTGTGTTTGTTACAGAAGACAAGTTCGAGGATGTTTATTGAGTTACTGTCTGTTAGAAAAGGGTCTTACAGGTTCTCCGTTATACTGGGGGTCCAAAGCTCTGTCCCACTGCACGTGAGCTCCTCTACTCCCCAGCACCAGCTAGGGCTCTGGCTCCAAACATGACTATCTGAAGCTCTGCTCAGAGTTTCTCAAAGTCCTCAGCAAAGATGAGAACTCTCAGCAATAGGAATATAGGAAAATGATGGATTGGGATAAATCTGGAGTTGACTTAATCACGATCTTTTTAACAAGATGCAGAAAAATTCCTCTGCAGGCAGTTATAAGGCAGCCTGTCCACTGCCAAATGTTCTTTCTAATTCTCTCATTAAAAAAACCCAACCTGTCTTACATCATAAAGCGCAAGTGCCTTTGCAGCAATGCCATCCAAAGACTAATCAGGTGTTGTGGAAAGTATTGTCTGGTAGTTGTGCATTTTTCAGGTTAGCTCAATTCTGTCCTCGCAATGTAAACATTTAAATATTCACGGTCTTTGCTGTAGATGCCTTCTTCAGAAGCTAAGAGTGCAGTTTCTGGAGCTGCTGAAACCTAGATAACTAACCACGCTAAAAGCGAGAGTTCCATCCCTCCCATCTTCCCTTCCCAGCCTTGAAATTTGGTCTTGCCCGTCCCTTGTACTGGCACTGGTGCTCCGTCAGCTGCCCCATAAGCCAGACCAGAGAGGCAGTCGGGGTGAGAACTGACGTGGGGTAATGTCACATGGGAGACTTGGAAGTTATCCAGGCATATTAGATTAAACCTATGGTAAAACCACAGCGTGACATTTGATGAAGGGTACAGGATGCTCAGTATTCACTGCTTTAGGATGGAGGGACAGCAAGGTAGACTCTAAACTATTTTCAGTGATCAAGGATTGTGGTCTTAAAGCTAACAGGCAGCATGAGAGCCATACATCACGTTAGCAAACAGAGCGCTCGCCCCCACATGCTCTGTTGGGAGGCAATGGTTCTGTGGGACACATGCCAGGCGCTCGCGAGCATCCTGTGACCATATATCTGGCCGGGCAGGCAGAAGGAGTGTGTTAAGCAGTAGCCTCACTTGCAGGCTTCTGGGATGACAAATATTCCTTAAAGGAGTCCATTAAAGTAAAATAAACCCATCTTAATGTACGTAGGGAACATATATAACAAACTATATGAAGCACATGTGTATATTTGCTGTATTTAAAACCTGAATTTGAGAGAATGGCAGAGCATCTACTTTGTATAAAGTACATTCAGAGCTGCTCAGTGGGAGACAGTGTGCCTTGAGACAATTTGTTGTCTTCTGAAATATGTTCATATTCTGAGTTAGCTATGTAAGATACAGGACAACAAAGTACTTGTTTTCATGGACATGTGATCCAGCTGGGCTGTTGAGCCTTTGGAGCGTGCACTTTATGCTGCTCGAGACTAGATAGCCTTTCTAATCATGAAGACATGAGAAAGTTTTAGATTTTTAGAGACTGAGTGTCCTCTTACCATACTCCCAGGGCAGTTTTGCCCCACATCTCCACAGCCTTTAGAGCAGCTGGTCTTTAACTGAGTCTACACAGCTCATTGTCCATTCATTAAGTCCAGGTTCCAGATGATGGACGACAAACAGGCTTTGCATGTATATGTGGCTAGGAAAGATGTACTTGGGAAATCTGCAATGACTTAGACGTAACCTTCTGAATACCTGTGAGGGAATGCCATGTTCACTCAGTGCTGATCGAAATAGGCTAGGCTCAGCATGATGCTGTGTTCGTATGGCAGTTGTCATTACCTTACTCCTAGGGCTTCCTGGCATGAGTGATGCAAATTACCTGCCTTGCTAATGCTGAGCATCATATAGAGATCTGCAAAATGCTTACTGGAGTAGCAGTAAGCACACCTTTCAATATCACCTCTTTATGATTCGACCAGTACATCTGATGCTTGCTTGAGCATGCAGCTATTTAATCTGTACTTAGCTGGAATTCCTCACCCTCCTTCCTGCAGGTCATAATGCGAGCAAGTGGGAATATACTCATAAAATGTACAGATAATTCTGATTCTGCAGTGTTCTCTCTGAACGTTCGCACAAATGCCCTGACTTCGCCGTCTCTTCCTAGTGCCTTTAGGAGGCAGATGAACGTATGTGGCACCTCACAGTCCTGGCTCTGAATAGCTATTGCCATGGAGGCATGACCATCCATGTGCCAGACACTTAGCGGTACAAGGCATGCGTCTTGCAAGTATGACAGCAAATGGGAAGAGCCCTCAAAAAGTCAGGTCCTGAAGCGATGAGCTGTGCACATCTTATTCCCAGTGCAGAAGCTCCTTCAGCTGGGATGCAGTCTGCCCTGAAATGTCAAAAGCAAAGCTTTTCTCTGTGTTTGTGAAGAGGCAACCTCCTCCTGAAGGAGATCTGCTTGATGGGGCTGCTTGTGCACAAGCAGAGCTTCAGAAGCAGAAATCTTTCAGCCTGTTTGCTGGAGCTGGGCGGCATGTTGTCTGTTAGCAAGGCGATAATGCTTTGTCTATTGAGATAGTGTTGCGTAATTGTAAGGACCTTCTCAAACACTTAGGAAAGGGATTCAGAGTGCGAAGTGTTACCATCAGATCTGTAGGGTAAGGGGATAAACACAGTGGGAATGTTCTCCATGTCCTGAAAAAGAAGATAAGGTGGATGCTTTGGGGGCCAGGAAACTGGTAACTTTGCTGCAATTAAGGCAGGTGCCACTGAGGCTTCAAGCAGGGACGTGATGGGGAGGAGAGAGTACAAAAGAAGTACCAGTAACCTGCCCATCATGCTGATCTGAAAGTAGGATGGTGTTACTCCATCCACACGTAGGGAGCAGGGAAAGCGGCAGCCGTGTCCAAAGTGACGTAGCTACAGCAGACAAGTGGAAGGAAGTAAGGAATGAGATCAGCTATAGGCGTCAGCATTAGAAACAGGTGTCAATGTTGAAGTGTGACAGTGGCAGACAAGGAAGGGAGAACAGGAGCTTCAGGTTCAGCAGTGCTTATTTTTCAAGCAACACAAAACCCATCTAAATGCCTGGGTGGAAGGAGGAGAGTCAGTAACGGAGAAGGATCTCTGGAGTTATGAGTGCTGAAGGGTGCCTGGAGACAGGGGTTGAAGACTGAAGGAGCAAAGGACTGAAGCAGAAATACAGACTTGAAAAGTGTGTCAAATCCTGGGTCAGTGAGTTATGTCATGAATTGATGTGTCCTGATGGCCCAGTGGGGTTGAGCCTGAAGGAGATGAGCACATTACTGAAATCTTCAACAAAAGAGATGAGGACAGGTCAGGAACAGACCTTTGTGTCCTGCAAACAGCTTGTCTATGAAATGGAGGCAAGAGCCTTGCTACAAGTAACCCTAAGTATGTTGCAGCATCTTCCATGATTTTAGGACTGCAGGGAAGGAGGGTGATATAACAATACTTGGTAAAATCACGGAGGTAAAGAAACCTATTTGGGGGGTGAAAAATGTCATGGTGTGCTGGTATGGAGAGAGACGAGAGCTGGACTGCAAGAAGGGAGAATGTAGTATGGAGAAAAGAACAGTGAAGCTCAACTGATCTTGTCTTGGTTTGGGCATCATGCTTAAGGATTCTTGCAGTGCTTAGTAATTGGTGAAGCTTGTGCAGATATCAATGGCTCCACCAGCACTGGAAGAGCAGTATTTGACTGGTTATAGTGCTCTCTGGGAGATACCACGCCTTCCTGTAGGGACCCCTGAAGATAATAGGCCCTGGGCTCTCGAGAGAGGGACCATTCAAACAATTCATCTGGAACTAATGGGTTTTGTGCCTTTGATAGGACTGTGCTTTTCTATATACCTCCTGTGTCAGCCTAAAAGTCTGATGAGATCCGAACTACGCTAATCATTTCCACAGAAGACAACAAAGGTTGCTATTTAAACCAAAATTTAGTCTGATGTACCTTCCCTGGCAAATAAGCTTGAATAATTACTGCATTTTAACAGTAAAAAAGTATCTGTCTTAATTACTTTTCAGAGGATTAACATCTACCACCATCTAAGTGCAGAAAGAACAGCTGGCAAAATGAGGTTTCTCTCTACATCCTAAATGGAATCTGTCTTCACCAACCCCACTTAGTTCTTAGCCTGCTTATTCCTGTGTTAATTAAAGGTGGCCCTTCATAGGGATTTAACTGAGGAGAGGAAGGACGCAGCAGCTATGCTCGCTCTCCTGTCTCTGTGCAGATCCTCCCCTCCTCGTCTCAGCAGACAACACTTTGGCTTGCTGCCTTGGGAGGATGATAGTCGCTGCAGCGACTGCCTGAGGAATGGGATTTGTGATGACTGGGATTTTTCAAGTGGAACTAAGTCCTGGCTTGCAAAGAGAGTGAATTCTAAAGGGCTATGAATGCCTAGACCACTTGGGAACTTCAGTCATCCCACCAGACTTGAAATTGTGAGAACAGCTATAGGGATCAGCTTTGATGTGACCAAGGGTGTCAGCTCACCCTACATTAGAAATAATTTCTAGGCCTTCGTTTGGCTTCACAAAAATAAAATATAATCTGGAGAGGCTTTCGTCTCCGCTAGTAATAAAACAGCACTGCCCCCCAAAATTACTGTGACTGATGTCTGCATTCTGTTGAAAAACAAGACCTGTCCTTTTCACGTAGGAAAAAATGCACACTTCCATTGTCAGTCGCAGTTTCCCCCAATGCCCGCAAACAAAAAGGTGTTCCTGTCCTTGTAGGCTACAGTCTATTTGTTCCTCTTGTACAGCCTCTGAAAATCTTAGCTGTCCTTTGTAAATGTGCTATGTCTGTGAAGGAGAGAGCTGCTTTTCTCCAAGCTTGAGTCAGGCTGGAGCCCTTGAGTCGATCCAGAGGATTGTTCAGAACAGAGAAGCTGGTGCCTGGGGTATCTACGTCTTTTCTTTTGGGGAGGGAAGGAAAGGGCTTTGCAGAGAGAGGAATTTCAGTCTGAGTCACAAACTATAATTGTGTTCGAAATGGAAGAGTAGATGCAGTGAAAAACTGAAGAGGGAAGTGCCTTGAACTCTTTGAAAATTCCTGAACTTCCTATTAATAGATCTCTGTTTAAAATAATGCGAAAAATTAAATCTCTCTAAGGCATTGAATCATGTGCGTTCCCACGAGTGCTCAGCATGTGTCTGCACTCCACATATCTCATCAGATATTGTCCCTCCCATATTGGCTCCAGGCTTACATTGCAGCAGGAGCCTTGGTGGGTCCTGCAGCATCTCAGCTTTGGAGATTCATAGCTGGCTTGGCGATTTTATAAAACATTTGTGTTCTCCATACTTTATTAGTC
The DNA here is from genome assembly GCF_030936135.1 of Gavia stellata. NCBI lineage: Eukaryota > Metazoa > Chordata > Aves > Gaviiformes > Gaviidae > Gavia > Gavia stellata. Next base: position 23,481,616 of record NC_082608.1, read on the forward strand.
ACTGACAGACTGATTGTTTATAACATACTTCTCAGCAAGCTGCGACTCATCGCCCTGCTTGCTTTATAGTCTATAAATATTTAATTCTTTAATAAACTGCTTATATGTAATATCAAATGACTGATGTACTTCTTTCCCCTCTTCAGCAGTGCTACTATTTGCAAAACAGTTCTTTTGGTTTTTTGAATAGCAATATGTTCTATAAATGCTTGAATTTCCTTTTTCTAAATAGCAATTTCTTCAGGGTATTTGGTAAATTGACAAGCAGAGCAATAGTTCCTGTAGTGTTACAAGAGCTGCCCCTTCCTACAGCCTCCGTGGGGAGGTTCACTTCAAAATAGTGACAGACTTGTAATCAGAAAATGTTTGGGACACTGGAGGTAATATTTCACACCTGTACATGTCGAAAAGCAGCAGCAGCCCGTGCAGGCCAGAACACCTTTGCAGAAGCCTTGTGAGAGCACGTTCAGTGTTGCACAGAGCAGGGTGCCCAGCCTTTCAGTGCGGGTATTGTAAAGCGAGCATCGCTGCCTCTCGCTGCATGCTGCATCACCACCTCCCCTGCCTCACCCATGGACCTGTTGCATATATGGCACACTCCGTGCTCATTTTCCCAGCTGTAGTCTCCCTCCTGCTCCTCTTCTGGAGCACTTGTAAGAAGAGTGACTCTGACCAGGCTTTTGGTCCTAAGCTGCTTGACTCCATCTTCCGGGGGGGTTTCTCTAACCCAGGAGCGGGAAGCAGGCTGCATGAACTCCTCTGGCAGTTCCCAGCCTCTCCTTCCTTTGGCCCTCCTCCTATAGTGTTGGATGCTCTCCGGCATGTGATGGGAGTAGGAACCTTGAGGACCGCAGGAAAAGCGTCAGCCAGGTGAGGCCACCACTAGAGCCATTGATCTGGTTTGCAGCCTGCTCCACGTCTTGGTCAGACAACCCTCCTAGGGTTTGGCAACAAGTTCTGCTCGGGGTGGACGGGCTGCCTGGGCTGCACTGAGCCCCACGGGCAGAGCTCTGCAGTTAGGATTGTCCGTCAGTGCAGGCAGAGGAAGGGGACTGTGAGACTGCGCCACCACCTCTGTGCCTCATAGCCTGTCTTTCAGTCCTTATCTTACCCTCCACCTTAGGGCAGATTTGTGTTTAGGCTCCTGCCCTGTCAACCCCTTCCCTTCCCTAACGAGTAAGGCTCACTGCATGCAAAGGCACCGTTCAGGATTCAGGTCCCTGCTGTGCTGCCAGGGCAAAACCAGTTTGGGGGAAGGATTCGATACCTGGAATGATGTCAAGGGCATGGCATGTGCATGGCCTTTCTGTGGAGTCACTCTGGGTTTGTTTTGGTTATTCCATGTTCCCAGGCTCCATTTGGTCTTTGACAGACAGATAGCCTTTGCATTAAGCTGCTTGAGGCTGGAGACCAGAAAGATGGGGCAGGGTCGGGCGGCACCTTGTGGGTCACTGTTCTGCAAGGTCCAGACCAGCAGTGCCACTGTGCTGGGGCCAAGAGGCAATCGGTTAGGGTGGTGATCTGCTCAAATCACTCCAGCTGATCGTGGCTGCTCAGTTCCTTACAGTAGAACAGCTTCGGGCTGCTCGCGTGGGTCTAGGTTGATTTTAGCACAAGTTCCTTTTCATCAGGATGGCAGTACGTTTTAGCCATGCCTTTCAGAGGGCTGTGTGGTCATGGACAGGATATTCACATCTAGCTTCTGAGTTAGGTTGATGATTGGGTTATCCCTTGTATCCTGAATTTTTGCACACTGTTTGCAACTGTGAGCAGAGAGAGCCCGGATTTAGGCTTATTGCCCAGAGGCCGTACCAGTGTCCTATTTTTGATCAGAACTGGCAGTCTGTTGCCTTCTACTCAGTCTCCTGGGTGCCTTTGCAGAAGGGTGTGTGCATGTGCGTGACAGGGATGCATCTGCTGAGATGCAGGAAGGAGCTGGAGGCAGATGACAGCTAGATGGGCCTGTGGTTAGGAGTCTTTAAGCAGCATCGGGCAGCAGCTTCTCTCCTTGCTACGGGTCACTGCATCCTCTGTACGCTGGTCCTTAGACGCAGACTAGAGCATAATCCTCCTGTTCGGGGCTCTCAGTGCTCCCCTTGTGACGGGGCCTGCCTAGGGAGACCTGGTTACTGTCTGCTTAGAGGTCCGCAGCCTCCTTTGGGCAGGTTCTTGTGCCACCTCCGTGTCTGACAATGGCGTACCTTTAGCAGAGCCACCCCACCCTGACAGCTGAGGAGCATTTCCAGAGCCGCGGGTAAAGTCTGTGCATGCCCACAGCATGGCACAAGAGGAGAGCTCCTCTCACAACGGGTCCCGTCTGCCACAGTCTTTCCTCTCCGTCCTGCCTCTCCCTTTTTGGGTACAGAGAACGACAGTCCCTCCCTGGGCCCCAGGTCTGGCTGCAGGCTGGGCCTCACCCACGACCAAGGCTGTGGTAGAGGCTGAGGAGGCTGTGAAGGCGGAGCCGGTCAGGATCCATGCCGGGGGAGCACACAAGGCACCGACCTTCCAAAAGCGGACGTCAAACCCCGCTGAAGTGAGGGTGTTGCTGTTTGCTGCTGGTCCGCTGTATCTTACTTTGATCACCCCTTGCTGACGTACGTAGGTGCCAACCCCCGGCCTAGAAGAGCATTCTTAGCAGAACAGGGTAGCCAAGAAGTCCTCCTTCCCCAGGCACGTATTTTTGTACTGGTATATCCAGTAGTACCATCCACTGCTCTGAGAAGAACGGGTGAAGGCGGATCTGGCCAGCTCCTGACTCTCTGTCCCCCGGCAGCCTCCCTGATGGCACGAGTGGCCAGGAGCTGCTCTGCCCCAGGCCCCGCTGCAGCGGAACCCTGTGTCCCACTGTCCCGTGGCGGGGACGCGGAACCGGCAGGGCAGGGACCCGCTGGGCGCTGCGTCAGGGCTCTGTCCCTTGGGAAGTGCGCGCAAGCCTGGCATCAGCCAGCACCAGTATCTGCACGCCAGCGCACTGCCGTGTTGTCACTCCACCCTCAAGGCTGTCGTCGGACCCCTCCTTTGCCACCGAGCTGTGGCACTTAACACATTCTCCCTCTGGTTCCTCTTGTCCAGTCCCCCTCCCACCACACACTTCACTGAGATTTCTGAATGAAAACCGGGAATCGTCCAGGCATCCAGCTCCCAGTGCTCCGAGTCTCCAGGCAGCGAGCGTGCCTGGTGCCCTGGCTTCAATATGAGTAATGATAAATAAGTAAATCACGCAGTGGGCTCTGCTATTCCCTAATGAGCCTGTTTGTCCCGAGCACAGTGCAGAAAACCCTCTTCTCCTTGGCGATAACCTTTCTGGGTATTAACATTATGCATGTATTCATGTGACTTCCTCTGCCTCACCACCACCTCTTCAACTCATTTAAATAAAAATAATTTATGTGGACATTCCTTCAGTCAGGATTCCCCCCCCAATAATATTTCGTTGATGCTGTGCACCCAAATGGGGTCGTTATGCTTTCGCATATCATTAGGGCTTTATAAAGAACAACAGCGACATCTGCATGTGCCGCAGCGCTACAGAGATGGGGGAAAAATAGGGAAAACAAACCCCAAATGAGCTCCAAGCTCGTCTGGCTCTGTCTTTCCTCAGTGCCTTCACCACCACCATGGACACAAGTAATTGTACAGTGTAATCACATCACGGCTCATCTGAATATTCATAACCAAGACAAAGACTTGGAGGAGAAGAAAAGTGGGGGAGGGAAAGGAGGAGAATTTAAATATAAAACAGCATTTCATTTTGAAGCAAATTTCCGCATTCAGCTCAAGAGATTGTTTTGATACCGATATTGTCTGTCTGTCTGCCGTTCGAAAGCAGTGGGCAGGGGTAGCATCGCACACGTAGCCCCCTCCGTGGAGAAAGAAAATAAAGCACAACAACAAACAGTGACAGAACTGCCCCCAGCGAAAGTGGTATTTGAAGAGTCGCCAACGGTGGCTAACCAGCTGCTGTTTTTCCAGGAAAGAAACAGTCTATTGAGGGAGCTTTATAAAGACCCCAATTAATATGTTGTGCATGTATAAGATCTACAAAGAGCCCACTGTGTTCCTCCCCCCGCAGCCACCACCTTCTCTTCCTGATCAGTGCCAGTGGAGAAGGATCTGAGCTACCAAATAATTGATTAATCACTTCAGCGGTGACAACACCCCTCTCCAAAATAAAGAGAGAAGAAAAACAAACACAAAAAGAGGCAACTGTTCGTTAATTAGTGGGTAAATTACCGCTGGTTCCATCCTTCTTTGTACCTTTAAAAAGGAAAAGAAAAGAGAAAGTAGAGAAATATAATCCCCATCTTTATGTATATGTTGTCTTCATTTCTTTCGTATTACTCTGATATCCTTTTCTAGTATTAACCCAGGAGTGTGGTGTTTGTCGAAGCTGTGGCTGGCTCTGCCAGTTCGTTCCCCAAAGAGCTCCTATTTCCATTCCACTGGAGCTTATATTCCTTTAAATGTCTAGCGCAGCATCATTTCCCCCTTTCTAATACATCACTGCTGGAATTAGAAGAATCCAAGGTTATATCCAACTTCAAAGGTTTCCAAGTCATCATGATTTTAGTAAAAGTAGAAGACAGATCATGGAACAAGTCCCTGGCTTTTGAAGATAGGCATCATAGGGACCTTCCTCCCTCTGTCGCTTTCTCGCTCTCGCTCTCTCTCCCCCCAACTTTGTACCTCTCCAGCTCTGAATGTCCCGCGCTAGCGCGGTTTAATGATATGCAAATGAAATATGCATAAAACCATTCTACTGTATGATGATTAAACACTGGAGACATTAACAGCCGACGCTTCACTGTTTGACTATAATAATCTTTCCCGAGCATCCACTTTGATTGCGGAGTTATGGAAACCCATAGCAGTTGGCAGAGAGAGAGTAAGAGAGAGAGAGAGAGAGAAGGAAGGAGAGATGCAGGGACGCATCACCCATCTCTGCATTTATCCCACTCCAGGAGACGTTTCCCCCCCTTTGTACTGCGTTCCTACTGCTGTCTTTTGTAATCCATCCATGCGGTCGCACCAGGGCGATTAACGGGAAAAAAACCCCTCTTTTCTCTTAATGTTTCAAAGCTCATTAGCCAAACGATTATTCCTCATTAACAGCGAAAGCTCATTCATTAAAAGAAAAAATATGCCCAAAAGATGCCAGCGCTGTTAATCCCGAGCCCTGTAGCTGGGCTGTAAATCCCATGCTAGTATTTTCCATGCAGAAGGGAAGCGCGCCAATCCACAAAAAAAAACCACCAAGCAAAAAGAAAACATTTTGTGTGTTTTGTAAAATCCGCAAGAGAGGCAATTAATATTCCCGTTGTATGACTTTATTTTTTGTCTCTCCCTTTTGTTTCCAGTGCCCTTCCCTGGCTCAGCGCCCGGTGCCAACAGAACACCTTGCAGGATCCTCAGCAGCGCAGACAACGTAAGTAGCCAGCTGTCCCTTGACGCCCTCTTCCAAAAGCCCCAAGCCCTCTGGACCCCGCAGAGCGCCTGTGCGGCTCTTTCCCTCGTTCACCCCTCCGGAGTGCCACCTGGGTTTCACAAGTAGCACCTTCCAAATCTCTCTGTCTTCAAGTTTGTGCATGTCTGTGTGGCATCCCTCCTCCTCCTTCACTCCCATAGTGGATCTTGTAAAGGGCTTCAGATCGGCCCCATTCATCTCCCTGGTGATAGCAGTGAATGTAGATAAATCTCTGACTGCCTGCTTGCTGCTGGAGTATGATTTTTATTTTGTCTTCAGTGTATACCTAGGTCAAAAAGTGGGATGTATACTGACGTTGGGTGAGTGTGTGTGTGTCTGTGTCTTTCTCTCTCCATGTCTTTCCCTCTCACCCAAGCACACAAACATACATCTCCCTGCATGTGTGTGTATGTCTATTACATGCGTGCACACAAATATTTATCCACACACAGACGCATGTGTGTATACACAGAGGCATACACACATCTCCGTCATACACACCCCCACACTCACACATCTAATCTGCAATTATCTGAGGCATTGTGTGCATATGTGTATGTGTGTCCATACGCACACCGTTCTGTGCGCGTATGTGCATACACAGGCATCTCTCGCTACACCGATAAACATTCCCTCTCCTCCCAGCAGAGGCTGTATGCAGCTGTGATCCTGCCCTATAAGAGCGGTATTCCTTCCTTCCTTCGGCGTGCTATTCGGAGACCTTCATGCTCCCTTCTCGGAGTCTCTCCCGAGCTGCAGAATTGGCATCTTTCCCTGAGGTTGTCCGAATGGCAAATGGCATCGTCTGTAGCTTGCATTCTTGCAGCTTCTTATGGCATTTCTCTCTCGATGTCGGCTGCTCCCTTTTGTTTGTTGTTGACTAGGCTGGGTGTGGTTGGGGTTTTTTTTGGAGTTAATTGTAAACGAACCTGAATGGCAAACACGCCAACAGCTTGCGAAAAAAAAAGAAAAAAAAAAAAGAAAGCCCCACACAAACGCCTTCTGCTGCGACAGATGCCCATGTTGCCCCTGGCATGGAGAACGGGCACAAGGGGTTTGTTGTTGAGGTTTTTTTCTGTTGCTGTTTTTATTGTTCGCATTTCCCTTTTCCCTTTATTTTTAAAGACTCCAAGATGCCGGCCTCGGCTTGGAACGGAGCGGTGTCATGGCGGAGACGACGGCCTTTGTCTCACAGGGTGTGAAAGCATCCGTTGTGCTGGCTCCACTGCGGCAGAATGACGTTTAAAGGGGCGAAAAAGTGCTGAAAGTCCGAGTTGTGCGGCGCTGGCGGGGGAGCCCCTGGCCCCGCAGCAGCGTGCGTCCGAGGAAGGTCTTGCAGCAGAGGAGCCTAGTCTGTAATCCTGGCACTCGCGCCTCCGGTCGCTGCCTGCTGTTTGTTCCTGGGGGTCTGGATAATCTCCCTTGGCTTTACCGCACTGTCTGGCCCGCGCACAGGGCCCCCGTAACATATACCCGCTGCCGCGATCGCAGGGAGCTGTGGCGTTGCCACTGAATGGATGGCACTGTGCCAACTCCGCTGCCATCCGCCCTTGCAGCTCTTTTCCTCCCTCCTCCCTCCCGCTCTCCCCTCCTCCTCCTCCTCCCGTCGACTTGACGTTAATTAACACACGGGTTAATTGATTTTAAAAGCTGAAGAATTACAGTTAACTTTTCCCACAGGGTACGGACGCCAGCCGCTTGGCATGGTTCTGCCGCTCGCGCTGGTGCAGGGGGGCAGGGAAGAGCCCGCAGCAAAACCAGCGACTGCGGAGGGATGGACGGACAGTCGTCCGCCTGTTGGAGTGCGGCTGGGGGCGGCTGACGCGCTCCTGCCTCGTCCTCCCGACATGTCACCGCTATATTTTGCTATAAACAATCAAAGCAACCCCTCCCCTCGCCTCTCCCACCCACCCTCCTTTCAGAAAGGCGAGCTCTGTCAAAGTTTAAGCAGGGAAGCCGTCCCCCGCAAAGGCTTATCACAGCACATAGATGACCACCCTCTGAGGGGTCTCGCACCGCAGGGCTCCCCACCCTGAGCACCCCGCAACTGCTGAGGTGGGGCATCGGAGGACTGCTGTCTGGTACAGGGTCGTCCTGTCTTCCAGGGCTCTTTTTCGTTTCCTTAATTGGCTCAGATACGTCGCTTGGGGTGAAGCATCTCAACCAGGGGAAAGTTAGTTCCTTGTAATTACGAGAGAAATAAACCATGTGAGGGCTTTGTTTTTTTGCTTTTGCTCTCCCTCGCCCCAATCTCTGCCGCGAGTGAGGGTGAGTGACGGTACGGCTGGGAGGAGACGCAGCAATGCTGGGAACTTGCTGCTTTCACCTTCTTGTGCTTTCATTTTATTTCATTTTGTTTTTTAAAAGCATGAAGCAAGTGAAGCGATGAGAGGAATCCATTATGCAAATCAGGTCACATTTGCATAATGTCTCATGACTGGAATATGCAAATGAGTTGTATAATTTATGAGTGCCAGTGTCTGTCTAAAAGTGTTTCCCAGAATTCATAAAAAGTGAGACGCGGGGAGGGCAGCTGGGCTGGCTGCCCTGCCAGGAGGGCTCTGCGCTTTCTTTTCAAAGTCTTCCTTGAGATCAGCAGCTCAAATGCTCATTAATGAGACGCAAGCCCCCTTTTCCACCCTGTCCCCCTCGGTTTATTTTCCGTTTCTCCCTCTGCCAAGCCCCCACCTGCTCCCCTTGAACTTCTCCAGGAGGCGTCTGGCTGGGGCAGGGGAGCCGGGACTGCGGTGGCCGGGCAGCCCCGTGCAGGCTGGCTCAGCCCGCGTCTTCTCTGGGTGTCTCCAGGGCTCTTACCAGCAGGAGAGACCCTGCCTTTCAGGCGAGCGAGCTCCATGGGCACAGCGTGCATCAGGGAGCTGCGTTGAGATGCTTGCCTCTGACAGGCATGGTGCGATTACTGCTTATTTGCGACGCGCCACGTCTAACTTGTGCTCTGAGTCAGAGACCCATGCCTGACCTTCGGAAGAGCTGCAAGGTCAGTGCAGGGGTGGCAGTGCCAGCGGAGAGAGACCTTGAGTTTCCTGCCCAGAGCCAGCAGTGTTCAGCACTGAAAAGGTCTCTGGAATATCTGGAAATGCAGGACAGGTATCAAGACTTTTTCTTTTTCTTTTTTTTTTCCCCCCTCTTCTCTGCGGGTTTGGAGATCTCGGGAGCATCGGGAGAATGCAGGTAGGCTATTTCACATGGGGACACCACTGCTCTGACCTGTCTGCGCAGGGAGAGGTTAAATAATAACAGGCACCGGCACGTGGAAAGCTGCGGCGTGGCTGTGACTGTGACTGTGGTGGCTCTGGTGCGTGGATCACAGCCTGCCCACTCTGGGCGGTGTCCAGCGAGGAGAGCAGGGTGGGTGAGCCCAGGGGTCGGGGCAGCTCAGCGTCAGCCTTCCTCAGCTCTGGGAGGTTCCTGAAAGGGCTGTTGGACAAGAAAATGTGACTTGCTTTTCTTGAGCATCTGCATTTCAATTGTAAAAACCGTATGTGTTTATCTCTCTGGTTTCAAAACAAGTTTCTTGGTGTTAGTTACCGTCTAAACCGATGAATGTCTCACTTGCAGTCAGTTTCAAAATAGTGTGAGTCTTTGTACGGTTTATTTAGCAGATGCAGGTCTTGACTCTGACAGTGTATGTCATACCGAACATCTCCAGTACGAAGCAGTGAAGTCATAAACTGTGCTTTTACCTGTGAATGTGGGATTCCTGGTCTGGGAATATAAAAGGACCCTCTGCATTAGGTGTAAGGAAGGCAAAACTGGCACGTCTCCTGTCTTGACAAGCAAGTGAGAGGCAGCAGCACAGCCAGACTCCAAAGCATCTTTTGCTTACGACTGCTCAACTTTGCTGCCTTCCTCCTGCACTGAGGGGTGACTGTCCCCCGTGCCGGTCCTCACCACAGCAGAGAAGTGGCTGAGTCTGACCTGGAGCCCGTGCAGGGAAAAGGACTGGATCAGGGCCACTGGGAATAACTGGTGTGTCCGCTGAGGGCAGCGGGAGGCAGGGTGTTTTGTGGGGAGCGGAGGAGCTGCAGCAGCAGGGAGGGCCGAGGGCCGTGGGAGGGAGCGGCGTGGTAGCCCCGGGGAAGGCTCTGGGACCGGTGGCCCTGCAATGTCAGGAGTCAGGGCCGTTTTCAACCTCAAGGCAAGCCGCCCTGCTTCGCTCATCGCAAAAGCTTCTGCAAGCTGGAAAGGAGAAGAGAACATCTGTTTACTGGTTGGGGTGCTTGGTGTAGCATCAGCAGATCCTGCACCAGGACTTGAGTTGGTTCTCCGGACAGTACCTGCGACGGGCAGCCTTTCAGGGCTGGGCGGCACCGAGGCCTGGGGTCGTGGGGTGGGAGGAGGAACTCTCTGGCTGTGGAGCGATTGGCAGGCATCAGAGGGAATTCAGTCTCCATTTGGGGAGAACCCACAGCTCTGTCGGGAGCTCTCCCCTCCGTGCTCTGGTCTGCACAGGGTGCTGGTCCTGGTGCCCCATTCCTGCTGCTGCTTCTAACTCACACGGCACAAGGAGAATATCAACAAATGTAGGGACAGAAGAAGCAACAGAAGCAACTCTTCTCCTTCTCAGGGTACAGTGCACAGCTGAGATTTCCCTGGTACCTCACCTTCCCTCTCCAAGGCACAGGGCTCCCCGAGAGCCCGGCCATGCCATCCTCCTCTGCCCTGATGTCCCAGGGAGAGCTGCCTGCTGGAGGACTCCCTCCCTTCCAGTGGGCAGGGCCTTCTATCTATGTGTCACTTTTTGGTATTTTTATTAAACCACCAAAATTCCTGAACGTTCTCTTGTGGTTTTGATGCTGCACTGAGGACTGGTGAATGTCCTGAGTTTTGTATTTAGGGATGAAACAGCTTCTTTGGGGTGGGAGAATGAAAGCTTATCCCGCGTACGCACTGAAACTTCCATATCTACCAGACAACGTTTTCTGGTCTTTGTAAGTCAAGTAACAAGGGACAGTAGCATGAGGAATCCTTCACACAGTATCACTCATTTATTGTCTGTGTTTCTGTTGAGGTGGTGGGTTTTGCCAGCTGAACAGAGTGAACCCGACAGACCCTTGTTGCCTTCTTCCAGTGTCCTCCTGTGCTTGGCCCCTGTGGTTCCCCACCTGCAGCACTGGGAGGATTCCCTGCAGGTCCCTCCCTGAGACTTCCCCGGGCCTTTCTCTGCAGCTCTTGCTTTCTGTACCTCAATGGAGGTAAGCCATCTGAAACACCAATCCAGCAGACTTGTGAGCTGAGACGTCTCTGCGCATGGGGGCCTCCCCAACAGAGCGTAGTTTAGCCATATGCCTACTGACATTACCTGTTGTGATTTCCACCAGGAAGAGTTCCCGCATCCAGTGTAGAGTCCTTGTTTTCAAGAACCACGTCACCTCTGCCACCCTCCATTCCTCAAGTACCAATGCTGGTTTAAGTAATAGGTAACCACTGGGACTTCCAGTTCCCTCCTCACCTCTCCTGGGTAAGTCATGCAACATCGGGCAATGCTACCTTGGGTTGGATGGACACTCCTGATTTTCCACTCCTACTGGTGTTGAGCTCCGTGACAGTGTGAGCTGTTGACGCCGATGTCATGACACGCATTCTGAGCTGCCAGCTTTGTCCCACCCTTTCTCTGTTTTGCACAAGAGGGCAAGGTGCAAGCAGAGGTCTGAGCACTGCTTTCTGAACAGGTCCGTGAAGGCACCAGTCGGCCAGCAACAGGCATCAGGCATCAGCCATCAGCATCGCGTTACCAGCCTTGGCACACCTGATGGATGTGCCTGACATTAAGAACGGCTTGTCTGCATGGGGCTTTATTGCCTGATGGTTGTGGATAACAACAGTTGTAAGCAAAGTGTGTAAAATCTTTAAATCTTTAACAAATCTCTCATTAATCCCAGCTAAGTAGATTAAAGCTGACTGCAGGCATTAAAAGGAAGCAAGCTGATCACTTGTAGGACAGAGGAAATGTATACAATGAAAAACAGTCAGGCAGATAGGCTGTAACGTGCAGTTCCTTTGCTCCTGGTCTAGGTAAAACTAGGATGGCAGTCAGACCACGGGACCTGGGTTCAGCGGAGCCAAAGATTCAGTGAGATGAGACTGTACAGCATGATTCTGTATAGCACGATTCAAAACTATCAAAGATGCTACAGGCAGATATTGTCCCTGCCCTGCAGAGTCAGGAAACGAAGCAGTTCTGTATGAATAGCATTTTCAGAAAAACAAGACAGGATGCTGAAGTCCGAGATGAAAATCAGGATCGTTCTCAAGGTTCCACCTGATGTTAAGGTCCTGAACATCAGAAGGGCCTGTTCACAGCCTCTGGTACTCTCTCTACAGTGGTCACTGGAACTGATCTGTACTTGTAGACATAACTCTGATTGGCAATGAAACAGTTAAACATCTTAGCACAATGAAATTCAGCCAGATATTTACGTTTTGCTTCAATAACTGAAGGAGTGGATTTTGTAGGATTAGACTCTTAGCTGGAGTGATTTGGGGTTTCTCCTCCTTAGAACCATGTGTTCCTTTTCTAAACGCATATTCCAAGGTGTAAAGTACATAAACGTTGCTCACTGTAGGTGTCGCAGGTACAGGTGAAAGCTCTTCGGCAGAGGCCAGACGTATCTTTATAAGCCATCCCTGTTGTAATTCAGTGACTTGCTGTCAGCAGGTGGTCCCCACTTTGCTCATCCGTCTGCCCATCCTATTTGCCTGCTCATATGTTGTCCATGGCTCCTGCTCACCCAGGGCCATATACTGCCTGCCGCTCTTTCTCGTGTTTCATCTGTCCCAGTCCCTTATTTCAGTGGTGCCCGCTTTCTCTGCCAGTTCAGTGATTCTGTTTTCTCTGTCTTTGCCTTTGACTCTTGTCACAGCGCTGTCCCCAGACCAAAAAGGACTAGGACTTTCTGCTCTAGCATCTATATATGTCTGTTTCAAAGGCGGCACCATGATGACCGGTGCTAAAAATTGCAGCGGTACCTCCTGCTTCTGTGGTCATATGTCCGAATGGAAACACTGATGTTAGTTCCTGAAGACTCAGGGTGACAATCAGGGCAATGGCAGGTTTTCTGAGTCTGGTGGTAAGCAAGGGGAAACAAGAGATGCAGGATAAATCTTCTGAAGGGACAAATTCTGCTTGACCAGCAAAGCCTGAGTGAGCCTGAGTCCACGAGAAGAGAGCGCTTGGCGCGTTCCCCACTTTGGCAGGTGGTGTTTCGCTCTTTCGAGAGCTGCTGGAATTGGAGGGTGCTTTGTGAGCAGGGCAGGTGGTCGTGTCCCTCTTCTCTAACTCATCCTGCGAGATGGGCAGAAGAACAGACTTGATACAGCTGATTCAGCCTGCACCTTCACTGTACAGTTAGACCTTCAGTGGTAGAAGGAAGAAGCTGGCTGAAGGTTTCAAAGCTGCCACAGCAATAGGTCTCCTAAAACAGTGACACTTCTGTTGGGAGGAGATGGCTGAAAAACAAGGACAGGAGGGTGCCCTGCTTCTCTCCCAACTGTACCAAACTGGAGAGAAATTCCTATTGTCGCTCTCAGGTGATCATAGGATATGGTACTTAAATGCTGAGATCTGCTCACCTTGCTCCCCAAATAGTCAGCTTCCTCACTCTGCAAACTGCCCAAGGGCGCAGTAAGTAGGTTAATGCTTGCTTTAGGGTTAGCCTGAGGGTGAGAGCTCCCGACAGGAACAGCAGAGTTGTGTTTGTTCTGTGCACGCGTCTGAGTTCATGCGTGGGGAAGCCTTCAAGGGGAATGAATACCTACTGCTCCCATTTCATTGTCGTGTGCCCTGTCCTCCTCATTTCTGCCCCAGCAGTGGAAACCTCTGTAGCCTTGTAACTGGTTACTGAGTGGTCCCTTTGCATAAAAGGCCTGCTTATTGTGTTAATTCCGTGGTCACTGATGCCTTGAGTTGTTCTTTACGGCTGTGACTCCCTTGTTTGGGAGCAAGTGCAAAGAGCAAGGGACAAGGACAGAGAAATAGAAGAAATTCAAAAGGTGGAGATTACATCTCTTGGTATGATTTGCATGCTGCAAACATTAATATATCACAGCCTGGAGAAATGGCTATTGCTGTGTCTCCTATTTCCAAGACACAGCCCATGTGCTGGGTTCCCTCACGGTTCTCCGTACTCAGAATCTGCAGCACAAGTCACAGGCAGCTGAACACCTTGTTGAAGAGGGTCAAGACAGCCCAAGGCATCCCTTCGGGGCTTTGAAGCCAGGTAGCTCAGGTCAAAGCAGGCAGCACTAATGTAGCTCCCGGAAAACTGATTTCAGCTCCTTTGTGTCATCCTCCACCTCCCAGCTGCAGGATCCCTCTGCGGTGCTCTCCAGGGCTGAGGAGTTGCCCTTGTGCCCCGTGTGCCCCGTGTGCACTGCAGCGAGTGCAGCTGCCGGGATGAGCTACAGGAGAGGCAAACTCAACTGCCCATCCCAGAAGCTGGTTGGCTTGGTCGCTTCTTGCCTCCTGCTAGGAGAGGAGGGCTGCCAGCTGCACGAGCAGAAGCCCCACAGGCCAGACACTTACTGAGACCCAGACACAAGATGTCTTCTTCATGCTCTGTGTTTGCTCGCCACCAGCATCCCGCCCTCCTACTTAGGCAGGGGTTTACCCGGAGTAGCCAAGTACCCAGCTCTTCCATGGTATCTTGTGTTGTTCCATCAGCTCTCTCCTGAAAGAGTGAGATGGGCCTGGCTGGCTCTGCTTTGAGCCCTTGACCTCTGTGTTCTCCACAGAGCCCTCTTACATCAGGACAGACTAGCATAGGGAGGAGCAGGTTGTTACACCTTTTTCCTCCAGCTGATTCTTATGAATCTGAATGATGCCCATTTTTCACTTCTGAGGAAGTCCCTCATGGTGGTGCCTCAGGAGGATGTATGGATATCTCCTGCACCAGGACTTGCAGCCTGGATTCAGCCCTCTGCCAGGGGCAGGCATGGCAGACAGGACTAAGGTTTTCCTCAGGATGGTGATATACTGAATATTTCAAACAGGTTCAGTCAAGAGGGACTTGTGTGTGACCAGGAGCAAGCTGTTTGCTGAAGATCAGAGACTGTTCTGCTACTGAAAAGGAATGGGACCAGAGATTTAAGTCTGTGTTTTGTCACAAGAGTCTTCTGCATAACCTAGCACACACAGAGCTGATGCCTTGTTGCAGAACCCAGCTCTCACACACTTTCTGTCTATCTCCTCAGGCCCTGACTCAGCCACCAAGACCGCATCTCAGGTTCCCATCATACTTTTCCCGCAGTGGTTTGGTTTCTTTTTCGCTTCAGCCTCACTTTACCGGGGTAAATGATGGAGCAACAAGAACTGAGGTTTCAGGTGGTTTTTAAAGAGCAACTTATTTGTTGGTCAGATATTCAACTCAGGTAAGCAAATCACAGCCAGAAAAAGGCAAAAGGAGAGGTACGTTCTGCCTGCTTTCAGGTACCAAGTCTCTCGTCCAAGTGACCTTGAGCTTAGGCAGTCAGCTTCAGAGCAGCGTAGCTGTTCCCATGCTCAGCTGCTTGACCTGTGTATTGAAAGCCCAGTCCTGGAAGAAAGCCTGTGTGACGACACAGGGCATACGCTGCTGGCTCCTCAGCAGTGGCGTGTCTGAAGTGGTGGTGTTAGAGCTGGAGATGAGATGCCCTGATAGGCGTCTAGCTGGAGGTAGTCCTAGAGGGAACAAGAAGGTCGTGGTGGGGAAGCGGGAGCTCTTGCGGAGTGAGAGAGCTTGGCACCAGAGAGAGGAAGCAGAGAGTGCTGTGCTGTTACAAGTGGGAATGGAGTACTCTTGTTCAAAGTGATTTAAGTAATTCATAGTGTAGCAGCAGCCAACAGAAGCACTTCTGTCCCCCAAGACTGGACTGTTTCTTTTCTGAAGTATGCTGGTCTGCACAGTCACGTTGGATTGATTCATTCTATATTAGCCATTTGCACCCTCAGGTCGGGTCCTTTCATTTTGAAGTTGCGGAAGCCATTGGTGAATACGCTGGATGGGTGTTTTAAATGCAGTAAGTGACCAGGAAAGGTGCTAACAGAATTTGGACAGGAGCAGCGTGGATTCCAGTGGCATGGGCAGTGTGCAGGGTCCAGCATGGCTTGCAGGTGCTCATACACTGCTCTAGCGTTAGCTGGCCAGCTCCACATGCACAGACAAAGACCCAGCCAAGCACAGCAGGAAAAACTAGACCAAGGCTTCACGATGTTCTCCCACGAAATGTTGAAATACCTAGTGTCCTACACTAGACTATTTTAAGACTTTTTAAAATAAAGCAAAGAATGACTCTAAGCCTACTAAGTAAACACCAAAGCACAGGGTGTGAATGTCTACTTGTGCTCTTCAGACATGCACGCAAACACCCAGAAAGTGCCAATATCAACACGTTCTGTAGGCGCGAGGATCTAGGTTGCAGAAATAGGGGCTGCCCAGACCTCCCTCCCTGCAGAGCAGTAGTCTGCCCCGTCAGAAAAGGTTTAAATAAATCCTGTGGATTTTTCAGTGGTTTAGCCTTAGATTGTCTGTTTATATTTGTATAAGAATTTTCTATTTGCTCTGTGGTTTGTTCTTCTTCTTTGATGCTTTTTTGAAGCACCATCCCCATTAAAACTTGAATTGTCTTCAGAAATGAATTGTTTAACTGGTGTGAAATCCTGTCTAAACATTCTTATCTTCATTTAAAAGAGGCGTGCATTGATTAATTACCAAATTAAGCTACTCTGAACCCAAATTAAGAGTTTGCACTAGATTTTGCAACAGTTGCATTAAATCTTTTAAAACCGATTTTTAAGTGATGCTGGTTTTACTTTAGACAAGGCTTTGATTTCAGTTCTGCCATGCTTATATGCTTTTCCTTGCATTATTTTTTCATTTCTCATTCATTCTTCCAGTTCCTGCCTCCTAGCCCTCTGTTCTCGCCCTCCAGCGTGGTGGATTATTTTTTCTTCCTAGCTTCTCCCTTTTTCTGCAGCGTCACTGGCAACTTGCTCCTGTTCTTCTGCTCTCCACTTTCCTGGCTATCAGTACCATGTACCTGCAGGTCCTCTCCCCTCTCCTCCTTCCTTGAAATCTGTGGAGTCTGTTTTTCTCCCCTGTGGGGTGCACAGAGGCTATTCAAGAAATGACAGGCTTACCTGTGTGTCTCAACAGCACACGACAAGGAAGGTGCTAAGTGGGAGTGACTGCAAAACGCAAGAGCTAATGCTGGGCGTCTTTTCCAGCAGCACCCATTACTCTGTCAGGCGTGTGCGCCGCTGCCATTGAGGCACGGGGGCAGAAAGCTGGGTGCCCGCAGGCTGCCATGAGCACCTGCGCCTGCGAGTGCGGGTGTCAGGCCAGCCAGGGCAGGGAGCACGGGGCAAGGATGGGAATGCAGTAGAGCTCATTTGGGTGACTTTGGTCATGCCTTGCACATCAGGTTGCCCTGTTTTCTCTTACTGCCAGACTAACTCCAAAAAAGGAAAACAAACCAAAATATGTCAGTGATTTTGAATTGCAAATCTGGGTGTTCAAAAGCCATGAAATGAGAAATTTAAGGTGCTTACTGCAACATGAATCCACCCATGTTGGACATGAGTAGCATTTCCTATTTCTGCTCAGAGTCCTAAATACATATCTCGGTTAAAACAGATGTTCAAGCAGCTATGGCCGGCGAAAACAGGGTTAGGGAGGAAAACAGGGAGGGTTTTGGTATGTTCATTATCACAGACTTTGACCATAGCAAGGTAAAGTTAAAAGTGTGCCTAGAACTATGTATTCAAAGTTAATTTACTATTTAAGTTTTAATGTTTGAAGTTCCTGTGTTTAATTTCCATGTAAAAGCTAACTTGTATTGTCACAGAAAGGTAGTATTGACATTTTCCATTACAAGATTCTCTTTTTGTTTGCTTGGCACTTCTTTAACCACTTTAAACCTGAAATTTTCCACGTTCATTTTTGTCTTGGCATGATTTTTCTTTACTATTTTTGGAAAAAAACATGTTTGCCAAAAATTATTTTAACAGAAAAAAATACATGACTTGGTCAAGATTTGCGGGGGGGGGGGGAACATTACAGATGTTTCCCTGAAAAACACGAAAGCCTCTGTGCGTCAATGTAAAGATTTCAGTATTCTTGCCAGAAATATTTTAGCAGTGTGCTGCACCTTGCCTTTAGAATTGGCCCTAATTTTGACGTTTCTCACCATGCAGCCCTGTGGCGAGTGCCTGGGATTCTCTTCCAGCCCCCCCGCCACGTGCGCTATCCCTGGGTGAGCACACTAGTCCCACTCCCTGGCTGCATTTCCAAATTGCAAAACTTGGCATGATGGTGCAACTTCAGTTCAGCCTCTTTGTGCGTGTACTTTACACCACTGTTCTCTGATGACACACTGCATGCACGGTTACTGCTCTGTGAAGGGCTCAAGGTGTGGCAAAAATGGTTGCTGTTTGCGGGATTTCTCACCCAGCTGTTGCAGAAACCTGGAAGTGTTGAAGGAATAATGGACGGTGGCTTGGGAGTTGTGTTGGTGGGGAATTGCTTTCAGTGGCAGGTGTGGCCGTGGAGACAGCGGACAAACCAGGACCCTCGTGGACAGCTCTATTGTCCTTATATTCAAATCTTTCAGCTTGGAACATGAAGGTGTTTCTTTGTAGAATTGCTGAGCACTCACAGTTTTGCTTGAAACATATGAAACGCTATAGTTAAGTGCTTCACAAATCAGAACTAGACACCTCAAATCAAGCACCTAAAATTAGAGGACACATCTAGTGCTTGAATCTCTCTCTGCCTCCATTCTGCATTTGTAAAGTGCGGATAATAAAACTTTCTCCTCACAGGGGTGCTCAGATTAGGTAATGCTCCTGGAGAATTTAGATAATGATGAATGTCATAGAAATTCCCAGAAGGAGATTAATAACAATGTTCTGCGTGAGGTCTGAAAAGTGCGCACTAAATGCAAGTTGGAGCCACACACTAAGTTGTGAGAGAGAAAAGGAATTACTGACTGATTACTTTTTCTGTGCACGTTATCCACCTCATGAATGAGTAAGTCCAGGATAGTATAGGATCATTTATTGGAGACCATATCATATGCTTATACAGAAGGGCCCAAATTATGCTGGCAACCTTAATTCTGTCATATCCAGTGTTCTAATAGTGTCTTGTAATGATAGTATTTTTCTAAAATAGCTCTACTGAAGGCACTTTTTTTAAATTAAGAGATCACATCTGTTCTCATGCATGTTTCTGTACTTAGTCCAGCTAATGAAAACTGCAAGGGTTAGGCGTTCTTTGAAAGCCTTCCTCAATAGTAAATGTTAACGGAGACACCAGAGCATTCTCCTAGCTATTAATCTGCAGATAATAGAAGGTCCATTTCTTAAGTACACACAGAAAAGGAGAAGAAGAAATACTGGCTATGACACAAAATGAATTGTCTTCCTCCATGCCCTTGTAACCTAGGGCATGTAGTGCAGGCTGCCAGCCATTGCATTACAGATTTAAAAGTGCTGGAATCTCTCAGTTCTTTAGCAGGTTGCCTGATGGATTGGTGAGTAATGTACTTGAAGAGTGCATTACTAAGCCCCAGACTAATGGCTAGCTCTTGCCCATGGCTTTTGCTATAGATCATTCATTGTGCTATTCATAAGCTCTCTGCCAGTCTGTGTCTGGCACTTGTGCTGCTGCTGCTGCTAACACCATTTGCCTGATGAATTCTGCACGAATATCCCCCACGTTTTCAGAAGGCAGGTGGTAAACAAGAAGAAAAGAGTGAGTCACAGTTCTCCAGCAGTTCTCCTCATGCTCTTTTGGAGGACATGGTAAAGGATAAGGTGATGGACATGATACTCACTCACCCAGTATTACTAGCACAGTAGCCTGTAAAAAACACCTGGGGTTTCTGCACACCACAGGGCACCTTCCTATCACTTTCTGAGGAATTTGTGCCCTGGAACTTTGCTTTCCTAGGAAGACTGATGTTACAGGCCATGGTCAGATAGAAAGGGGAAGGATAGGTGACTGGGATGCTGAGTATGGCTCTTCGAAAAGGAACTAGTTAATTTCTCTGACACGTGCTCTGGTGTGCTAGAAAGAGATGCCTAGATGTAGTTGTCAAGATTTGGCTGTTGTGTGAGTTAAACGACGTAGAAGCAAGCTTTACAGCAAAGACCATCTGCAGGGCTGACTTCTGGGCTGGCTTTGGTGGACAGGGCAGATGTGTGCAGAGATGAACGAGTTGCCCTGCTTCCAGTCCCCACCTGGCTTTGGAGGTTTTCCTCGTTCTTTGATATTAACAGGACTCCAGTGTAACCGTCCAAGAGTTGTGGTGCCCTGGTGTGGTTGAGACTAGCTGGACCCCGCTCTGCTCCTTTCACTTGGGCCACTGCACAGCAATGAGAAAAGAGCAATCCAGCCAACTACCAATTTAAACTGGTGACCCATCCCATCTCCAGTTGTTTGAGTCATCCAGGACCCTTTCCGATTCCTGAGTCCAGTCTAGTAGCTTTGCCGATAGAGAAGGTTTAAGCCTTGCTCCGCTATTCTGTGCTCTTTGGCTTTGTATTTTTGCAAAAAGTTATTTAAAAATAAACTTCTGGAGTTCTTTATTAACGTAATCCTGATGAGTTTATGGAAAGGATGAAGCCTTCATCCTAAGGAATTTCCTCTACAGCAGTCATAGTAAAGATTGCTGGTAAACTTAGACAGCAGAACCAAAATTGTAAAAACAATGCAAATGAGGAAAGTTGTTCAGTTCCAGTAGTCCTATGGAACTAGAAATAGCCCAAAGTAAGCAACAAACACTTTAAATTTTCTAATTTACTCCACGTGTTAGGAATGTTATACCTTTTGAGGGGACAGTAGTAATGACATCAATGTACTTGGGGTGCCAGATTCTATACTCTTTTAGAGAAAGACCTCTTTTTACTGGGGCTGTTTCTCTTTATGCACTTCAAATACTTGGGCACCTTTTCATTGCCCCAAGTAGGAAGCAAATTCTGGTTCTTTGTATTATTCACATTAATTCTACAACCAAAAGTCTGAGGGTATTTTGCATACAGAAACAGGTGGAGGATGCGGAGGTTTGCAGACAAAGACAATGCTGCTAAAAAGGAGTATGCTGTAAAACCATAAATTCCCAGTGAGTATTGTCAATTGGTTTATCTGCATGCTCTTTTGGAAGATGTTTCTGGTAATAAAGCGTCCTCAGTCTATTATTTCTTTTGACCAATCTTTCTCTTTCTCAACCTGCCTATATAAAACCTTATAGTGGCCTATATTTAACTGGGAATATCCTCTGCTTGTTTCCTATCTTCTAGCTTGAGTTTTCTTTCTTTAACGAGCACAACAGCATGCCGCTCTAGCTTCAAAGAGGAAATTAATTCCCTCCGCAAAAGGGTCAAGTGCTAGAAAGTGCATAGCAATGCAGTTTGCATGGCAGGATCCAGGAGATATGATGCTAATAAGATTCTAAGATGAGAACAGCAGACTGGCTCTGGGGATTCAGATGAAGGGTTCTGTAAATTTTAAAAGAGATGGTCTCCAAAAACTAATGATGTCTGCTTTCCAATTCATTAATAATGTGGAGCAGGGAGATGGGAGTGAGAAGCAGACCATGCTTTGAAATATCAAAATGTAACAAGGAAAAAAACAGTGAGAGCTCATCTCATTGGGGTCATAAAGCTGGGAGAAACAGGCAGGCTGCAGGGGAACATAGTGTCAGTGCCTAGAGGGAAGAAAATTGCACTGTATGTTCTGCTATATGTAATTTATGCACAGACTCTTTGCCAATGTTGATGAAAAATTTCTATGCTGAAAAAGATGTTGCTGTATTGACAGAGCTTTTTCAATGTTCTTGTTTAAGGTGGCTTACTCCACAGGATGTCTGATGGATTTTAAAAACATATCGGAATTGTCCTAGCATATTTACAAATGGCTCTTGGTAAACCTTCCCCTTCACCTTTTTGCATTGCATGCACGAAACTGAGTAACAAGAACACGAACCTTGTTTGTAGCTAATAGTGGAAGAAAACCCCTCAGGCAAAGCCTAATGAACCAAGAGCAATTCTGAGCTTTCCTCTGTAATATCTGGAGAGACTGTGCCTTTCCAAGGGCTGCCTGGACACATCGTGTGACCTTGCTGCTTTACATCATGAAAATTTCCCATTACTGGTATAGTGTTTGCATGAAGGTGCTATTGTGCAGATACTATGCTGGAGTCTCTCCCTCCTGTGTGCAGAGTTTGCAGCTAATAGAAAATGTCTGTGCTTGAATGGTTTCCAGAGTGGGAAGGTGTGCAGCAGGAGGATTTAGCCCTGACTCTTATTTTGACAAAGCTATTATGATTTGCAGAGTGAGGTTAAGGTTTTCCTCCTATCTTCTCCTTTTATCTGCGTGATATTTTCTCATCTCACCTCAAAACCTCCCATCAGCGATGACTGGTGAGGTCGTGGGGAGCAGCCTGTGCCGCAGAGCCTCGCCACCACCCGAAGCTCTTTGGAGCCAGCCCACAGACTGATGGCTGGGCAGCGCTCAGCCACAGAGCCCGGCCCCGGGGCGCAGGGCAGGGGCTCCCCGCCAGCCCTGAGCCTGTGGGGCTGCTGCTGCTGGAAGCTGCTGCCGCCGCTTCCTTGGGAATCAGCGCTGGCACACTCCGGCTGTACCTGCATGCTCCAGGTGCAGCGAGGGGCACCTGCCGTGGCCACTGTGCGGGCCCTCATCCCGGGCACTCTGCTTGGCCCGGGTGTTTGACAGATCATTTTCTAACCCCAGTAAGACTGGTGTCTTGCCTTTGCTGCACTGTGCTGCCCTGAAGCTTTTTTCTTGTGGTCTGCTTTCACAGTCTGCAGGTCCCATCTGTTTTCTTTAGCTTGAGTCACATTATCTCAGCAGCGAGTCATGCTCAAGACAAGTAATTTCGCTTGGGTACAGGAGTAGGGGTTCAAAGCAGTGTTTAATAAGCGGTAGCGTGTGCTTGGGATACCCTGTCCACTCAGAAGAGTTGTGCTGTCATGAGGGGTTCTGCTGAGTTGCAGAATCAGGTGGCTCAGCTGAGTGTCTGGGATGTGGTGGGTGATTTTTGGAAGACAGCTCATAGGGTCTGGCCAGGAGGCTTGAGCTGAGTTTTATTTTCTTGCAAAAGCCATAGCCATGGATGTGGGTGATGCGATGTCTACAACATGTTCATAAAACAGGTTTCTCTTACAATGTTTATAAATGCTGTGTATTTCTTCATCAGGATACCATGGAGTCCTCAATATTGACAGGCATGCCTCAACTGTCCCGAGAGCAAACCACAAATTCATTGGCACCAACTTCAAAAGCCACAGCCTTCACCTGTGTTTTTTTCTGCATGTTCGTGGTCTCCAGTGAATCAGCCCGACTTTAGAGGCATTCCCATGAACTGCAGGGATGATACAGCCATGTGTATCAAATCTTCCACTTTCCTCATATTTGCGTCTCAAATGTTTCCTTGGAGAAGAGCTGGGGAATTTGTTTCCTCAGGAAATCTCAAGATAGATTGATAAGAATTTTCTTGAAGGTTTTCCAGTGAAGTTCCTGCTTGTTATTCAGTTTCTCAGCACAAGGTTACAGGATGACTTGCCTGCAGCCACATAGCCGATCAGCAGAGCAGACAAGAGTTCACAGCTGCTTCAGTGGAGATACAGTTGTGTGCATCAGGACTGTCTTATGGCATAAGTAAAGATATGAAAAACAGTTGGTATATGGAGGCCTTTTTCACTGATGTTCTTCACCTAGCCACTTAGCAACTGAGTTCATTTTTGTGTCAATGATCTTCCAGCAGAAATCATTCTGGCTTGGAGCTTGGCTGTAACATTACTGTAGCCACGAGGACCTTGGCATAAGCAGTTATATTTTTAAGGTCTTTGCTTATGGTGAAGGGAAAATGAGCCAGCATTCCAGTGTAAAATATAAAGACCTCATAAACCCGTATTTCCTGAGTTCTGTGCCCCAGGTAGACTGACTGATGTGTGATGACCACCTCAAAAAAGTTACGCATTCTTTTCTGATTTGCATCAGTTTGCTGCTGACTGTTTTTCCCAAACTTTTATCTAAAAGATGCAAAAAAACCCTAGGTTTTGCTGGAGGAGAAAAAAAAAGGCCAAGAAGTTTTCTCTGTTCAAAACCTAAAGCTACTGCTCTAAATTGGGAGCCTACTGCTGGACACATTCCCCAGTCTTCCCGAGTGACAAACATCTCCTGTCCCCATCAAGCTGCAAAAGCCTGCAGAGGAAGAACTACAAAATGAGACATATAAATTTCTGCAAATCTGTGAATGAGATGTCTTCTATAATCATGGCATCCAGGCTTGAAACAGCCTGTGGAATCCTTTTGAAATACAGTAGGAAAGGAAACGCTAGAAGCCCACGAGCTCTCTGATATTCTGGATGTTGTACTGGAACTTGCTCTCCAAGTGAGAAGCCCAGCTCTTTGTCTCTGTGCTGTAGTTTCCAGTGCTGCACACTAGCTTTGTGCTTGCAGTTAAGCTTGCCTGCATTCCTTGAGCTTGCAGAAAAAGTAGACAAAGATATTGCAAACAATACCTGTGATCTTATTGTCTCATAGCACCCTGCTTAGGGAGAGCTGCAGTTGTGTTTCTCATCCTGTAGCTGCTCTTTGCAGTCTGAAAGCTCTCATGGAAAAAGAATCCTCAGCAAGAGTCAAGGTTAGGGGAGTATCAGCTGTTTGCCTTCCCATAAGAGGAGAGCTCCTGCCCTTATTCGCTGGGACTCAGCTGTTCGGAGCATGAGACATTTCAGCAATTGCCTCAGCCGTACCCACGTGGAAAGCAAGTTCTTCCTGCATGGCTACAGGGTGACAGAAAAGCAGGGCCACAAGGAGCACGTGAGGAGCTACCTATCCATCCTCATACCCTCGAGTGTGGTACTCCTGACAGGTGTGGTGTGTGATCTAGCCTTGAAGGCTTCTGAGGATGGAGGCCTCACAGGCTTGCAGCCTGAGACAATGAATTCCAGTTCAAACTATCCTTTCCTCTAAAAAGTTTTTCTTAGTCTCTTACCTAATGTAATTTAAGACCATTACTATTTGTGCTTTCTCTCACTGGCATGAAGAAAGGATTTATTTACTTGTTTGAAGAGATGATTCCTTCAGTTGTTCCTTCTTCAAACTAAATCATTTGGACTCCTTCACGCCGCCCCGAGGGGTCATGTTTTCAGATCTCAGTTCATTTGCACTGTTCACCTCTGGGATTTATCCAGCTGCTCCACTAATCCTTTGAAGTGCAGTTCCCCACACTGGACACTATGCTTCAGCTGGGGATCAAGCATGCATGTCTTGCAGGCTACGTCCTCCTGTTCATGCATCCAATACAACACTTCCCTTTTTCACAGCAGTGCAATATCATTGGCTTGCATTCGTACACACCCACAGTAGTACTAGCCCCATCTCAATAAGCTCCTACTTAGCAACTGTTGATACTCTGGGTGTGCAGCAGTGCTTCCTGCCTGTGTGGACCTTGCACTCATCTCTATTGAATTTCACATTATTCTCCCAGCTCATTTCTCCAGTTTATGAGGTTTTAAACGCCATCTTCCAATAACCTTGTAGTTCCATCTAGATTTGTCATTTGCAAGTCTAACTAACATTCTCTATTCCATCACCTGCGCCATGAATATTCTCCAGCACAAAAAAGAGCAAGCCCTTCAAAAGCTCTAGGTCCATCCTTCCATTTTGACAACAAATCATTGATAACTACTTATGTGAATCTTTACTTTGCTTACAAGAAGACTATGTGAGACAGCATCAGAAACTTTTCTAAGGTCAAGATATATGACATCTGTTGTATCTCTTCTGTCTGCAACCTTTTCCCATTTTGTGGAAGGAACTTAGATAGATTTGAGATTTGTTCTTGACAAATCCATGTTGGTTGTTACCTGTCTCCTTGTTATCTTTCACATGCTTAAAAATTGTTTAATTACTGGTTTTCCAGAAGTTGGAGCTAAGGTGACTGATCTGTAATTCTCTGACTTATTTTTCCTCTACCCCCCTTTTTATAGGCAGACACTATGTTTGCCATTTGTCACTCTTCCAGTAGTTCATGAGGTCTTACGTGCTCTTAAACTGCTTCAGTCAATTCTTTACATACCCTACACTGGGATTCCTTAGACCCAGATAGGTTGAAAATACCTAACTTATAACTGCAGACCACACCTGTTTGAGTCTGAAATCCTGCCTCTTTGTCCTTGTTATTAACCGTGATAGCCATCTTTTTGCTGTTAACCTTTTAGATGAGACTGGAACAGGATGCTATGAAAGACTGGTCGTCTTAGCATCGTATGTCAATAATTGCACCGTTCTGTGGAGGAGCAAGCCAACTCTTTTCTTAGTCGTTCCAGTAAATGCCTACTTGCCACTTTTGATTTCCCTTGTCGGTTGCACCTAATGTGGCGTCTTCCTATTTTTTCCCGCTTCTTACTCCTGCTGTCATATTTGACTGATTGTTTCCTGTTTGTGTTTGTAGTCACTGTGGAGCTCATGGTTTAGCTGAGCTCATTTCACACTACACTCATAGCACTTCCTTTGCACAATGCCTTGAA
The DNA here is from genome assembly GCF_030936135.1 of Gavia stellata. Lineage (NCBI taxonomy): Eukaryota > Metazoa > Chordata > Aves > Gaviiformes > Gaviidae > Gavia > Gavia stellata. Next base: position 23,507,640 of record NC_082608.1, read on the forward strand.
CTGGTGCAGTTAACAGCATTCTTCTGAGGAACTGTCCCCTGGTATGTTAATATTTCAGTCACATGAGGCATTATACCAAGTTTTCGTTAAGCCCATTCAATTGTATTATTTAGCATGCATTAAGAATTAGAATCAGAAAATCACAGAATACTAGAGGTTGGAAAAGACTTCAGGACGTCTGCAGTCCAACCTCCTGCTCAAAGCAGGACTAACCTCAAAGTTCGATAAGGTTGTTCAGGGTCTTGTTCAGCTGAGTTTTCATCATGAAACCTCCTTAAAGGTCTCTGAGATCGTGAGTCAAGTGCAGGAGATGTGCTTGCTGGAGACTGCAGCACAGTCCCAGGAGCGGTACTTCCATGTCAGTTACTGTCTTACATTGCTGTGTTCCCCTTTGTACACAGCCTGTCTTTCATCTTCTTTTTCTGGGCTTCCCCTCGCTTACATGAGAGTGCACATGCATGTCAATGAAGAGTGTAGTTCTTTCACAGCTTCTGCTTCCCCTTCCTCAGCATCCAGCATTTTGTAAACCCAGCTGATGCTTATGGGAGCTGCAGAGATCCATCGCTTCTGAAAACCAGACCCAGACACCTCAGAGTGTGCCCAATAATCTGTATTTCATGTGTCATCACCTGATATGCTGGTTGGAGATGAGGGATGCTGCAGTAAGAGGAGATGAGTGGTGAGAGGAACATGTCTACGCCCTTCATATAGTGAGTCAGGATGCAGGAATGTCGGGCAGGGAAGATTTATATATTCTGAGCTGCCTACTTGTAGATCCCTTGTTTCATCACAAAACCTTGAATTTTCCATTGAGGAGGCAATTCAGAGATCTGCCAGAGGGATTGTGTCTTGGTGGTATTCAGCCATTGCCTTATGATCCTTTTTCCGCTCCTTTTCACACACGCAGCGTCTCCCCAGCAGTTCCTTTCTAGCACTTCACACCAAGCAGGGCTGTCTGATTGTTCCTCGTGACAGCTGTAAAAATGCCTGGATCCACAGCAGCCCTACTGCAGAAAATCTCTTGCGAAGAGTGACCTCTCATTTCAGATAACAAGCCAGATTTCTGTGGAAATCTGTACCGGCCCAACTCATCATCAGGCCGACATGCCAAGGGGCGAGCCAAGGGCCAGCCGGCACATGGACGCTGGCTCCTGTGCTGCTCTTGCAGCTGTACCTGGGCATGGGGGTTTATCCCCTGTCTTTCCCTATCTCTCAATTCAGTCTACCGCAGACACTTTTGAAAATCTAATTACACAACATTTAATACTATGAATTGCTTATTTGTGGGAGAGGGATCTACAAAGAGCCTTATAAGTAACAGCAGAATGAAATGCACCATTTCTTCCTGCTCATAATTCCTGCGCTCTGCTTCCTCATGCGTTTTCATGTACCTCTGAGATTCGCTTTGCTGAAGCTGGTTCCTGCCAATACTGCCCTCCACAAACCTCTCCTCCCATCGCTGTGCAATGCTTCCTGAACAGGGGAGAGACGTTTGCTGTTGCAGGCAGCGCTAACACTTTTGTCAGATCTTTCTGTCTGAGGCTCGGTAGAAGCTGTTGACTCTCCCAAGCCAGTCCAGAACAGGAGTGTTACAGGAGCAGGATTACTAGGGGGAGGTAATGACGGGGAGGAACAACAGGTTTTGTGACAGGACAATGCGGTGTCACAGATCCCTCTGGGACAGGAGCCAGCCACTGTACGAGGCTACGCCGAGTCCCAGCGTGGCTTTGCGCGAGTCACTGAAACCCTTCGGGGCCTCAGGTTCGCCATTTGAGAGAACAGTGGTAGTATGTGTGTGCCCCACTGGGCTGGCAGCACTGGGCTGTGCTGCGCCCCGTCCTTTGGGACCTCCACCTCCCCGCGGGTGTCCAGGACACTGCTGCTGCTCCGGAGGTCGCTGCGGCATGTGCCATGCATGACCTGCTTCAGGTGCCCCACGGAGCCCTGGAGACACGTATCAGCTGCCGGGCACCACGGCCCCTCGTGCGGGGCTGAGGCACCGCTCCTCACCAAGACTAGGCAACAGCAGCGTCGGGACCAGCCAGATGATCCAGCCCCATCTGGGAGCGCAGATACGGCAGCAACCAGCTCTGTTACAGATCCTAGATAGGCCGTGATTCCACAGCAGAACTCTGTTCTTATGACAGATACCCAAAGGCAGATTTTCTTTTAATTAAATATGAAAATCTATAATGCAAACAGCATGATGCCTCTTGGTATGTTTATTTTTATACCCCATTTATTTGCTTTTGTTCTCAACATATGCTTTCATTATGAGGGAGATTTTTATACTGACCATCTGTGCATTACGAATGAATTTCAGATAGGACTGAAGGACTTGGGGAGCAGGATAGAGGTCAGTTGGGTTTTTTAATATCTGAGTGGAAAAGGGTGTCATTTACAGTTGTGGAATAAACACACCAACTAGTCTTATTCTTAAAATAATATTGAAATTGCAAAGTTGACATTTTTAAGCTGTTGTCTTTAGGCTTCAGGATTACCATGCTTTTGAGATTAGTGAAGTATTTCATACCTCATATAGTTAATATTTCACTTTCTGTCTCTACACTCAGAAAAATATATTTATTGTTTCAATAATATTCTGCCTACATTTTAATATTTTTCTCTGCAACCAGAGGGCAAAAAGCATTTAATTTCCCCAGCACCGAAGGCAATGGCATTTATCTGTGTGTTTGTGTGACTGTAACTGTAGTTCTGTACCCAGTTCAGTTTCAAGTCTTGGGGAACAGGTTAGATATTCCCCAGGCAGAGCCCTGTGGATGTCATGAAACCAAGAAGGGAGCATGCCAAACCCTGGCTGGCATAGTACCTAGATCTGTGCTTGTCTGCAAAGAAAAGGATTGCTGCTCTCTCCAGTCTTCTCTCTGCTCTACCTGTCCTCTTGGCATGGTTTAAAATGATGAAACATCCCACATGTGCATCTCCGTGCCGAGCGCTTGCTGCCGGTGTGAGCCCCACAGCCTCCATTTGTAACACACGATGGTGGAAGACGTCAGTGCCTCTGTATCCTTGCACAGAAACGGAAAGCACCGCTGTCCAGCTCTCCCCGCTCTGCCATGGAGCAGGTTTAGGGACATGGTGGAAACCCGGTCCTCTCACCCGGTGGAGCAGCACCAGCAGCATGAGCAGGCACAGTGGGGAACCGCAGGTCTTGCCATGAGTCCAAGCTCTGTGGTGGGAGCTCTTTGGCAGGACTGCAGCAGGAGCCTCTTCCCATGTGTAGTGACTCCTTCAAGCTTTTAATTCCTCTGTGTCTCCCAGCTTTTACCTCTCCTTCCTCTTTGCCTTATTTTTGCTTTTGACCGCTTTTCTATGCTCTCAGGTCAAGGGTTTGCCCTATGGAAAGAAAAAGCTTAGCTGAAAATTAAGAGATTTCATCAAAGCTTCTCCAGACAGCATGAACAATCACCAAACATAGATCTGGACAAAATGAAAGGCCATTGCAATGGAAACAGAGGGTTACGCAGACCTCTCTTAGCAAAGAACTTGATGCCACTTCCACCACCCCACGTGCCGCACTCATTACTGCAGAGACTGTGGGTGAAGGCTGGGGCGCCGAGCAGCAGCGTGGCAAGGGCACCATCATGTAGCATTTCTTCCCTCCAAACCTACAACCAATGCCACCGCTGTCAGCGACATGTCCAGAGGCTGCAGGAGCTTGCAGGGAAAGCTCTCCTTTGTCCTGCACGCTCAGGACATGCTCACAAGCTTCAGGCTCTGGGCCTGCCCTGAGTGTGTCATTCCTCCACCCTCACCAAAGCACGAGTGTGATGAAAGCAGCAGCAGGAGTGGGGGAGCCTTCCTCACCCCACAGGCGCACTGGCATAGCTCTGCCTTGAGGCACTGGAGAGGAAACACACATTTCTGGTGGACATGAAACCCCATCTGCCCCCATGCCACAGGTGCGTTCCCAAAGCCCGAAGCGCCAAGCTGAGCTGAAGGACAGAGCCATCTCGAGCACTGCTCTGCTGGGCAGCTGTCCTTGGAGCTCAGCTGTGGGCTGCAGGCTGGGGCAGATGTGCTCTGCTTACTGCAGAGATGTGCAGTCCTTTCGCAAGAATGGCGCTAGATTCCTCTCTAACAGAAGTTGTGTGCCCTCCTTTCCTACCCTTTCCTATCCTTTCCTACAGCATTTGCCGGTGTGGCATCATGTGCCCTATACTAAGCATGTGAACGCTTGGGCACGTAGGCACTGCCAATAGCGAGAGAATTCTCCCCCATTCCCCATCCAAAGAAGCAGCAGGTTTCCCATCTCCTCGGGCAGATGCCTGCTCAGACTGGATGACCTCCTCTCCCTTCAGCTGCTGGCTCAGCACCCACAGCTCTCACAGCACCCCCTGCGCTGTGATTGCAGAGGTGTGATCAGGATTTGCCCCTCCAGGCTCTGCATGGTGCCTTGTAAGGAAACATGTGCTGTGAGAGGCTGTTCTGCCTGCTGCCCCTCCAGATATGGTGGGCCTGGTTTTAGTTTGGATGCCTGCGTGCAGCACTGAGACCAGCCTGTGCTTAGCTTAGGGCACCAGTTGTTTGCATGCAGGAGACCCAGGAGAGCGTAGCGAGTGCCGGTGCTCTGCAAAATATGTGTATTGTGATTGCCTGCGGTGCCGCTCATAGGTGGCCATGAGCAGAATGGAACGTGCCTGTACAGGGAGGTGTTGGACTCGGGCTGGTTTTAGGCAGCAATTGGCCTCTGCCTCCTCAGTCCCAGCACCCTTCCTCCTGGGGCAGGCACCACACTCCCGCCTGCACGCCGGTGCAGGAGAGGGTTGTGTGAGCTTTGTGCTCCCGCTGCTGGGTTCCTGTCCTGGCGCTGGTATTTTGCAGCTGAAGCCGAGTGAGGCAGAGACAATGTGCTCAAGCATTCTGTCTGAGGGGAGTTTGAGGAGGGGGAGAGGGAAAAAGGCTGTTAGATCTATCGCTGGCAATTTAGATTCAGAGACATTTCATCTGCAGTTCCCTCAAGTGTTGAATTGAATAAAACCAGCAGCAGCAGTGGAAAAGGAGGTGGGGGAAGGGCTCTGAGCACTCTCGGCTAAACAAAAAGAGACAGGCAGCTCATAAAAAAAAAGAATTGCATCCTTGGGCTGAAAATACAGATTCACAAGGAAGGGAGGAGAACACACGGCAAAGCCCACCCAGCGGGCAGGGAGGGCCCTGGGCAGGTGCTGCCGAAGGCTCCCAGCGTTCCCGCAGCCTGAGCAGATCACAGGATTTACTTCTGGGTTTCATGAATTTCTGTGGGTTTTTTGAAGCTCCAGTTGTAGAATCAAGCAGGAAGAACAGAGTCCCAGGCTTTGTTTGCTGTTTAAAAAAAATTCAACCTCACTTTCCAGTGTTTCAGGAGAAAAGTGCAAAAGTGAAACCCTCAGGGGTCAAAAACACTGAAGAAAAAGTAACTTAGCACTTAAAATTTTGTAAACACTAGCTGTTTGGGGCCTGACTCGTGGTTCCTGAATGCAGTCATGGGGTGGCAGAACTGTCCTCATCATTAGGTGTTTCCGTTCATCTGCCTTTGAGAGGGAATTGCTGCTGGTTTTTGTTACGGCCATGCATTGCAGCATTTGTTTTTCTCCAGGTCTGTCTTTCATTCCCCAGGCATCAGGCGAGGACAGCTTTCACAGAGCGCCGCTCAGCCCAGCCGAGTCTGAAAGGAGAGCGGCAGCCATTTGAGAGAGGTAGGTGACGGCAGAGAACAAGTTCCTGGGGTCTCTGTTGCCTTGTGCGAGTGTGGTGCCACCACCTCCACAGCGGTGCTTCCAGTGGCTTGTAAGTCACAGGGAAGCACCAGCTGTCTCAAGGCTGACTGTCACCTTCCCGCAGGATACCCCCGTGACACCGTGACGCTGTCTGCTTTGCTGACGGCACAGGTCACCGCTGGTGGCACCTCTCTTCGCTGCAGGTTTCCCGGGCGCTTTCCGCCCATGGGGACCAGGCCTCGCACTCGGGCTTCTCGGGGGGGGCACCCTGCAGGTCCTGCTCCAAGACGCAGCCCTTGCAGCCGCTTGCAGGCCTCCGGCTGCCCAGCACCCTGCCGAGATGGCAGCGCCTGCCCCCGGCCCAGCCCACGGGAGGGAAGAGCCCTGGGAGGGGGGCTGCTCTGCAGCAGGAGTTGGCAGGCCTTCCTCCTCCAGACTGCCCCGTCTCCGTCTCAGCTTGTGCTCCTCCCAGCCAGGGCTCTTCCCCTCCTACAGAAAAGGCAGTTGCTTTTCACAGAATCACAGAATCACTAAGGTTGAAAAGACCCGTAAGATCATCAAGTCCAACCATCACCCCAACCCCACCATGCCCACTAAACCATGTCCCGCAGTGCCACATCCACACGTTCCTTGAACACCTCCAGGGATGGTGACTCCACCACCTCCCTGGGCAGCCTCTGCCAGTGCTTCACCCCTCTCTCAGTAAAGAAATTTTCCCTAATATCCAGCCTGAACCTCCCCTGGCGCAACTTGAGGCCATTTCCTCTTGTCCTATTACTTGTCACTTGGGAGAAGAGACCAGCACCCACCTCTCTGCAACCTCCTTTCATCCTGCTCAAGCACTTTGTTCCCTCCAAGCAGCCTGACAGGCTCCCAAAGCCGCTGGCACTCCCGTCATCCTCCAGCAAGCGTTGTGGTGGCTGAACGGGGAGGACTTCTCTTAAGGTGCTGTCTCTGTTTCATCAGGTGCTGCAGCGATTTAATCCAATAGAGCTGTACAGAAAACCTTATGGCCAGGCCAGCACAGCACTTTTATGAACACTTACACAGCAGCAGCACAGCTGTCGGCACCTATTCAGGCACAAGGCAGAGTTCTACCACGTGTTTAGTAACATGTGCTTACTGACAGGTCCTAATCCGCTCCTGTTGCCTAGTGTGGACACAGCACGTGGGCAAGATTTGTATGTGATCACAGTCCAGAATGCCCTCGTGTTTGCGTGATCTGTGGGCTGCCAGAAGGGCTACATGACTCAAACTTTTGCTAGCCTTATCTTGCCCATCTCAGGCATAAGGCAGGGGGTGGGGTGCATGGCTTTTTACCTGGGGGTACCTAGGCCTGCCCTGAGTCCCACTAGATAACAGTACGATGTCAGGACCTGGTCTGCACCAGCATTTCTAGCAATAGTGGGGGATAACAAGAACCCTGCTGGCGCGTAACCCCAGAGCAGGCATCAGGTGCTTGGGCAGGACCTGTTCACGCTGCTCAGGTCCCACAGCCACTGGCTTTGATACAGGGTGAAGGGGCTGGCTGATGCTCCTCGGAAGTTATTTCTTCCAAAAATGCATTCCTGCCTCAGGCGGAAAGGTAGGTCTTTTGTTTGCCCCCCATCTTCCTTATTGACCTCCTCCTTGCCCCCTTATAACACCTTAGTTACAGATCTTAGGCCTTACATTTTGCACAGCCCTGCTTCAGCCCATGTGCAGACATTCCTGCAGAGAGCACGTGCACACAGGCAGCGCGCCGCATCGGCCAGAGCGCATGCCGACGCGGGGAGACTGGGTGCCGGCATAGCACCGGTGTGTCAACAGATGCTGGCGTGCAGCCCTGGGGAGAAGCGGGTGTAGGAAGGCAGGTAGGGTGGCATACATGGAGGCACCTGGCTTGACCCAGCTCTCCATGCTTCACTGAGAGGAGCCATTTGAATGAACAGCATGTGAAGTCGGAACCCCATGGCTGAAGTCTGGCCAGCACCGAGTTATACCCAGCGGCACCAGCAGTGCGGCTGGACAGCTCAGGCTGGTTTCTGAAACCCTGCCGATTGTGACTTGGTTCAGCGCTGTGCTTACATTAAAATGTCCCCTGCCTTTGCTGATACTCACGCGGAAGTGCATGTGCAATACAAAGGCAAGAACAGGGTGAGGAGTCAGGACTTCTCAGGGCAGGCACCGATACCTTTCTTTCAAGTCATTTCAGCTGTAAAACAGGGGTCACGATTCTGATCTACGTCACAAGGGTTTGGGAGCCTGATTAGCTACAGCCTGTAAAAGACTGAAGAAGTCTTACTGTGGATCTAGGACCAAAGAGTAGAGAATGAGAGAGGCTGTCTTATGGTCATGTATTATGCTGCCCTGATTTTCTCCCTGTGTTATCGATCCAGCAGCTTGCTAAGATACAGCCCTGCCTGCTGTAGTGGTTTAATTCATTTTTAAGCATCATTATTTTTCATGTTGTGGTCTTCCCCTGCTTGGGGTGCTTCTCACTGCCCATCCCCAAAAATGTCCATTCCTGTCTGTGTTTCATGGCGTGCACTGCTCCCACATGTGTGTGTGCACACCAGGGAGATGGAGAGGCAGCTTCAGCTACACTAAGCAATTAAACTCCGGTAGCTCAGGGATGAGCAGGAGGCCGTGATTTTCTTTTCCTTTGCAGTAATTGCCTCTGCAATCAGCTTTGATCACCCGAGAGCAGAGGAGATGAGTGCTGCAAGTTGACATCAGTGGTTTTAATATATCCATTTACATATACAGGAGCAGTGCAGCATACAGCTTTCCATAGCGCCTCTGACCTGAAACCATCGCTGCTCCATAGACACCTCATTTAATTTAATACTTCACCGCCACTGCGGAAGCCACAGGATGGGGATGGGAGGGGGGATAATCAAGCCCTCACTCTCTTGCTCTCTGTGAATGTCTGTAGAAATGACATGAAAGTAATTGCTTTTGAAAAGCAAAGCAGAAATGGCACAATTGATTCCACTTAAATGAGAAGAGAAGGGGTGGGGGTGGGGGATGTTCACCCTAAACATGCCACCTTCTTTCCTGCTGCAAGCAAATCGCTTCGTGGGTCTGTGTGGGGACGAAGGAAAGGTGGGCTTGTCTCTGAACAGCGCGCAGGGGAAGGCGGCAAGCTCAGACAGGCAGTGCTGCTTCGAGCAGGATACATCCAGGCATTGCTTCATGAAGCCATATGACATCCCCTATTGTCACAGGCATTTCTGTTGCTGGGGAGCTGGCAGGGAGCCTCATTGCCCTGAACATCCTAGAATTATTCTGCCTCCAAAACCCACTCACCTGCCTTGCAGCTGGGGGAAGCGGGTGTTTATCCTCCATGCTGCGGAGACATCAGTTCCTCTCCATCTCCCATCCATCTCAGATTAGCCCTGTGGATAAAGCTTTATGAGCCCAAGGCTTTGGAAGCTATCCAGCCTGGTGCCTGCTGGTGGATGCCCACCCTTCCGCCAAGGGCACCGTGCCTCCTCTGTGAGCTGCGTGGCACACACCTCTGCCTCCCCCGTTAGTGGGAGCTGGGACCCAGCCGTGCTGAGGTGCAGCCATTCCGGCTGGTGTGCCTGCCCCGCGCACCCCTTGCAGCCCCCGAGGAGCGGGCGCGGCGGTTGGTGGTGCCAGGAGGCTCCGCTGCCCCTCTGCAGCCCTGTGCTGCTGGGCAGCTGCTGGGGTCGTGGGGCTGCTGGAAGGGAAGAGTGTTTTGCACCCATCAGCCCTCTCTGCCGTGGACCTGTGCTGCTTGTGTGGTTTGCCCGGTCAAGCGGACGGCTATCTCAGGGGTTTGCTACATCCTCGGCCAGAGTGCCGTCAGGCGGCAGGGGTTCCTGGGGCCAGGTGTGCAGAGATAAGTCCTTGCATGGATTTCAAATATGTTGCGGCTCTTTGGGAGAACAAGCACTCCCTAGATGCTTCACTACTTTGTTATCTCTTTGTTCTTCATCTTTTCTGCATGGCAGCCAGCCCCAGATTCCAGCCACAGCCAATGTCTGGCTTTGCCATTTTCCCAGCTGCCAGGAATTTCCCTGGGTGTTCATCCAGCCTCTAGGAGTGGGCAGAGGCTGTCGAGGACTGCTGGGGTGTTGTGCCTGGGGTTGGGAGAGGGACGTGGCACTTCAGTCCAGGAGCTATGGCTCGAGGCTCGCAGGCAGCGGTGCAGAGCTTGTCAGACCCACAGCCTGGCAGTCTTACACAGCAGAGAGGGAGGGGGGAGAAAGCCTTTTTTCTGTGCCAGGCTGAATGAGGTGGCGCAGGAAAAGTGCTCCATGCCCTAGTGCTTGTTCTGTTCTCCAGCAAATACAGGAAGAAACCGCCACGTGGGAGTCTTGGGGAATCTTCCTAGATTGGGAAGACTCAGATTCGTTTGGACCAAGGCAAAGCTGAGGATTTGCAGAATGTCTCTAGTACTTGGTTCGGCCCATGCTCACATTGCGATGGAAGCCAGCTGTCGTTGCCGGCAGAGTAAGAGTCATCCTCGAGTCTGGCAGTCCTCTGCCCGACACTGGAACATGTCCTTTGCTCTTTAGAGCACATGGTGTTCTCTGCTGCATCCTGTATTCAGCACAAAGGTGGTCTCTACTGTTGTAATGTCCAGGCATGCAAGCACATGCACACATGCTCAGATCCACTCAGAATTTAAGGGTTTTCTGTTTTTCCTTTTGGTGGGCGTTTTGCTGGGCAGCTATAACCTTTTTCACTGTGCGTTTGACTGGGTTGCATGCATACAGAATACGACTTGGAGGGATGCAGGCTACTGTGCTAATAACAACGTCTCAAATACATCTTTAATGTAGACATTAACGTCATTTTATGTTAATTACATGCAAATTGATTATTAATGTATTTATTGAATGTTGACAGCTGGGTGACAGTCTTCAGTAAATATGTTTTACTAATCAGTTAGCATTTAATTAATATCAAAATTCTCTCTAGGTTTAGTAAGACAGTTAGTGAACATTAATTAGGCCCCTCAGTTGCTGTGTATGTTGCAGGACGTCCACAGTGCTGCTGACAGGGCTCAGCCGTGCTCCGCACCTCTATGGGGCGCGGGCAGGCAGGTGGCCCCAGAGGGGGCTCAGGGCAGCGGCACTGCCAGCAGGACAGACGGACGCTTGCCTGGAAGGGAGAAGTCTCTGCGAGGTGTTGCTCTTGGGATAGCCTCACACAGCTGCGTAGCGCTGCCCGAGGGCAGGCAAGCCGCTGGCAGGAGCAGAGCTGCTGGTGGCCAGGCAGGTCCGGCGTTCGTGCGTGACACCGCCGTTGTGAGAGAGCTGAGGCCGTGCCTGCTCGGTGCAGTGTCATGGGACCTGCAGCGCTGGCCAGGCCAGCCAAAAGAGCTGGGAGGTGATCGTGCCTCTGTACTCGGCACTGGTGAGGCCGCACCTGGAATGCTGTGTTCAGTTTTGGGCCCCTCACTCCAAGAAGGACATTGAGGTGCTGGAGCGTGTCCAGAGAAGGGCGACGGAGCTGGTGAGGGGTCTGGAGCACAAGTCTGATGAGGAGCGGCTGAGGGAGCTGGGGCTGTTCAGTCTGGAGAAGAGGAGGCTGAGGGGAGACCTTATTGCTCTCTACAACTACTTGAAAGGGGGTTGTGGTGAGGTGGGTGCTGGTCTCTTCTCCCAAGTGACAAGTGACAGGACAAGAGGAAATGGCCTCAAGTTGCACCAGGGGAGGTTCAGGCTGGATATTAGGAAAAATTTCTTTACTGAGAGAGGGGTGAAGCACTGGAATAGGCTGCCCAGGGAGGTGGTGGAGTCACCATCCCTGGAGGTGTTCAAGGAGCGTGTAGATATGGCATTGTGGGATGTGGCTTGATGGGCATGGTGCTGTGTGGTGTGGGTGGGTTGTTTTGGTGTGGGTTGTGGTGTGTTTTGTGGTTTGTGGGTGGGTTTTGGTTTGTTTTTTTTTTTTACGGTTGGACTTGATGATCTTACAGGTCTTTTCCAACCTTAGTGATTCTGTGATTCTGAGCTTGGGACACTGCTCCCCTCCCGGCATTTGGCCTGTTGTGTCCTTCAAGACCAGCAAGCCGTGTCTGTGCCCCGCAGCAGGGCTGCTTGCACTTGTGGGGCAACTCGCAAGACAGGACAGGGCAACAGGTCTGGGCAAGAAGCACGGGCACAGAGACCTGCACAGTTCAGTGCCTGTGGGCTCTCAGGACCTCTGCTCTTCCTGTTTCTAGGAAGGGACACATAACCTATACGGGACCTATTGATAGGGAAGAAGAATACACTAGATCTCTGCTAGAAATCCATTCTTTGTATGTTCTGCCTTGTCCCTGCACCTCTGGGCAGCAGCACAGGCACTGCTTTCATCCCATCTCGGCAAGATGTCTGCGGTGTCTGTCCCCTGCACGTTACCTTGTGAGTGTTATCAGGAAGCTCAGGAGAGCCCCTTTCCCCAAGAAACAAGGCTGCTTCCAGTCACTCCTGAGCAGTTAAAGCAGCATGCTCTTCTCACCTGCAGTGATCACTTTGCTGCACGTAGGACCCTTGGTTATGGCAAGGCATTGCACAGCTCCTGGCCAGCAGCACAGAGGATTTCTTAATGCTGAATTTAAAACACCAAGCAGATCAGTTCTTGGGCTATGTGGCCAGCATTTTCTCTTGCCTCCTGGTCATAAGCAGGGCAGGAGCCATGCAGAGCCTTTGCTCCAGCCCCACACGTTTGCACCCACGGGCCATGGCTCCTCTCACCCATCAGAAGAAGGCGAGCAGCATCCCTGAGATGTCCATTGCAAAGGCATCAGGGTCAGCGGCCAGGGAGCCGCTCCACCGCAGGGCTGCTGCAGCACTGTTAGCTCTAGCAGATCAATACTTTAATCTTGTCATGCTAATTGCTCCTTGGTTGACATTCATGATCCTTTCCTGCTCCCTCCCTGTGTAAACTCTTTACAGCTGGGATGCCAAGAAGTGAAAACGCTGAGCCCTCAAAGCCCACTCCCGTCCAGGCAGGGCGAGGGGTGGATGGCAGGCGTGGGGGAAATGCCTGAAGGGGTCCTTAGTGCAGGGAAGAGGAGCACAGAGCCCCAGCTTGCAGCCGCATCAGGAGCTGGTTATTTAGTTATTAGTTAGGATAACTTTGGGTTTGCTCTGTTGCTCTTTGCTTCCCTCACGCAGACTGACACCCCCTCCATGAGCAGCGGAGGCAGGTACCTCGGTGCGGCAGAGTCTCTGCCTTCCCCGAGCTGGACATATCACTGCTGCCGCGGGCGTGCGTGTCAGATCACACCTACCATATTGGCTTCCTGTCCCCAGAACATCAGGTTTTTGCAGCTAATGTGTGCAGGGGGTGTCTCCTCCCGACAATCCCCACCCCCAGCAGCATCAGGCCTGTGCTGTTCGGGGTTTTGTTAAGCCGTTTAGTATTAATTGATTTTTTTTTCCATTTTTTCTTTCTTTCCCTGGGCGGGTCAATAGCTGGATGCTCAAGAGCAGAGGATCTATCAACTGCAGACCAAGCAGAGGGAGAGGCAGGCAGAACTGGAGCAGAAATGCAGCTGGATCCAGCAGCTCAGCCAGGACCTGGAGGCCACCAGCTGCAGGAGGAAGCTCAGAAGCAGGTAGGAGAAGATGCCAGTCCACCCTAGCTTGGCAGCCCAGGCTGCGAAGGGAACTTTATTTAATGCATTCACAGCAGTAGCGATAATCTACTGTTCTCATTTACATAGCAGCATAAGGAAGGGCTAAAGATTCAAAAGCAGAGTCTGTCGACTCCCAGTGAGGAGGGGAAAATCCAGGGAACCGGGGAGACAGCTACAGCTCTTCTGACTGCAAATAGGTGCTGGGATTGCACTTGATTTGAGGGTGTGACTGCTGTAATGAACAGATGTCCTGGATGTTGCTCCCGCTGCTGACCTCCTCGGCCTGAAGGCAACAGGGTGGCCGGCAGAGACGATGCCTCCCAGGACAGCGCTCTCCTCACTGGTGGTAACAGTGACGTGTAGTGAGCCGGGACACGAGGCTCATTCGGATCTGTTCAGCTATGCTGCTGTGGATGAAATCCTCAGTCTGCTCCAGGACATGCAGACAATTAGGGTGGGAGTACCCTCCTCGCCCTGCGGAACTGGCAGGAGGCCTGCTGGGCAGTGCTTGTGCCAGTGCTCTCTGTGCCTGGTCTGTGTGCCCCTGCCCTGCTACAGCTCCTCTCTTCCGATCCCCGTATTTCAGAAGCTGCCAGAAGTCAGACTGTTTGCTCAGACAGTGCATTCCTCCTGCATGTGAATCTGGCTTGGGAGAGCGTGCCACCCCGCTGCCTCCTCAGCCATAGGGTGGTCTGCCTGATGTCCACCCGGGCACCTGTAGTCGTGAGCGGATTTTGACCACAAGCTGTCATTCAGATCCATATGGCAAACAGAGGTGAAGAGAGCTCATCCTGAAAATCTGTGCAGCTACTGCTGCTGCGCACTGCAGGATTACTTGCTTAACCTGCATCTCTCCTCCATGGTACCCACTTCTAATCTCTTTCAGCACCCTATAAGCCAGAAAAATTATGTCTATTTTAACAACTTGATAGTTAAATACTCTCAGTGTTACGGAAGACTAAAGCAGGTACTCTTGATATTGGAGTATCAGGTACCAGCATGCTGGATGGCAGGAACAAGCTCAGCACAGCTGATTGTCTGAGCAGTAGCTCAAAGGGCAGCATTTCAAAATCGGGGGGTGTCCACTTATTACTCAAAGTGGAAACATTTTGTTTCATTTAATTTGGTGATGATTAATATGTTCATATGAATATGAACATATATGAACTGTATATATATTGCATCATATATGAATATGATGCTATGATTATGTTCATTGCCTTTGAAGGAAAATAAGAGATATTTTTCTGTTTACTGCCAAGTCATCGGGGGGTGGTGGTGAAGAGACAGCACAGTGTGTGGGCTGAACTGCACATTGCGAGCCCGTTTTCCAATTGCCCACTAGTGAAAGCTGGGTGTGGGAAGTTTGTGTGCCTTTGTCTGTGTGTGTGAATGGTGGAGGACAAATGAATCTGCGAGTGTGTCAGTGCGTGCCTGCGTTTTGTTATGCATATGTATACAGGTGACCATGTATTGATTTTTGCAAGGACAGCATGGCAGGGTGGAAATCACACTTCTTTTTCTTCTTACAGTTACTCTGTCTTACTTCCTTCCCTTCCCATTCCATCCCATCCCATTCCATCCCATCCCAACCCATCCTTCCATTGATACTGAGTTCAGCCGTGCCTACCTGCTTGGTTTTGGTGTGAAAGTGGCAGTTAAAACAGCCCAGCTCTAAACTTTCTCTTACAAAACTCCCGATTGAAGTACTGAACATCAAGCCCTATTACATAACAATATAACACTACTCTGGGTCAGAACAGCGTTCCATGTAGCTCTGTGCCTGGCAGCAGCTTATGCCCGTGCCTGGGAAAGAGCTCTTCTCCCCTGGGAAAAACAGGGGAAGCTTGTGATATTGCCCCAAGATGCTCACCCACCTTCTGTGGTGAAGGGGCTTCCTGAGCCCAAGCAGGAGTCTTTGTGTTTAACAGCCCTTGAGAAATTTTCATCCATAACTCGTTAAACTGTTTTTATAACTCAGATATTATTCGGCTTCTGCAATGTCTTGTAGCAGCAAGTTCCACTGCTTAACCACGTGTGGTATGCAGAACCACCTCCTTTTGTTTATTTTGAACCTGTCCCCTGATAATTTTTGTTGTGTTATTGGAAGAGACCATGAACAGTCATTCATTAGTCACCTTCCCTGTGACACGTCTGATTTTATAGACTTCTGTGGTGTTTCCTTTCCAGCATCCTTCTTCCAGACAGAAGTACCCCAATCTTTTTTTGGGTTTTTTTTGAGCCAGGCATGGTTGCTGATAAATATCCTGGTTTGGGGGCTTTGGGCTCCCACAGCTGGCAGTCTCAGGATGCCTGTAGCAGGCTGCACATACCACAAGCCCTCTGCAAGGAGTGTCAGGTGTAATTTACCACTGGGAGCATGAGTTATGGTCCTGCCCTTTAAGGAAAGGCTAGCAGCACAGCCCTGCCTGTCAGCTGAGTCCCCCACCTGATCATGAGCTCTCCTGGTGAATGAATCAGGATTTGGCATATCGTTGTTTCATACAGCCCCCATGCTAATGTCTTTTTGAAATGAAACTGAGAAAGCTGTTAACCTCAGTTAGCCAGCTGTCCTCACCGTGACCTGGATAAATCATCATAGCAGGAGCTCTGAAGAACACTGCTCTCGCTGCTTTGGAAAACGGAGCTGGAAGGGAAGGACTGTGCTTCCAGCTCATGCCAGGAAGGCTCCTCTGCACCAGGGCTGTGCAGCGAAAGGACTGGTGTGTTCTCATGCCAGGGACCCTGCTGGTGCTCCAGGCTGGGTGTCGGGTCCTGGAGACTTGCAAAGGCTGGAGAGTCCACGGGCAAGCTCCCGCCCCGACAGCCACTAGAGGAGTCATGGCGTTGCACTGCAGGTGGGAGAAAGGCAACACGGAGTCACCCCAGGGACTGGCTCCTTCCGCCACTCAGTTACCGGGCATGTCTCACCATCCAGTCCCTGCTCATGACCATGTGGTCTTCCATGTTCGTTCCCTTCAGCTGGAGGCTGGACTTTCTCCAGGGCTGTCTCCTTCACCACATCTGAAGGCGATTAGCCTTGAGCTGCCTGCCTCTGTGGTGGGAAAGGACATAAAGAGGACAATTTGGTGGCTACCACAAGGAGATCTAGATCTACTGGAGCAGGGTGTTTCTCTTTGCAAAGCTGTTTTGACTCTGGGAGCTGATATCTTTATAAAGGCCTCATTACTTTATCTGTTCTCACAAGGGCACTCATAGCTGCTGTCTGTTTGTGTGGCAGTGAGTTCCACCAGACAGGTTTTCTTTTGTTGTTTCTGATCTGGCTGTTTTGTTGGGTTTTCTCCTGCATGACTGAGGAAAATCAATCACACCACCAGCTGCATGTAAGAAACTCCTGGAGAGAGGAACAAAGCCATCTGTTCTCCATGTCCATGAAGGCATACACAAGAACTAATGGGCATAGCCTGCATCAAGAAAGATTCGGGTTAGGAACAGTTTTCTACTGGGGAGGAGAGCACAACACATAAACAGACTGCCAGGGACCTGAGGATTCTGCATCCCAGGAGATCTTTAAGGAAAGATAAACAAAAGACAGAGCTCTTGTAGGTTCCCCTGTCTTAGAACTGGAAGATGGGCTATCAACCTCTTGAGGTTCATGCCAGCCTTGCTCATTTCCTAAATCTATCCTTGCTCATACCTTGAAACCGAGCTCTGCCGTCTTCAGAGCCCCACTGTAGTCTCCTTCAGTGTCCATGTGGTATCAGTTCCAGGCTGATTCCCCTTTCTAGTGAAGTGACTGCACTTGAGTCTTGGATGTGTGCTCGTGTCCTACTGTGGTTCACCTGATCTCCACAAGACTTAGTCCCAGCTTTGTGCTCCAGGTGATGTCACATCTCCAGTGGCACTGGCCACGTTCCCGTGCTGGGTAGCAGCGTTGGTTTGTGGGAGCATTCTCCCACCTCACTGTTATGCTCCTGCAGGCTTGCTCACAGGAGAGACTTGCTGGGGAGTACACACCAGTGTTTTCTCATGTAAATTCATCCTTATGTGTCTTCCTCATTAGTGATGTTCCTTCAGCTCTCTTCTCAGGGAACAGGGTTCTCCGTAGTGAGCGCTGTGCGCTGGAGGTCTCCGTATGCACAGAGACTCTCCCCTTCCAGCCCTCTGGAAGGACAAGTAAGTGGACCTGCCTAATCTCTCATACTGGAGCCGTAGTGCTCACCTGAACATACTGGGCTGACGACTTGGTGCTCCTTCATATGTTCCAGAGGAGCCTGCTGTCAGGGATGCTCCTGGGTAAAGACGTGCTCTGTAGGGTGAGCAGAGGCCTCCGTGCAGCTGGCTGAGAACTGTTGCAGGGCCCTGACTGAAGCAGACAGGGATCAGGCACAGTGCTGCAGCGAGGGATAGAACTGTACAGCTGACAGCCTCTGAGCTTCTCCCTTTAGTAAAACATCCAGCAATCTGCACTGCTTCAGCTAGAACTGGTAGGTGCCTTGTTTGCTGAGCTGCACCCAGCCACTGGCATGTGGAAAGCAAGCTGGATTTTGCCCCTTTTACTGCCTACTTACCTGGTCACAGGTTACCCAGTAGCCAGAACATACGCTGAAAAGAGCAAGAAGAGCCTGGAGGATGTCAGTGGGTGATGAAGGCTCTGATACCACCATCTGTATGACATGTGCTTCTGTGCCTCAGGCTTTGGCCTGAGCACTGCAGTTCCACCCTTGGTGGTAAACATAAGAGTAGATGAGGCAGAGATGGGAGCGTAGATTTGCTATCAGAACTTTTGGATTCAATTTCCATTCTCAGTGGAATAGCTATGCGAAGTTTCTTACATGTGCTGCTTTGCCAATGAATTGTGCAGGACATGGCTATCAGTCAGAGACCACCTGGAGAGTAAGGTCGGCTTGATGCCATGTAGTCTTGCTGTGCAGTGGCCGGCCCAGGCAACGTGGAGGTCAGGTTCTGACATGGAAAGGTCTCGCCACTGCTCCTTGATGGCTGCAGGAGTCTACTGCCCTTTGCCTACCTCCTGCTGCTTGAGTGCAGCCATGGAACTTCAGCAGCTGGAGAGGTAGAATTGCCTGGATATCAGTGGTTGATCTATCTGGTTTCTTCTCAGTAACCAACGGGGTGCAGTTCCTAGCGAGACGTTTGTTGCCTACCCACAGAGCCTCACAGCCATCTGCCGAGTAGCAGCCGTGTTTGTACTAAGCAGCACCCACTTGGATTACAGGTCCTCAGAGGAATGTGCACAAGCATATACCATATACCATATACCAGGACACAGAGCAGCTCACAGACATCGCAGCACCGTCAGTAGATAGACAGGGCTAGAAACACACACAGACATGACAGCCAGTGGGAACTGCGAGTGAAGGTGAACTGCATTATTTGTGTAGACACTGGCGAGGAACCCCACAGGGTACCTGGGTCTGAGAGCCAGTTCTACAACACAGACGTTAAAGAGGGAATAAAGAAAATAATAGAGCATTGACTAAAATGGTCTGCAAGGCTGATTTCTCACCATGCAGCCTCTGAAGGAGCAGTCTTTGGGGCTGTGGAGAAATAGGCAGCCTCCAGGCTGTGAGGCTAATGCAGAGCCACGGCTGTTTGTATAGCTGCAGAGCCTTTAAGAGAGACTTGGGAAAACTAGCTTGGATTCCAATGAATATTTACAATTACACTGCTCTAAAGCTGAATCCAATCACAGCACTGCAGTATGCAGGCTTTGTGCATCAAAAGAAAATGAGAGGAAAGCAGGAAAGATGGAGTTGCCTTTGGAGAGACTTATAAACGCAGATATCTCTGCTTGTGGCAGAACTAAAATGCTTTATTTCTGATAGGAGCAATTTATTCTTCAGGCATTTTGCTTGGTATTAGAAAGTGCCTGGCTGTTTTCTGAAGTAAGAGTCTTCAGTAGATGGTCTTTAATTCAGAATGAAAGAAAGGAATGGAAAGTGTTGTAGTCCGTAATTTTGATATTGTACTAACAATCTCCAGAAATAGGGGAACATTTCCAAATTAGAGCTGGGGCTCCTTTCACTCACTGCGTTCTTGGTTACCATGTAAAAGCGGGCTGGGCAGAACTACCCTTGTTAAAACCATGCTCCTAATATGATATTTGGCTGATTATCATGCTCTGCCACTAAACAGGATGCTCTAACAGAGAAAGAAAAGGGAAATGCTGGCTGAACATTCATTGCAGCTCAGTATTGGCCTCTTTTTTGCATTGGAAGGTATACAAAAATAATGGTGTAGGGGAATCACTGCCTGATAAAAAGATGGGGGATTTGTGGCTGGTAGATCACTGCAGAGAGCTGTGTGCAGCAGAATAGGAAGTGTGTGACAAAGCAGAGGTGCTGCTTGACGTGACAACAGGAACAGCACCAAGCAGCTCGCCTCCAGGAGCTGCTCTGGTGGCCTGCCCATATTGACCACTGAGCAACTCTTCTACACAGTGCCAAAGGAAATCTTGGATTCTCTGACTTGTATTCCTCGTGTTGGTAGTTGGGAGAGCTGTAGGAAAGGGCTTGGCTAAAGGGGCGCCCATCTGGATGCTTTAAGAAGACCTATAATGTGTCCCATCAGTTCCATACACTGTGAGCTTTTATGGAACTCTGACACACAGGAGCAGTTGTGGAAGAAGGTAGGTGTGAGAAGGGACAAAAGCACAGGGCAGGCTGGGGACAATATGGATTATGTAACCAGCAATTATGCTTCTTCCTCTGACACTGTATGCACAGGACATCCGTCACCAGTGCTGCCAAAGTATGGCTGCAGCACTGAATGCTGCCTGCTGCTTTAACACATAGGGGCTGTGAATAATCTGTGGCCTTGGTGTGGTCCTACAGCACCAAAACACCACTGTTCTTAATTAATTACAAATATTTAAGGTATATCCTTGCATTCCACCATGTAGACATTCCCTAGTGCCATGGCAGCATGAGAGCAGATGCTCTGAGAAAACTCAGGATAGGATTTACCCTGCAGGAATGTGCAATTACTTTGACACAGTATGCACTTACAAGCACACCTGACCTGGGAAAGCGACATCTGAAAGCTAGGTCCTCCGGCCCCAAGGCCCCAGCAGGCAGCATGTCTCCACCCCTGAACAGAGGGCAGCATGCTGCTGCTTCCAGACCGCGCTAATCCCTTTGCGTGTTTTGAAGAGGATGCTGTTTCCTGGTGCATTTCACCTTGTGGCTGCACAGATCCCTTCTGCTGGATGGCAATCTTAAAGGATGCTGATGGGAACTCCCAGGAAGCTGGTCTCTGATCTGAGTCACACTGCTGGTGCAGGGAAGCACTCTGTCACATGCAGGCATGGCACGGGGTGTTCCCTGCAGCTTGGCACATACTGAAGTCGATAGCCCTCAGCAGGAACTTGCATTCAGTATTTCACTGTCTAAGGGGCTTAAAATTGACTGTGAAGTTTCAGTATAGCTACAGAAAAACCTGTTTTCAGTTTCTCCACTGGTAGCTTGCTCCAGAAGGAGATGGTGCAATTTGGTGATAGATACTTGGAATCTGGGTAGTGCATCTGCGCTGGGGTATTTGGACTCATGTTGTGTAACACGAAAAACAGTCATTCATTTCATTCATTTGAAGTTGTCTTGCAGGAATGGCAGCTGCCCAGACAAATGCCACATGAAGATGAGAAATGTGACAGAGAGTCCAGTCCTGTGTGCAGCAGAAATAACAGTGCAGTTTTGCACCCACCAGGAAGCCACTGTGATCCATCTTGCTCTCCGCAGCTTATTGTAGATTCTTGTACCAGCTCCTGACAGACACCAGTTGCTGTGGCCAAAACCAGCACTCCAGTTGACCAAAAGAGGAGTAGTATGCTTGCACAAATCTGGTAAACCCACAGCCTGCTGGAAGACTACCAAATAGCTGCTAGTGTTAGAAGCAGATTAAAGCTCGAAGCAGCAAATGCTGTTGGAGCAGGACGTGGCATAACACTCTACAGGAGCCACCAGCCCAGGAGCTAGAGTGGCTGGGTCTCCTTTTGACCATGCTGTGTATCTCTTCTTCGAGTTGGCTGGAATGTAAATGAGAGCTTCCTGAGCTCAGTGGTCCTGGAGGGCAGACTCAGAGCAACGAGCATGATGATAAAGACAACTGGAGTCATGGCTGAGCCAACCCTCATCCTACTGATGACAGGCAAAACTCCACAGTTATCTCGAAACTCTCAACTGAGCAATCCAGGTGTGTGCAGGGGGCCTACGTCAGTGTGTGGCCGTACAGCTCTGCTCATGTCTTCCAGCACTCCATCTCCTCACTACTAGCCTCACATGCTGTGTGATATGGCTGAGTGCTCTTCAAGACAGGTCCCCTGTTTCTTCTTTCTAAGCCCTACACTGGGCTCCCGTATTTCCACAGCGGGAACTGTGTAGTAAGACTCGCACTGGCTGGGACAACTGAGCAGGCTTTGCCCTACTCCCTCATCTGACCACCTAGCCCTGAGAAGGTAAGAGCCATTGCTGGTGTGGAGAGGTATAGGAGGGTGGGGAAAGGATTGACAGTGATCTCTACTAGCTGTAGAGCCCAGAGGGGAGGAGCGCCAGCAGTCCTCCTCCAGACGGAGGAAGAGCGGCTCTGACTGCCAAAGCAATCTCTGCAGGGCTGGGACATCCTGGGCTGTGATTAGGGCAATGTCAGAAGGCAGTGCTTGGATGGGTGCCTCTCCCACACACACCATGGCAAGCACTTGTAATTCTGTGACAGCAAAAGTTGGTTGCGATTACAGACGGCTGTAAACTGGTTTATGTACTCTGAAAAAAAAAAGAAAGAAAAAAAGTCTCACCAAACATGAATGGTCAAACACTTCCTAGAAAGCTGCCCATATGCTACCCGCTCAAACTGACAATAGTGCATGTGTAAACGGAGCTGTTGCGGCAAACAGCCCTGGGAGCTACCGCAGTTTCTCTGCTGGTGTCTCTTTACACTCCATCCCTCCTCACCACTGCTTAAGCATCATGCCTTGCTCTCTGACCTGCTCCAGAAGACAGAACTCAGAAGCACACTGGCTGAGACACCCCTCATTTGGTGCAGGTGAGTGCACATCTCACAGCTCCATTGCTTTTGTCAAACCAAGCTGCCTCTGGGACCCCCGCATTCCCTCTGGGGAGCAGCAGCAGACCAGCATTGTCTCTCCTGCTTTATGTCCTCTGGAGGCATGCAGCACAACGTGAGGCTGCCTCAGACAGAACCCCATGTTCCAGACTCATTGGGCCGAGCAGGCTGAGCAGGAGCCTGTGTATCACAGACGTGGGAGCAGCTGACTTCCCAGTGGAGGGCCGCAGTGCCTGGCCTCTCTGAGACTCCCCTGGCACGGCTGAGTCCCCTTAGAAGGTCACTGGGCAGCCCCTAATGCCCCAGGGAGCCTTAGCACTCTGCAAGCCACCCCTGGGCACCAGTTCCCTGTGCCTGCACCGCCACTTGCGCAGAGGGCAGAGGTGCTCCCTGACTTGCAGGAGTACAAGTGCCGTTGACGCAGCTCGAGGGCTGCTCATGAGAACTGAGCGCAGGTTTTCGCACTGAAGGTGGCCAGCTGACACGACAGCAAACTGTTTGCTAGACGTCCTGTCAGCTCATCGTGGAGAGGGACTGGGACATAGAGGCTTCTGCTGTCATTACCACCAGCTCTGCCCCTGCTAAGAGTGAGCGTTGTTTAGAAGTGGCCTAGTCTATGAAGGCTCACCTGTATCCTGACATGGCAGGGCAGGGGCAGGGTTACTAACCGACCACTGCAAATTTTTTAAGCTAGGCTTTTTGGATGCAGCTGCTTAAAAAAGGAGAACAGACTGATACTGAGACAAGGCAGGATGTATCATCAGGATCAGTCCTTGCAAAGGAGCCTGGGGCAGTGAAGGAAAGAAAACTGTCTGCAATCAGTCTGTCTAGCTCACTGTCTCATCTCTGACAGTAGCCAAGAACTGCTCTCTTGGTCAGTGTAAGAAGAGGCCATAGATACCGCAGTGCTGCCCAGAGTACTCTGCCAGCCTCCAGTGACCTGCACCTCAGAGGCTTCAGAAGCAAAAGTGGGGTCTTGCATTTAATCAATGCCAGTGGATTTTTTTTTCTCCCATTAAAATATTTAATTTCTTTTTGAATGCATATAAACTGTGGGAGCCCACCATATCCTGTGTGAAGCAGTCTGACACAACATATGACATTAAAAAAAATAAATTTATTTGTTTTGTAGTTGTTACCTGCTAATTTATGGGGTGGTGCCGGCTCTTACATTGAAGGGACAATGAGAAATCGTATTGCAGACAACCTCTATATGCCAAACTTGATTTTATAATTCTCTTCAGTAATTTCTTTTCCAGGCTAAAGAGACTATCTACTTTTTCCTCACATGGAAAATATTTTTTGTATTTGATCACCCTTGTTGCTCTTCTCTGAAACCCTTCCAACTCTATTTTTCTTGAGAGAGGCAGACCAGAGCTGCATATGGTAATCACAATGTGGTTTCCACTATGGATCTGTTCAGTGGCATCACTGTGATCTGCTCTCCATTATTTTCCTAATAATTCTTAACAGTCAGTTTGCCTTTTGGGCTGCTCCTGGGCACTGAGCAAACATTTCCATAGAGCCATCTCTCCATCTGTATCTAGTTTTATCTAGTACAGCCCCAAGCCCTCAATCCTGAGGAGGGAATACAGCCACAGCAGCTGGGACTGCAAATGAAATGTTGTAAGAAAGTGCAAATGCCCGAGAACTTTAGCAGGGTTAAGACCACCTGGCTGTGTCTTATACCTTCAAGATGGGGGACAGCTGCTAAACATCTGAAGAACAAGAAATGATGAGTTAAGATCAGCCTCACAACACTGCAGCCCTGTCCTCTTCCAGGCATGTCTATGCTCGGGTGCCAGCCCCGCCTGAGAGGCTGCGTAACACTGTGGGAAGAGCTCAAGAGCCTGCTCTTCGCTGAAGCAAACAAAACTCAGGGTCAGGTGAGGCAGAACCGCTAGGAACAGCCCACATTTGCCCTGCACTTGGACACGGAGCCTCCTTAAACAAAACACCCACACCTGTTGAATGTGGTCACCGTTTCACCCTTGTTGCAAGGATTCCTTCCGAGGTCCCACCTTCACTTACCATACCAAGCACAAAGGCCATTATTCTACAGGCCACAGGACTGCTGATGGCCCATGTGGCACAGGGATAGGCTCACGCGCTTCAGCTGATGCAGCTTGCCCAGTTCAGAGCTGAAGAGCTGCCGGCTTCATCGCTTTAGAGTTCTGCCGGATGGGTCCCACTAACCCTTCACTGTTCAGCACAAGCACACCTAACCAGCGAATGCAGCTGGAGCCCCTGCAGATAAATGCTGACATTAAGTCACTATCGAAGAACACAAACAATAGCATGTTCTCTTAGTCCTTCTTTGCGTTTTCCTTCTGTAGATTCACAGAGTGAGCAGGAAGGGATCATCCAGTCTGACCTTCTGTACCTGCAATCAAGAAAATTTCACCATGTTACCGCTGAATTCAATAACTTGTTTGACAAAGGCAGCTTCAGAGGGCATTCAACTGGACTTGAAGACATCAAGAGATGGCAAATGCCGTACTTCCTCCCTTGGCAGTCAATCCCTTCGCATCACTCCTACTGACTTTTTTTTTCCCTCTAGTTATTGCTGTGCCAGTGGGGCTAATGAAGCTTTCTATGCAGCAGCAGTATGGTCTCAACTTTGTTTCTCCTGGTTTTTATGCTTTATCTTTTCCATATCTTAGAATACTAATTTCTTTTTGGCCAGAGACTTAAGGTTAACCATAACGAAAGGCAGGGCATGAGGATCCTCTCTTTCTGCCTCTATTTCTGCATTCCCATGCCCACCCACCCTGTGGAGGTTCTCCCTGTGGTCCCCACCACAAGTCTTTTTCCACTTACCCAGCTCCCTCTGGTTTCTGTCTCCCCTTAACCTCCCGGTTTTCCCCTTTTCCCACCTTCTGTTGCCATTGCTGCTGGTTCTGGAGGAGGCCCCCAGAGCTGATACTGATGTAGCTGTCCAGGTGCACCACCTGTCTCCCAGCAGCTTTTTCCTTTGCTCGCTCCTCCCTTCTCCCAGCAGGATCTCCGCTTTCTGCCGATTTCTAGCTCATGATTCCTTCTAGAAACATGTGGCAGCTCCTACACAGCTTATGTACATCCTTAACCCACAGACACAACAAACCAAGACAGCTTGCAGTAGCAGCAGTGGAAATGGTTGCCACGATGGAGTAAGTACAAGACAGCACTGAGAGAGGCACTGCCAGCACACGGGCGCTGGGCAGGAAGCAACGCTGCTGGGCTGGTGCACACCTTCAGGTCTGCAGGGTCACTCCTGCGCCTGCCTGTGCCTTCCTCTTACCCTGGGCTGGAGGTGTTCAAAACCCAGCAAGACACAGCCCTGGGCAGCCTGCTCCAGCTGACCCTACCTGGGCATGGGGTTGGGACTAGATGATTGCAAAAGGCCCCTGCTCTGTGCTTCTGTGACACTGGGCCTGTCCCCACCAGGAAGCTGGAGAGCCTTCTGTGCTCTCAGCAAAGCGCCCAGCGTGTGCGGCGTTGTGCCGGGGATGAGTCGAGATACCTGGTGTCGAGCAACGGGAATGTCAAAGGTTGGCTTCTGTGTGACTGGGCTGGGTGGGCCCCCCACATGCACCACCAGTTGCCCCAATATCCCCCCCCGCCCCCTGAGATTTCAAGGGAACAAGTGGGGGGCTGGAGGGACAAAGGAGGCACAGAGCCCTTCTGGCTGCTCCAGGATTCGGCTTGGGCTCTCCACTTGTGCTGGAAATGCAGTTGGGCAGGCTCCTTGCTATTTTTTGCCACTGTAGCCGATTCCTCCTCCTGTTTTTACACATCCCGTTCTTTCTTTCTCCCTTCTCCGGAGGGGACCCTCTCCCAAGAGCTGCAATGGTTTTTCAGTAAGTATTTTTCAAGCAGCTGGCTGAGACCCTGGAAAGGATAATGAGATCATTTTCATTGTAGAATGCAAAGCCATGCAAGACTTTCCCATTTGTTATTTCTCTCCCGTAGACCCCGACCATGCGACTGACAATTTTTGTTCCTTGATACTCCTCACCAGCCAAACAGAGTGTGCCCTAGACAGCACCCAAGCGTGGTTAGACCAGAGGTACCGCTTTCCCACCAACACAGAGAACTGGAAACTATCACTAGAACCGCAGAGAAATAACCTTTAAGGCTCATTAAAATTCCAGGGACGCAAACTCTGTCCCTGGTTCCCCTTCCACGAATCCAGCCGGCTGCCGCTCTGCGAGCGGGCGGGCCGGGACCCACCTCCCCCGGGCAAC
The DNA here is from genome assembly GCF_030936135.1 of Gavia stellata. Lineage (NCBI taxonomy): Eukaryota > Metazoa > Chordata > Aves > Gaviiformes > Gaviidae > Gavia > Gavia stellata. The sequence goes on from NC_082608.1 coordinate 23,534,207, forward strand.
GCTGCAGCGGGCGGCAGCCGCGCACCCCGCCCGCGGGCAGCCCCGGGGGCCGCGGCACCGGCCTCCGCGCCCCGTTCCCACTGGGACCGAAGGGGAAAATGGCGCGTCCCCGGGGACGGCCCCGGGCAGACGGTGGGGCCGGGGCGGGGGGGGGGGGGGGAGGACGCGCCCCCAGCCCCGGACAGGCCCGGGCCGTCCCCAGGTGCCCGCGGGCGGGCGCGGGGCCCCGGCGCTGCTGGGCGGGCGGGGTGGCGTCTGCCGCACCCGGGTCCTCGTCGCCCGCTCGAGCCGTCTGCGGCGGCAGCTCGGGACTGCCGCGGGTCCGCGCCGCGCTCCCTGGGGGCGGCCTGCCCGGCCGGGGGCAGCGCCCCAGCCCGAGGAACGGCGGGAGGCGGCCGCAACCCGCCGCCCGGGGCCCGGCCCGGCCCGGCCCGGCGAGGCGGGGGCTCCGGAAGAACAAAGGTGCCTGGAGCCGCGCCGCGGCACCGCTGGGAGGAGCCGCCGCCATCTCAGCGAGCATCTCAGCGCGGGCCGAGGGCGACCCCTGCCGGGCGGCGCCGACAAGGCGGAGCGGCGGGGCGGGGCGCGGAGGGATCCGGGGCGGGGCCGGGACGTGGCGGGGTCTGCCGTCGCCTCCGCTCGCGCCGGCCCCGGCCTCCCCCGGCCCCGGCCTCGGCCTCCCGCCTCCCTGAGCCTCCCGCCCCTGGATGGGCCGGCTGCTCTTCTCGGCCTCTCTCGTCCCAGACCTCCCACCTCCTCCTGCCCTCGGGCCGCGCTCTCTCTCCGCGTACGCCGCCCCCTGCCCTCTTGGCCTACCGCTCCCCTGGGGCCTCTCCCGCCCCTCCAACCTCCCTCTCCCGTTCAGCTGCCCCCTGCCCTTCCAGCCTCCAGCTCGCCTCCTGGAGCACCACGTCCCTTCCAGCGTCAAAATCTTCCAGCCTCCCCACTGCCCTCCAGACCTTCCCCTCCCTATTTGGCCTCCCCGTGCTTCTTGGATTCCCTCTCCTCTCACTTTCTCCTAGGCTCCGGGTCCCCTTCTACCTCCCTTAAGCTGCTTGCCCGCCCTCCCCCCCCCCCAGTCTCCCCCATCGCCTTCGGGCCTCCCCTGTCTTTTCAGCCTCCATATCCCCTCCAGTCGCCCCTTCCCCTTTGGTATCCCCCTCGTGCACTTTTTCAGGCCTCACACTCTTTTTCTAGGCTGCTGCCTGGCCTCAAACTCATTTTATGGACTGCTGCTTCCTTTTGCCCCCCATTTCATCCTCTGCCCCTTTTCAAGCCTCCCTCTGGCCTTGCCCCCTCCCTCCTGCTTTTTTTCAGTCTTTGCTTTTTTCTTTGCCTCCAATGCTTTTTCAGCCTCCACCTGCCCCCTGTCCTCCCAGTCATTTTTCAGCCACCCCTTTCCTTAATGTCCTCCTTTTTCCCCACCAGAATACTCTGTCCTCTGGCCTCCATTTTATTTTTCACCCCCTACTTTCTTTTCAGCCTCCAGGTGCCCCCTGTCTTCCCGCTCTCCTTTGGCCTCCACTCACACTTTTTCAGCATCTACCTGTCGCCCAGCCTTCCCCACCTTCAACATCCACCTGTCCTCCAGCCTTGGATGGGAGGCCAAAAAGGGGTGGGAAGCCAACAAGAAAGGACAGGCTGAAAAAGCGGTGGGAGGCCAAACATGGGTGGAAGGACAAAAAGGGGTGGGAGGCCAAGGAGAAAGTAGAGGCCGAAAAGGGGTGGGAGGCCGAAAAGGGGTGGAAAGTTGACAAGAAAGTAGAGGCCAAAAAAGGGGTACAAGGCTGAAGAGAGATGGGAGGCCGAAAAGGTGTGGGAGGCCAAGGATAAAGTAGAGGCCAGAAATGGGTGGGAGGCCAAAATCACATGGGAGGCCAAACAAGTATGGGAGGCTGAAAAGGGGTGGGAGGCCCACGACAAAGTAGATAACGAAAAGGAGGGAGAGGCTGAACAAGGGAAGGAGGCCAAAACGGTGTGGCAGGCCGAAAAGGGGTGGCAGGCCAACCAGAAACTAGAGGCCGAAAAGGCATGGGAGGCCGACAAGAAAGTAGAGGTCAAAAAGGGGTGGGAGGACAAACATGGGTGGGAGACGAAAAAGGGTGGGAGGCCAAGAGGAAAGTAGAGGCCAAAATGTGGTGGAAGGCTGTACAAGGGAGGGAGGCTGAAAAGGGGTGGAAGGCCAAGAGGAAAGTAGAGGCTGAAAAGGGGTGGGAGGCTGAACATATGTGGCAGGCCAACCATGGATGGGAGGCCAAAATGGGATGGGAGTCCAACAAGAATGCAGAGGCTGAAAAGGGGTGGCATACCAAAGATGAAATGGGACAGGAGGCCAAAAAGGGGAGGGAGGCCGACAAGAACGTAGTGGAGAAAAATGGGGTGGGAGGCCACCAAGAAAGTTGAGGCCAAAACGGGATGGGAGGCTGAACAGTGGTGGGAGGCTGAAAAAGGGTGGAAGGCCAAGAGGAAAGTAGAAGCCAAAAAGGGGTAGGAGGCCAAGAGGAAAGTAGAGACCGAAAAGGGGTGGGAGGTTGAAGAGAGGTGGGATGCTGAAAAAAGGGTGGGAGACCAACAAGAAAGTAGAGGCTGAAAAGGGCTGGGAGGCTGAACAGAGGTGGGAGGCCAAGAAAGGGTGAGAGGCCAAGAGGAAAGTAGAGGCCGAAAAGGGGTGGGAGGTGGAACAAGCGTGGGAGGCTGAAAAGGGTGGGAGGCTGAGTAAGTGTGAGAGACCGAAAAGCGGTGGGAGGCCAATAAGAAAGCAGAGGCCAAAAAGGGGTGGGAGGCTGAACAAGGGTGGGAGGCCGAACAAGGTCGAGAGGCCAAAAATGGGTGGGAGGCCAGCAAGAATGTAGAGGCTGAAAAGGAGTGGGAGACCAATACAAAATTAGAGGCTGAAAAGGGGTGGGAGGCCAAATGACAGGAGGCCAAAAAGGGGTGGGAAGTTGACAAGAAAGTAGAGGCCGCCAAGGGGTGAGAAGCTGAAGAGAGATGGGAGGCTGAATAAGGGTGGGAAGCTGAGGATAAAGTAGAGGTAGGAAATGGGTGGGAGCCCAAAATGGCATGGGAGACCGAACAAGTGTGGGAGGCTGAAAAGGGGTGGGAGGCCCACAACAAAGTAGATATCGAAAAGGAGGGAGAGGCTGAACAAGGGTGGGAGGCTGAAACGGTGTGGCAGGCCAAGCAGAAAGTAGAGGCCAAAAAGGGGTGGGAGGGCAAGGAGAAAATGGAGGCTGGAAATTGGTGGTAGGCCGAAATGGGGTGGAAGGCCGACAATAAAGTTGAGGCTGCAGTGCGGTGGGAGACTGAACAAAACTGGAAGGCCATAATGGGGCGGGAGGCCAAAATGGGATGGGAGGCTGAGGAGACATGGGAGGCTGAAAAGGGGTGGGAGGCCAACAAGAAAGTAGAGTTCAAAAAAGGGTTGGAGGCTGAAAAGGGGTGTAAGTCTGAGAAGAGGTGGGACACTGACCAGAAATTAGAAGCCGATAAAGGGTGGGTGGTTGACAAGAAAAAAAATTACAGAAAGGGGTGGGAGTCTGTAAAAGGTTAGGAGGCTGAACAAGGGTGGGTGGCCAAAAAGGGGTGGGAGGACAACAAGAAAATAGAGGCCAAATAGGGGAGGAGTCCGAACGATGGTCAAAGGCCAAAAAGGTGTTTGGAGGCTGAAAAGAAGTGGAAGGCTAAAAAGCACAAAAAAGGGTGAAAGGATGAAAAGGGATGGGTGGTTGAAAAGGAAGTAGAGGCCGAAAAGGAGTGTGAGGCCTAACAAAAGTGGGAGGTGGAAAACGGTGGGGTGCTGAAGAGGGGTCAGATGCCAACAAGAAAGGAGAAGCCGAAAAGGGGTGGGATGATTAAAAGGGGTGGGAGGTCAAAAAAGGGGTGGGAGGCTGAAAAGTCATGGGAGTTCAACAAGAAAGAAGAGGCTGAAAAAGGCTGGGAGGCCAAAAAGGGGTGGAAGTCCAAAAAGAGCGGCTACTTTTTTGTCCTTTTTGACATCCTTTTTATCCCCTGCTTTCTTGTCAGCCTCCCACACCATCTTGGCCTCCCATCCCTTTTCAGCCTCACAGCTTTTTTTCAGCCTCCACCTCTTTTTGGCCTCTACTTTCTTGTTGGCCTCCCACACCTTTTTGGCCTTCCATCCCTTTTGGCCTCCTACCCTTTTTTGGCTTCTCACCCTTTTTTGGCCCTTTCTTTCTTGCTGACCTCTCCCACTCCTTTTCCACCTCCCACCCTTGTTCAGCCTCCCATCCCTTTTCATCCTCTTATTTTCTGATTGACCTCCCATCCCTTTTTGGTCCCTACTTTCTTGATGGCTTCCCATCCCTTTATCAGTCTTCTACTCTTTTCCAGCCTCTATTTTTTTTTAGCCTCTATTTTTTTTCCACCTCTACCTCTTTTTGGCCTCTACTTTCTTGTCAGCCCCCTGCTCTTCTCAGCCTCCCATGTTCTTTTTGTTCTCCCACCCTTTCTTAGCCTCTTCTTTCCTTTTAACCTCTTACCGCTTTTTGCTCCTCCCACCTTTTGTTAGCCCCTTTTGGCCTTTAATTTCTTGTCGGCTTCCCAGCTTTTTTTTTTGCCTCCCACCCCTTTTTAGCCTCCCACCCTTTTTTGGCTCCTTCTTTCTTGTTGTCCCCTTACCCTGTTTTGGCAATTGCCTATCTGGCTCGCTCAAAATTCTTGCTTGGAATGAGGAATTGTTCAGCTGGGAGCCAGCACTCTACAGCATGATGCAACAGCACTCCATGCGGCGAGCTCGGCAAGGCTGCTACATGTCGCCTTTGTTAAATTTGTCACTAAAATCAATAAGCAATCCTCAAGTGGGGCAGTTCTCCGCAGCTCTTCAATGAGCTCTGGACTAACCCTTCCCCAAATAAATTCTAGGGCACATGGTTTTTTGCACAGACGGTCCCACTGTCATGGAGCCGGCGTCAATGGATGGCCATGGAGACATTTGTACTTCCCTTAGTTGTGGTTTCTCATGTTGTTTCTGCCCCTTGAGGAGGAAGAGCTCCCTAGCTCTAGATGCAAGTTGGTTGTCTCCTATTTTTGGATCAGACAATAAACACATTCCCCATTAAATCCTGCTGGAGAAATACAGCTGTTCCCCAGCGGCCCCTTTTTCCTTCTCCCTTCCCTCCAGTCATGCTCAGTCTGAATGCTGAAACCACAAATAACCTGGGAAACCTTCCTGGGTGAGTCATCTTCTCCACGTGGACCACCACCAACACAGACCCGCAGCACAGCAGTCCCCGCTGTGGCCCCTCGGCAGCAGTCCGCCCACCCTGGTGCCAGCAGCCAGGATGCATCCGCGGGGGCGACCGCAGCGGGTGGGTGCTCTGGCTGCCCCCACTGTGCCCTGAGACAAAGCTTCTGTTCTTCTGCACCACCTGTCTGATGGGTGGGAGGGCACGAGCGCCCTGCAGAGAGGCGGCTTTCACAGCACCTCTGGTCTCAGTAAACAAGCATACACATGAAGTACAGCTAAAAACTGCAGAACAATAAAAAAGCATAAAGCCTCTAAGTTGTGGGATGTTGGGTGTTACTACAGCTGTCATTTTCTCCTTTATCAGGTCTTAAGCATGTGCTTGATTTCTGTGGTGCATATAAGGGGGGGGTCTGTTTATTTTAAGATTTGGTTTTAAGTTCTGTTGTACAAATGACATCCACAGGTCACTCCATGGTCAGGTTGAGGGAGACAGTGGGATTAGACTGGGGTTCCCTTAGATTTTACTTCCCCCCCCCCCCCCCCCCATTCTTTTTCCTCCCCCCCCCCCCCCCCAGGCTTAGCATATACCATCTGAGCATGCTCAAAAGCATTTTTGTTGTATTTGCAAGCTTTGTTTCTCAGGAGGAGTTAGGCCACATGAGGGTGAAGGCTGGTTAAGCTAAAAAAATGTAGCTATTTTTCCTGTGGTTAGAATTATTTTTAACACTAGTAATTTTTTACATGCAAGTATTTTTCCACTCGTTCCAGAAATAATTGAAAGGAGGTTAATCAAACATCTGAATTAAATGTATCGTCATGCAAAGACTCAGCATGGAAAATTTTAGCTTGCAAAACAGAAGTGTTTCAGAAGGAGTTCAGCCTGAGTATGACATGATCATGTCTATGGTCCCCTCAGCCTGCAAACACTGGTGCGACGTAACCTCAGCTCACCTGCTACACAGGAATAGTCCCTCTGAGCAGGACAGAAAACCTGAATAAAGCTTTCAGCCCAAGATCTCTTTCAGTAGTTCTGCAGTAGCTCACCCAGAGCCTGGATCACTTGTTAAGTACAAGCCCAGCAATACGTCCCCAGACAAGCCCAGGGATGGGACCTTGAGGAACCAGCACAGTGCCTCCCACTCCATCACAGGACCACCAGAATTAATGTCTGCTTTGGAATCAGTAACTGGGTGAACAGAGATGAAAACAAGCTGTCCAAACTTTGTTTTAAATGTCCACTGATGGCACATCTCCTGCAGCATTCAGTTTACTCTGCCAAGAGTTAACCATTAATGCATATGCTTTATTTCCAGTTTAAGTTTGGCTTGTTTCATCTTACAGTCATCAGGTTGAGATGCACTTTCGCCTGCTGGATCTAAGACCCTTCTGTTATCGACTCTGTTCTCCACAAAACCACTTACATACAGATGTGTGAGCAAATTACCCCTCACTCTCCTCTCCACTAAACCCCGCACGCAGCATCACTTGAGCCTTGCAGGCTGAGGTGGTGCCTGTGGCTCCTCCTGGAGCCCTTCCCAGAGCTCCAACATCCCCCTGCACCAGGAGCACCAGGAACACGCGAGCTCCCGCAGCCACCAAGAGACCACGGCTCCTTGTTGAGATGTGCCTGTCGCTAACTCAGCGATCGTGTTGACCCATTAGCCCATAGCTTCCACTGAGCACCCACAAGCCGATGATTAATCTCCAAAACCGCCACATCTTCCACCAAGCCTGGGCTCCCAGGACAGATCTCTGCACTGGGGGAGCAGTGTCTGTGCTTTGTTCCTGAAAGCAGGATTTTACATTTTTCAGTGACCTTATGTCATCCGCCTGCACCTGGCATACCACAGCATCCAGAGTATCAGTAGTGGTGGGACACCTCCTTTGCTGTCCCGCCGTCCCTGTGTGCATGAATTTGTCATTAACTATTTAATCAGTCATTTCTTTGGGTTTTTTCTCCATTTGTTAGATAAAAATACTACTATCTGCTCCAACATAGGTGCCTGACAGTTGCTGGAGGAGTTCGCCATCCTCTGTGCTTCTTTGCATTCTCCAAGATCTTGCTCATATTAAAGTGATCCCATCTGGGTTTTACTCTGAACTGATTTTTCCTTTCCATTTGCTCAATTGTAGTATGTTGGGCAGTGGTACAGTGACCATGCAGCCCAGGAACCCACGCGGAGAGAGTGAGGCAGCATTTGGGGTGGGGGAAAGCATGTGCACAAATGTGCAGGCTCACATTTGGTGGGAAGTCCCTTGTGTTAAAAGGTGCTTCCAGTAGAAATACTGCACTGGCCAAAAAAAAAAAAAAAACCAAAACCAAAACCATTCCATGAGTGGTCTTGACCCGCACTGGTGCCAGTAGATGTATCCAGTCAAAACCAAACAGGATTCCAGGAGTGTGTATGTTATTAGCATACACATCAAATCCTGACATTTAACTGAACTGACATATAGCAGCTGCACGAAGGCAGCATTCCCTCCATTCTGTGGAGGGGACAGTAAAGAAGGGGCTGTCAGAGAAAGGCAGATTAAAATGCAGGTGGAGACTTCTAAGCTATTAAGCAGTTTACATACGTGGAGAGTTCTCCTTTTAAAATACCACCCAAACCCATCAGGTGTATTATGGGGTTGGACCTCAGGACATGAGCATCAGACATGTCTAGACAACGTGAAATAAGAAAGCAAGTAAGGATTTAAAGTCTGCCCTGTCCAGGGGATTTTCCTGTTTCCCATGTGCAAAAGCATGATCATTGGTTTCTAAAAACTGACCATTTAGGATGGCTGCTAGGAAATAATACCCAGCCGCGGAGGCGGCCAGCCTCAGTTGGCTCAGAAGCAGAACATCTGACAGCGCCACGCACGGCCCCGCAGTGAGCAGAGAGCTGCCCTCCGCTCCCCAGGCACCGGCTCCGCGTGAGGGGGAAGAGGCGGCATTTGCTTCAGGGCCACATTGCCAGGTCACTCCAGATCCGTTCCTGTTACGCAGCTGATCACAGGCAGGACACTTCGACCCGTATTTTTGCTAGCTGTCTGTGTGGATGTTTGCAAACTGCCCCCTCGTGTGCACCATGGCTGATTCTGCTGCAGTCGCGGCTGGAGGTTTGGCTGCACAAATAGCCATCGGTGTGTCCAACACACTACTCGTATGTGCAAATACAATGTCTGCTGCTGCACAAGCTATTTATGCATTCATATAGTTACAAGCAAGACCTTAACTTATCTCTGCTTCGGCTTCCCTGTGCAAAATGGGGATAATAACACTTGCTCATTTTGCAGAAGGGCTCTGCAGTTCAGTTCATGAATATAAAGTAGTCTGAGATCCTCTGATGGAAGGTGCTGGAGATGGACAAAGGGGTACTAATGGCACAAAGCTGACTAAGTCCCAAGCACTGGTCTCACCCAGTTGTACTGTGTTTGCTAATCCAAGTGTGTAATCAGCGTATACATAGGCGACATATTGGTTCAGGCTGTGTAATACACAGCAACTTCAAAGCACGCTCTCAATATGAGCTCACGCTTCCTGAAAGGGGCAGGCGGTGTCTGTGCACACAGCCACAAAGGACTGGCGATGCGCAGATGAAAATGGAGAGCTGCCTGGTAGTCGGAGTGCGAGATGGGTGTATATCTAAATACAGATATGGTGCCGCTCCTTGAAACAGAAAACATATACATCTCTCGTTCCCTGCCCACCCTCTGCCTGTCAGCTCCTCCGAATGAAGTCCCAGTTTTGTTTTCCTGATTTCCATTTTGTATCCTCAAATATTCACTCCAAGTTCCGCTTGACAGACATCCCTAATCTAATCTCCATGTCTGCTTTCTAATTTTCACAGTCGGGATAAAACAAATTGGCTGGCGTTAATTGCCTGTGCAGCGGCCTGGAGCTTTGAGCTGTGATTTACGAGCTCAGAGCAGGCGCTCTGCAACACATTTTTCTTAATTTATTTTTAATGAGTCTCTCAATTAATTTTCTTGGAAACATCTTAATGATGTTGGAGGCGGGTGTTAATGAGGTTTGTACCAGCGCCTCATTTTGCATATTGTGAAGTACTGAATGGCAGCACAAGCAAGCTCCTAGTCCTAAAACAGAAAAAAGCTTAAGGCTGGAGAGAGATACTCTCCTCAGCTAGTACTGCTGTCTCAGCTTAGGCTTTCAGGCTGTATGGGACAGTTGGTGACTTTGAACATCGGAAGGCTGAAGCTGGCTGAGCCCACAGGGACGGGATGACCCCAGTGGTGCGGGAGGGCCAAGGGGCCACGCTGGGGCACGGCCGGAGGCCGGACACTTCTTAACAGATGGGATCAAAGCCTGGACTCAGCGCCTGGGCACGCCACAGCTCTCCCCAGCACCCCCGTGCCATCATCCCCCACAACGTGGACACCCTGCTGCACGCGTACCCCTGGCCAGACCCTTTGGGCGGGAGTGCCCCAGGGCATGGGGGCCCGGCTGCCGGGGCTGGTGGCTGTGGGGTGCTCCGGGGTGTCTCTGCCGGCTCGCGGAGTCCCCGGTAATTGCTGGTGCGTGTGCAGGAGAGAAGCAGCAGCTGGATCACCTTTGTTTTCTTTCAGCACGTCAGTCTTCATTAAACCAGAGGGGAATGAAAAAGGATTCACTTTTGTCCCAGCCAGAACATGGCAGCTGTTTAATTTCAATTAACGTGGCACTGAAAAGAATAACATTATGGCAGTAATTAAAGCGAGACAACTCCCACGCCCAGCGCTGTGCAGTGCCGGCTTACCCAGCAGAGGGTCCAGTTTGGCGCCCCATGCTCCCAGCACCCCGCGAGGACAGGTGGGCGGCTGTGGGTCAGGGCTGTGGGTCTGCCCCACAGGCTCACAAGGAGCTGAAGCAGGGTTGCGCCCTGCCAAGGTAGGTGCTGCCAGAAGCCTGGCAGCAGCTAGCCCCAGGGCGGCAGGATTAGCAGCACATGAGCTGGAGGCAGGGACAGGTATGGCGGTGGGTCAGATGTGCCCAGGCACAGGCAGTCAACAGGCACCTCCGGAAACACCAACCCAACTCACAGCCCCACCACAGCTCCCCTGCTCCAGGAGCAGGTGCCCTGGTCCACGCAGCACAGCACAGCTCAGTACAGTGTGGCATGCATAGCACAATGCAGCACGGTGTTGCACGTTGCAAAACGCAACATGGCATGGCACAGCTCAGCACAGTGCAGCACGCATGGCACAGCAGTACGGACCATCACAGCACGTGCGATAACCAGCTTGGCAGTGGGCATAGCCTGGCGGCACAGCCAAGGCTGCTGCATGCAGTGACGAGGGCAAACGAGGTGGCAAAGGCCCACGTAAGCAGTGGCTGCAAGTGGGCCGGAGCGCTGCAGGCTGCACGTCTGGGTGTGTAGTGCTGGGGGACAGCAGAGGGATGCCAAGCCACGCGAGCTGTGCCATCGCATGCTGGGCAGAGCCGCGCCACAGAGAGCAGTGCGGGCTGCTCTGGGCTCAGTCCCAGCATGTGCGCTATGCAGAAGGTGCTGCAGGGGAGGGCAACCAGCTTTAATTAAGGGAGCAATAAGGCCATGACGGAGCACCAAGGCAGAGGATGGCAGCTGTGGAGGCTCTGTGCCCTGGCTGCCACTGCCTGAACAAGACTGAAAGCTGAAGGGAAATTGTGTTCCCTTGCACTGGCAGATATTAGGGCTAAATTCAATTGTGCTCTGCACAGTGGGGGTTAAGTGGCCCGGCTTGCAGGACTGTTAGTGCTGAGCCCGCTCCCACTGCCTGTGGCTGCAACCCGCTGGTGAAGCAGGTCGTCATGGCAACCGATGATTTCTATTATGGTACATCTGCGTTCACCTTCTGGGCCCAGCTTGGCCTTGGAAATTTCCAGTTAAAATACTTACCTGTGAAACTGCACTGAGCATCAGCCCTGTGGCACAGGCAGCCAGGGCCAGCAGCAGGTGTGTGCCAGGGCATCCCTGCAGCCACGCTCAGGGCAGGGCTGGCACCCGGTGACCTGCTCTGCTACCCCGGGGCACCTGGGCTGCCGCAGCGCGGCCCCAGGCAGGGAGCACAGACCAGCCACACTCTGCCCAGAGCTGTTGAGCCGTGGTGGGGCAGCCCCATCCACTCCCCCCACCTCAGTGAGCACGCTGGCCTGGGGTGCAAAGCTCACCCAGCGGCCCCCCCAACTCAGGCACCGCAGACCCCATTTCACCAGCCAGCAATCCCATCCACACCAGCATTTTGCCTCTGGGGACTGGTTTTCATACATCTGCACTGCTGCACACTTACCTACGCTGAACTAGCACGGCCTCTCTCTCTGTGTGGTCACCGTCTTACACAGTCCTTCGGCAGCGCTGCACGTTGCACCCATGCCTCCCACCTGCTGCAGGGTGACCTGTGGCCCTGCAGGATGGGGCGGGTCTCCTGTGCCCCAGGAACTGGCTGGAGGTCACTGCCTGACGGGCCCCAGCACTGATTCCTCCTGCCAGCACCAGTCCATCCCCTGCGCACTGGCTGATCGGTTTCCTAATGCCCTGGGTGAACGTTTCCTGCAGGGTCGCACAGCAGGATTTCCCTTTGCAAAAGCTGCTTGCCCTCTCCTCAGCTGATTGGTGTTGCACATGTGCCTGCTGATTTGGGTTTCTGTCGACTCTGCCAGCAGCAGCTGGGCAGACAGCCGGGCTCATCCCCATCCTCAGAGTCTCTCCTCGCCCATGGGCACTGCATTTGCCCCAAGAAGCTTCTGGGGCACGCTCAGCCCCCCCTGGGGCCCGTGGCCTGCAGCCCTGCCAGGATGCACCCTTGCAGCGGGTCCTGCCAGCCGTGCCCCATGTGTGGTGAGCAGAGCAGAGGGGCCGCACTGCGCAGCCACCCGCCCCCCAGCCGCTGCCATCACACCGCCTGGGCGGCCTCAGGCCTGATTTGTTCACATGCACACACACACAGACAGAGGGGTTGTTTTGGGTTCAGGTTTGGGGTGTTTTTCTGCTATTGATGTGGTGCTTTAAGAAGGGAAAAAATATCTCCTTGGCTGTCTAAACACTATTGATCTGTGCTGGGAAGCCGCATGGACGGGGAAGGGCTTGGAGAAATTGAAATTTCATTTCCGACAGCTTGTTCCTGTTATTTTTACCCTTTTAGGCAGCGAGAAACACGGAGCAGTGGCCTCAGTCAGTGTGGTCAATAGCTCCTCTGAGAGCTCAGCACAGCTCTGGGGGGCATCTCAGGGAGCCACAGGCTGGCACAGTGGGAGGCAGCTGTGCCCAGCTGTCCCAGGGGCATGGCACCATGTGTGGCGCTGCTGCCAGCCCCACTGGCACCCGCCGCTGGATGCAGGCCTGCGACATGTCCTGGGGCCAGCAACAGGGCCAGAGCACAGCACAAGGATGGTACAAGGCGGGTAGCGCAGAGAGAAGGGGGTGCAAGGGCAGTGTGAGGCTCAGCCATGGCATGAGGATGCCATGAGGCTCACCACATATGCCAGTGCTGGGTACGCCAGCCGGGCGGGACAGGGTTTGCCAGATGCACCAACACCAGCTGGAGTTCCCCGGTGCACGGGGTCACCAGGTTCTGGTTCTGGGCATTGTCCCCAGAACCAGGGCAGGGAACTGGCTGCAGCCAGGGCAGAGTGTCATGACATGCCAGGGACGGAGCACAGTCGAGGAGGAGCATGCCACACAAAGGCTGCGGTGAGGGCTGCAGGCAGCGGTGGGGGCTGCAGGCAGCCGCGGGGGCCGTGCTCTGCAGAGAGGGGGCAGGTGCTGGGGGAGGGGAGGGCCATGGGCCCCCGCGCAGCTCTGCCATGCTTTTGCAGGAGCCCCAGGCTTGGCATCTCCCGCTGGCACCGGCTGCTCCTGCGATGGGGAGTTGCAGCGCCAATGCCACGGGATGATGGGGCTGCCCCAGGCAGGGGTGGGTGGCATCCCTGGCTGCCCCCTCCCTGGGACTGAGGGTTGTCTGGGGCCAGCTGGAAAGGCCTGTCCCATGTTGTGGTCCCTCCAGCAGCGAGAGAATGTCCAAAATGTGACACATCCAAGGAGGTTCCAGCACCTCTGGGCCAGCCTGAGGATCCCTGCGGAGGGCTGCCAGAAGCAGAGGAGGCAACATCAGAGCTGAGCAGCTCCGTCCAGCAGCTTCAGCAGGAGACAGAGACCTGCGAGCCCCAGGTGAGCAGTGCTGACCCCGATCCCTCCCCAGGCACTGGTTGTGTAGCCGCTGGTGGCCAGGTGGTACAGCAGGCCCTGGCCGGCCCTCGCCTGTGCCACCAGACAGCTCATTCCCCAGGGCTGGCGAAAGCACAAGGGCTCAGGGACGCCCAGTCCTGCTGCGGTTGCACTGGTCCCACTGCTACCATTTCCCACAGCAGCCACAGCTCACACTGGCACCACTGCAATGCCGAGTGCCGGCAGCATTGGGGGCTTGGCTGTTCATGAGCCCGAGGGGACTGTCAGAACTACACAGGGTGGTGCTGCCGGCGAGGGGCAGAGGTCTGCACCCACCAGTCATCAACACACTCCATTGCTGCTCTCTGACCAAAGCCTAGACCGCCAGTGTTGTTGTCCAGCCCCAGTGCCTGGCAGGAACTGCAAGATGAGCTGGCCACAGCAGTGAGCCAGACAGCTGCTGCTCATGCTGTGTCCTAGGGCCAAAGGCAAGCATCGGTGCTGGAGCCACAGCAAAGGGAGCCCCAAGCATGCCAGGACACACAGCAGCAGGAGCTGGAGCCAGCACAGGTGCTCGCCTCGATACGGGCGCTGCAGCTGGACCTGGACTTCTGCAGGGGCACGAACCGTGAGCGGCTGGCCCAGCTGCAGCAGCAGGAATGCTCAGTGGAGCAGAAGCACCAGGACTTGGTCTTTCTGATGCAGCAGTACCAGGCGGTGATGGGCAAGGTAATGCTGCCGGGCACAACGGTCACAGGCCAGGCTGCATGAGTCCCCCACCCTTGGTCATGTGTCCCCCACAGCCATCCCCATCATGGGCTAGGCACCATGCCTGCCCAACAGCCCTGCCTGTGCAAACAGCTGGTGACTGGCTTCCCCCAGGAGAGGGCAGGGAATGTCCTGCCAGCCACATGTGGGACAAGGATTTAGCATTGCACCCTGTACGGAGCAGCCCAGCCAGCCCAGACGCAGGGCAGGCATGGTTGGCATGGCCCAGTCCACCCAGCTGAGCAGAGCTGGAAGACTGCAGCCCCCAATGGTCCCACTGACACCTTGGGCACCATCCCAGGGCTGATGGTACTGCTGCGGCCCACAGCCTCACCAGCGTGCTGGGCTTACTGCTCTCCTCAGATGCCCGTGGCCTGTCACAGGTCAGGGACCACAGGGATGCCTTTCCAGGGCTGCTGGGTGTCCAGCAGACACTGCCACAACAGAGAGGGCACTGGGGGGCTGCACAGGGGTGAGAGAGCCAGGAGCCAGCAGCTATCCTGCCTCCCACCGGGTGCAGGCCACATCCCTCTGCCACAGATCCTCCCCAACAGCCCATTGCCCACAGGTTGTCCCAGACTAGCTCCTTCTCCAGCCCCAGCCTCTCCACAGCAGGGGCACAGGGCAATCCAGGGAGTCCTGCACCCCGCTGAGTACCCACAGGCCAGGGATGCTCCTCTCCATAGGACCAGAAGGATGAGGCGGTGCAGACAGAGATCACCTCCTACGTGGCCACCCACAGCCATTCCAACACCAGCTACAATATGCTGAAGGAGTGTGCAGAGCTGCTCGAGCAGGTCAGTGCCAGCAGCCCAGCAGCCACAGCACCTGTGCATGTGGCCAGGCAGGAGCCAGCAGACAGCACACAGCTGCGCTGCTCACACAGGTAGTGGTAGATGCAGAGATGATGCACTGCAGGCAGAAGCGGGCAGATGAGGAGTGCTGGTTCCAGGCACAGGACACGTAGTTGGGGAGGGCGGCTGAGCTGAGCAGTGCTGAGGAAGGTAGGGTGGGCGAGGAGGGGGGCATGCAGGGCCACAGGGCTGGGACATGTGAGGGCTGGAGCCTGCAGCCAGCACCCTGGGGTTGCACACACTTCGTGGCTCCAGTGGGGACCCTGGCCCAGCCAGAGCTGGGGCCCATGGCTTGCCCCAATGGCAGACAGCAGCAGCAAGGAGGCATCTGGCACCCATAAGGGTCAGTGCGCACACAGCTGGAGGATGAAGCAGGAAAGGACCGCAGGAGGCAGCGCCTCACCATCAGCTACTGCATGTCCATGCACTACAGCAGCACTCAGTCCATCCTGGTGCAACAATGGGGAAAGGGAAAGGGCAAGGGCCTGCGGGCACCACAGTCTCCCTGCACTTTTGGGGCATCACTGGTTGCAGAGTTACAGGGCAGACAGTGTTTCCCTGTGCAGTTCAGGGAAGGTGGAGAGGCAGCTCCCTGAGCCTGGGGTAAGCAGCCCGTGGGGGGCATAAGAGTCACAACAGCAAGTGTCCCAAAACTGCGCTGCAGGGCTGAGCCCCTGCTCCACTTCCCACAGAAGCCCTGGGACACGGCAGGGGGAGGCAAGGCCAGCTTGCCCCCACTGTCTCAAGCAGCCCAGGCACCGGCACAGCAGCTGCCAGCCCCGAGCATCCTGCAGCGCACAGAGGAGCAGCCGTGCCTGTGCTTGAGGAAGGGCATGCAGCACGAGGCCAACTACGAGGTGGAGGCCAAACTGCAAGCACTGCAGAAGCAAGCAGCCAGCAGCAAGATTGAGCAGGCACAAAACAGGTAGGCAGGCCCTGAGGCTGGCTGTCCCTGGCATAGCCAGAGCCTGACCAGGGTTCTGCCTGTGCCCACTCCATCAAAGGGATGGCAGCCTGGGACTGACACAGCTCAGACTATGCCCTTGCCCCCAGGGAGCTGTCAGCACAGCTCCAGGTAGAGCTGACCCAGTGGCAGTGGAAACAGCAGGTGACCCTCGAGCAGGCACTGCAACACATGCACGCTGCGGCCGATGCCAAAGAGAAGCTGCAGAGGAGCCAAGAACAGCTCCAAGCCCTGATGGAACAGGTAGGTAGCAGGCAAGACCTGCCACGGGGTCCCTCCATCAGCCTGGCCCCAGTCTCCCCTGCCCCCATGGATAACCCAGGGCCTGCCTAGTAGCAGGAGCAGGCTACCACGCCATGGGAGCTGCAAGGGGAGCTGTGCTGTCAGCAGGATGGGAAGGAAAAGCTCTAGCAACAGCTGCAGCAGGCAAAGGAGTGGACGAGCACCCTCAAGAGAGAAAATAAAGCCCTGCAGCAAAGCCTGTGCTGCAGGAGTGGGCAGTGAGCTGGGTTGGGCAGCAGGAGAGGGCAGACCTCGCTCTGGCAGGAAGCAGCACTAGCACAGCAATGCAGCACCCAGTAACACATTACCTTCTCTGCAGCTGGGGACACAGGAGGAGCAGAGCCAGGGCCTCTGGCACAGCCTGGCTTTACTGCAGGAGGAGCTGGGAGCCACCCAGGCCCGCGAGCAGCGAAGTCTGCAGCAGCTTAGTGGAGCCAAGCAGACCATCCAAGACCTGCAGCAAGAAGTGGCCTCCAACAGAAAGCACCTGGCAGAGCTGCTGCAACAGGTGAGGGTAGGGAGAGGACAGCCCCAAGATGCAGCCAGCCACCATGCAGCCCTCAGTGCCAGAGCAGCAAAGTGCTGCAGAAAGCTCATTTCTGCTTCTGGGCAGCACTAGCCCCTGCGGGGAGCCCCAGCCTGCCCACAGCTTGGTTAACCACACTCCCTGCCCCACAACTTCACATGCAGATGCAGGACATAGCCACTCTGCAGGCAGAGCTGGCCCAAACCCAGCAAGAGAAAGCCAAGCAGGAGGAGAAGGTTGCAGCCTACGAGGAACAGAGGCAGCAGCTCCACTGCGAGCTGAGGAAGCTGCAGGGGTTCCAGGAGCAGAGCAAGCAGGAGGTAAGCGTGTCCTAAGCCTTCCCACAGGGCACCGGGAGTCTGTACTCAACTGTTCTCTCTCTCTCTCACTGCCTCTCTGTGCCACTGGCAGGCCCGCTCCCTCCAGGAGAGGCTGCAGGAGCTGAGCAGCCAAGCCCAACACTGGCAGCAGCTACACCAGGACAGCAAGCGAGCTCTGGCTATGCGAGAAGAGGAGCTGGTTGTTTGCAAGGTGGAGCTGGCTTTCCTCAAGGAAGAGCTCAGCAAGGCCACGGAGCAGGTGCAGGATAGAAACAGGCAGCACCACAACCCAAGGGCAGGAACAGAGGCTGGGCCCCTAGCACCAGGGAACAACAGATCCTGGCCCACAGGCAGGGGAGAGGTGGAGAGGACAGGACAGGGGATGGCATACTGCATATCCCAGGCCCCCAAGGGAGGAGGCTGTTGGTCTGGCAGGAGCAGCAGGGCTGAACATCTTGTTCTCCTTAAACTAGCCCTCTTTGCTCTGTTGCTAGAAAGAAGCCCCTCAGCATGAAACTACCATGTTATGACAGAAATTCACAGCCAGTAGTGCTGAGGTAACGGTTCTTCCCCAGAGCAACTCTTGTAAGACATGAGCGTCTCCGGACCCTCTGCTCAGCCCCAAAGGCTGATGCCCCAGCACAGCTTAGTTTCTCCAGCTGCCTTCAGCCCCAGGCACATAGAGGCTAGGAAGAGCAGTCACATGCTGGTTCACGCATGGCACGGGGGGGTCACTCTTTCCAGGTAGAAACCCTGCGCTCTTCCCATGCCCTGGCGTGCTCTGACAGCAGCAGGCCGCGCAAGGAGAGGGAGCTGGTGCTGGTCAACATCAGCCAGCGTGTGAAGGAGCAGATGTGAGTGAGAAGCCTTACCTGAGCACATAGGGGCAGGTGGCTGCCTTCTCCTCACACCAGCTCACTCAGTTCACGCCTTGTTTTCAGGCAGTCAGATGAGAAACTAAGGCACAAGATCCAGTGGCAAATCAAGCAGACTGCAGAGCTGACAGGCAAAAAGGAGTAAGTGGCAGACATGGGGAGTGGGGCTGAGCTCCACACACACAGCAGTTACTGCTGCTGGCAGTGGTGTATGGGATAGGTGGACAACTGCTGGACTACCCAAGCTCCTGCAAGGCCAGCAGATCAGGATTGTCTCTGCACCACTGCATCACCTCATCTCCCCTGCCTTTCCTCCAGGCATCTTCAAGACACACTGGGCAGGCAGCAGGAAGAAAACTCGTACCTCACAGTCAGAGCACATGAGCAGCACCACAAGTGTGAGCAGCTGAAGGTGAGCAGAATTCCTAGCACAGCCTGGCCTGAAACAGGGCTGGACCTACGGTCTCATGTGTACAGGGACAGCTGGGCACTGGCTGCCTGCCCAGGGCACGGGTTGTGGGAGAACTGCCTTGCAGTGTGGGCCAGGGCTGGGCCAGGGACAGGTTGTCTTTGCCCTCTAGGTCAGTGTAGTTTTGTGTCTTGTCCCAGGCTCTACAAGGCAACAACTTGACAGTACCAGCCCTGCACGATTCTGCAGGACTGCCTCCACCCAGCACTCATCTCCAGGACAAGAAGCAGCGCAAAACAAAGCGGGGATTAGACTGACAACCTTTAAACAAATAAATTTTTTTCTGTTCTGTAGCAAAATCAGTGCCAAGCACCAAAGCCTTCCTGGGCCACAAGATGTAGAGAGCCTCACAGAGTACAGTGATCAGAAGAGCTGGGCACTCTCCTAAGACTCAGCTGCTCCTGGAAGTCTTGAAGCCTCAAAGCAACAGGCACTGCCTTCTTAGAGGCCAAAGCGGGCTGGGGTGCGTCGTGGCGTCAGGGGCTCCCCCTGCTCCTTCCGCCCAGGGGTGTAGATTTTAGTAGATCTGCCAGGAGAGGACAAAGGTGATTACTGGAAGATGCAACCTTTCCATGCACCAGAACACTCATGGGGAAGTTGGGATCCTCCATGCAACTCAATACTCCTACTCTTAAGCAGGCAACCCGTGGCCAGGCAGCGCCAGCACCCACCTTGCACTGCCCAGTGGGTTACGACGCTCCTGCTCCTCCCGGCGGGCACGCAGCTGCTCCTCAGCCAAAGCCATCTCTTCCTCCATGGCAGACACTTCCTCCTTGGCACGGCGGCGGTTCTCCTAGAGCAAGGCAGCAGCAGGTCAGGGACAGGCTGGGGGCTGGCCAGCAGCAGACTCTCTGCAGGCCCACAGGCCTGTTCCCTCCATGTCAAAACACACACACACACACACCCCGCGCTAGAACGGGCATGCAGTGGGCCTGCTGTCCACCAGCTTGTCCTGGACAGGAGACTCACCTGGCGTGACTTGCCAGCGTGTTTGATACTGTAGAACATGGGGCCCAGCTCTGCCAGCCACTCTCCATCCACAGCAGTGACACACTGCATGTATTCCTGCAGGGACAGAAGGGAAGACCGGGATAGCAGGATGGTGCTCTCAGGGCCTGGGCACCATTTCCAGAGCCATGGCAGCTCCTTCCCTCCCCCACTTGCAGATGGCACTTCTCAGGTTGGGACTATACCCCTTCCGGACCATTCCTCCTGGCCTCAGAAGCGGCTATGGGCTGGACTTGCTGAGACCGCAAAGAGGTTCAAACATGTCCCACATATGCCAGGAAAAAACATTGGGAAAGGGACAAACAGGACTCTGCAGATGACACAGACATGCCTAGTTGGTATAGATGAGAAAGGCTGAGAACTGCCCTTCTGACAGATCCTAGTATCACAGCAAAGCCCTCCCACCTCCCGCAGTGCACTCCTCACCCTTCTTGCTAGCCCTCAGCTCAAGCTCACCTTGGTGGTCATGACCAATTCATGATACACAATGTAGTCTGGTGTGTAGCCCATGCCAAACAGAGAGCTCGTGGGGTGCAGGTGGCAGGGCATGCCTGTGCGGATGTTCACATACTCCCCAATGCCCTGCAAAGAGAAGTGCGGTTAGCCCACCTGTTCCCAGACAGGGCCTCTCAGGCCCCAGACTAGCACAGACACCTCTCACCTTCAGCTTTGCAGCTTGATGGAAATATGCAGCACAGATGCACTTCCTGACAACATCCCAGTCAGTACCGCAGGATGCTAGGCTCATCCGCTGCTGCACCATAATGTCCTTGAGCTGGGCACGCACCTCCCGCACCTGCAAAGGGGCGTGGCAGTCAGATCCCTCTCCTGCGTAAGGCTCCCTCCCCCAGCCTCATTGCCACAGCCTCACCTTCCGCATGGCCTTGGCATGTATGAAGTGCTGGTTGCACCACAGTGTAGAATAGCTGTTGTTCTTCCACTGCAGGTAAACATTCAGGTAAGTCAAGTGATCACTCTCTGGAACAGCAAATTTCTCCCGCACTTGGTCACTCTCCTCCTCTCGGCCCTGTAGGGTGAGCAAAGAACACGGTTTAGTGAAAGGGCAGGGGAAGGCCCCAAACTGCTGAAAAGAGCGAACAGGTACCTTAGGCCGATAAAAGATGGCAGGCACAGACAACATGGAGACAATGAGCAAGATCTCGGAGCTGCAACCCATGTCACAGGAGACAATGAGCATTTTGGAGAGTGCAGGATCCAGTGGGAACTCCACCATGAGACGTCCTGTTGAGGTCAGACCACCTGTAGAAACAGCATAGGGATCAGCAGCTGGGCAAGTCCGAGTCCCATGGGCTGACAGCTTGCCCCAGCAGCCAATACCTGTGTTATCCAGGGCCCCCAGGATCCACAGCTGGTACATGGAGTTCAGCATGTTGTCCTCAGGGGGCGGATCCATGAAGTGGAACTGCAGCAGGTCCTGCACACCCAGGGACTTGAGCAAAAGCACTACATTGGCAAGGTTGGTGCGCTGGATCTCGGGCACTGTGGTTGTCAGCAGCTCATTCTTGTACGCACTCTGGGTGTAGAGCCTGGGGAACAGATGCCAAGAGCATGCTTCTCCCATTCAGGTCACCGTGTTCCTTACTGACTCACCAGCTGTTGCCCAACCCAGCCAGGCATGGCACAGGGCAGCAACTCTGCACTCATCCAGGGCAGTCAGCAGGACCCCAGGGATGAACCTCTACCCTGACCAAAGTGTGGCCTCCCTGCCACACAACGGCACCTGGGCCGCAGTACAGTGTACACCGCTCTCAAGCACAGTCCTTCCCCGGGTACAGACCAGTCTCAAAGCAAAGCTTTGAGAAAGCTGCCTTTGGCTTGGCTGTTATCCTGAGAGCACAAGTGAAGATGGGCAAGGGAAGAAACTGGAGCATATCCTTTCCTCTGCAGAGGCACTGGGTCCAAAAGAGAAGGCCTCAAGGCCTGCCTCCTGCCTTCATCCCCCGAGAAGTTCAAGATAACGAACAGCTCCAGTGAGAAAAAAAATACATATAACCTGATGCCAAGCTGCAAATAAGACAAGAACACCAGTGACATGCCTACCTGAAGCAGTGGCCTGGGCCCGTTCGGCCAGCTCGGCCTGCCCTCTGATTGGCATTGGCTTGACTGATGGGGTAGATCTGCAGTGCATCCATGCCTATACGGGGGTTGAAAACCTGCAGGGCACAAGAAAAACGGACCGAAGTAACAGGAAGGCTGGGTCACTACCACAGAACTCCTTCAACCCAACCCCAGAGATCACAGGCATAAACAGTATGGGAAATTTTGGCTTACCTTCAACTTGCAGTAGCCGGAGTCAATCACAAACATGATGCCATCCACTGTCAGTGAGGTCTCTGCAATGTTAGTGGCAACAATGCACTTCCTGACCCCATCCGGAGCCTGCAAGCATATTGCACATCAGTCAAATCCCTGGGCAAGGGCTTCTGCACCACTAAGGAAGAGTGCAGAGCAGCAATACAGAACCCAGAAGGATGGGGTGACTCTTAGGAAGTTGAAGGGCATGCATGCTTTCTCTCACCCTCCACATGTAATACAAAAGGCATGTCTGCACCTCTCACTCATGCTCAGTAGTCCTCCCTGCACTATCTTCCCCTATCCCCACTCCTATCACAGAACACACATCAGCACCTTCTGGAAGATCTTGGCCTGCAAGTCTGACGGTAGCTGAGAATAGATAGGCAGCACAGCAAGAGCAGGCGCCTTCTCCAGCTCCTCAAGGTGCTCCACAATTTGCTCTGAGGTCACCTAGATACAAAGAGGGGTGTTAACATAAGATTAAAACAACAAGGGGGTAGGACAGTGCCTGCCCTTCCAGCTCACCTCTATGTCCTCCTGGCCAGGCATGAAGACGAGGATGTCTCCAGGAGCACCAGACAAATGGACCTGCAGGGCTTGTTTCACTGCAGCCTCCACATAATCCTCTTGTGGGGTCTGAAAGGCACAGCCCAGGTTACAGACACCAATACTCTCACCTGCCCTGTCCTGTGTGCAAGACTGCATCATAGCACGGCTACTCCTCTATCCTCTCTATCCTTCCTGTCCACCACAGAGTCACAACCCCCTCCTGTCACAACAGAACTTCCCTCTGCAACATTGACCATACCTTGCTGAAAAGAATGTCAACAGGGAAAGTGCGCCCAGGAATGTGGAAAATAGGAACGTTCCCAAAGAAAGACGCAAACTTATCAGCATCCATAGTGGCCGAGGTGACAACAAGCTTCAGATCTGAGCGTCGGGCCACCACCTAGAAAGCAGGTGAAAGGAACAATAAGGAAGGGGCATCTGTGCATAGCTGCAGGTTGCTTCTTTATTACTGAGACAACAGCAGAGGACAGAGCTTCTGCTGTACTCTAGAAGCACTGGCCAGTAATGCCAGGGAACACAGATGCTATATGATCTGTGCAGTTAAAAAGATCTTCTAACCTCGGTCCAGGAAGCCTTAAGCCAGCAAAGATCTCTGTACCTAGCGTTTCTGACAGTTAGCCAGTAAGCCTCTGGTAGCACTTAGGCACTAGGGGGGATTTAACCCCCCAGAACCAGGGACCGGGATGTTGGAGCAGCAAGTGCGAACAGAGATGTGGCAGCTCTGCTTCCCTCTCTCAGACCTGGTAGAGAAGGGCTGTCCCTGCCAATACTCTGCTTTAAGACCAGCTCACATGCCCTACACTGCTGTCCGCTAGTCCAGGCTCACACACACCTCCCGAAGCAGGCCAAAGAGCACGTCAGTATTGAGTGAGCGCTCATGCGCCTCATCCATGATGATAGCACTGTAGTTGTCCAGGTCAGCCTCTCGCAGTGACTCACGAAGAAGGATCCCATCTGTCATGTATTTGATCACTGTGTTCTCGGACGTGCAGTCCTCAAAGCGGATGGCATAGCCCACCTAGGAGGGTAGAGATACCAGCAAGTCTTCCAACAGCCCCACGCACTCACTGTCATCAGGCTGCACCCCTGCACCCACTGCCAGACTCACCTCCTCTCCCAGACGCACCCCCATCTCTTCACTGACCCGCTTGGCAACTGACATGGCCGCCACTCTACGGGGCTGGGTGCAGCCAATCATGCCATAGTCTGTGTAGCCATCCTCATGGAGGTACTGTGTCAACTGAGTCGTCTTCCCACTCCCTGTCTCCCCCACCACAATCACAATGCTGTTGTCTCTGAAGAAAGGGAAAAAGTATTTCTTCATACACCACAAAGAAGGGGTTTTGCATTCACAGCCCTGGCTGGCCACCTAAGTGTCATCCTACTCAGGCAGGAGAGCTGCTACCAACCACACAAAGCAATGGGCTTTGCTTCCTGAGGGTACAGTTTCCAAACGGGCCATGTATCTAGGAGAATTTCTCACTTGGGCTCCTGAGACGTAGGCCAGTGCCCTGGGAATGCTCTAAGACCAGCTCCCTAGCAGCCATACCTGAGGATGGAGAGCAGCTCCTGCTGCACAGCAAAGATAGGCAAATATTGTCTCTGCTCCAGGATTGATTTCTTCTTGGCGAACTCACTGCTGGCTTCGCTTTTTTCTTTCATGTGTTCAGCAAACTTCTGCTCAGTCCTAAGAAAACACCAGAAGTCCTGAAACTGCCTCTCCACACACTTTGCTATGCCTACAGCCTCTATCATCGGCTGAGCAGGAGTAACTCAAAGCAAGCTCCTACCTGTAATCCACTTTGCCATCTTCTGTCACCATCTCGTCCTTCTCCTCTTCTTTCTTGATCCCCATAATGTCTCCCAGTTTTGTGCCTGCCAGCTCCCAGTGCTTATGCTGAGCCTGGAAGGACAGAGAGCAGCACAACTTTGCCACAGCAAGCACTGACAAATCGTTCTTCTCCGATCCTATTCATAAGACCAGGAAAGCATATGAGCCCCATAATTCCCCAACGCTACAACGCGGAATGCACGCTCCATTCCTGTATCAACTCCCCCTCTTCCAAGTGAACCGGAGCAGAGCTTTTAGACACTGGTCTAGATACAGACACTTCAGGCACAGGATGACCAACTGCCTCCTAAGAAAATGGTTCCAGCTGCTGACCCTTCCATTAAATTTGAACTTAAACCTACACAAATCTGAACCAGAAATAATACTCCTGCTCTTGACAGGTGCTCACAAGCCTCTCTCCCACCTTCCTATTTGCTCTCGCCTCTGATATCAGTTTAGCTTCCACCTCCATCCCACTCATAATATACGTAACTCAAATCCCACTTAGTTTCAATTTACAAGGAACACATCTGTGCTTTCCCCACAGTTATCATATAAGCTTTAGAGAAAGTCCCTAGAAAACACCCCCAAAAACTAACATGCTACCTTATTGCATACTCCTCCTCGCAACTCTTCTGCTGAGACATGACAAGCTGTATCGTGGTGCCATACTGACTGCTGACTGTCCCTAAGCTACCTTGCATTCTTCCACCTGCTCTCTTCTCCCACAATCCAAATGTCCTTTGGATCAGACTCCTCTGCACAAGTGCGTAGTGATTCATGTCCCAGGCAGTGCCTGAGGAAATCACATCACAGCAGCTACTTATGAGACAATGCAATGAGCTGGGCTGCCAGGATACCCCAGGTCATAAAAATATGAACTCCTTAGTGCCACTGCCACCAAAGCCTGTATTCTGCAAAGTCCAAACAAAGGCTGTGAGGCACCATATAACATGTGTACAGTGGGGTAGTAAGTCAAAAAGGTCACAGCATACCCTCTTACGCTCCTTTTGCTCCCTATGCTTGCGCACCAACTGGCTGCCTTTCCGGGCTATGATGGCCAAATCTGAGGTGGCATCCTTGACAGGGATGACTGGCTCTGGCTAGAGAAAAAGAGGTATTGCTTCAGTACAGAGAACTCACACTTGCGGGGCTCCCTGCCATCAGCACCTTCAGCCACAGTCTCTACCTGCTTGGTGAAGACAATCCTTCCGTCTAGGAAAGGAGGCACTAGGTTGTGCACCAACAGATGCACTTTAGCAGAGTTATCCTCCTCAAAATCTTCATCCACTTCAATTCGATGAACCACACCACTTGTCAGCATGCGATTCGTCTCCCAGCGCTCGTTATCCTGCAGGAAACAACATATCAGAAAATACACAGAAGCCCCCCAGAAAGGCTGAGAGATCACACCACAACACTGAGCCCAGGTCTGGGCCCTGCACTGACAATAGGATGAAACTGATGGTTCCAGCCTAGGAAGCCTGAAAGTAAGCACTAGGGAAGAAACAGTAACTGGAGGCAGCAGGGTATGGGAAACACAGACTGGCCATATGAAGCACATGGTCAACAGGACTGCCTCCAAGGAAATGCAGGACAGACACTGTCCACAAGGCCCCTGCCATACTCAGAATACGCCAGGAAGCCTGGACATAATCACACTCAGGTGCTGAAGGCTGCAGCCCCCAGCATCCACTGGGCCAACAGTAGACAACCCTAGTAATGTAACTCACACCCCAGAAAAGCAGGAGCATAGCCCTCTGCATTCCTGCTGTCCTGTACACTACGATCCACTGCAGTCACTCTGACTGAGAATTCTGCCCCATGCAGGAGATGCAGGGCTGCGCTTTCCAGGGGAACTTAACAACAGTTTCCCTGTGAGCTGTCTTTCAGTCTGGGCCAGGACACAGACTGTCCTTCTCGACCCGAAAGCAAGGGCTCAGCCTTCACTGCCAGCAGGTGGGTCTCTCAAGGGGCAGCAAAACCAGCAGTGCCCACACATTCAGAGCAGCCAACCCCGCATCTCGCGCCCACCTCATTGATCTGCCGCCGCTGTGCCGAGATGCGCTTCTGCCTCTGCTTGTGCAAGTGCTGCTCCCGCTTCTTCACGTACTCCTCGGAGGAGTAGGCCAAGGGGTTGTGAAACTCATCATAGCCCTCATCCATCATGTACCAGTCCCGGTCAGCTTGCTGGGAGGGGAGAAGCGCAGCCCTGAGCTCTGCCAGCCTCACAGGCCAGGCCAGGCAGCCCCTTGCAGCACATGCCTGCGGAGACACTCCCTGGGTCGGGCCCTCCCGCCACTCCCCGTCTGGCCGCCGGAGGCTCCCACCCGCTGCCCCCCCCTGCCCCGTCACTCCCAGTGGCCCAGTCAGCCCAGCCACCCCCGGACCCCGCTCCTCGCCTGCCTTCGGGCTCTCACCCGCTGGTCGTCCTCCCACTGCTGCCGCTCCTCCTCCGACTCAAAGGCAATGCCCTCTTCTCCATCTGCACGCCGCCCTGGAGGGGGTGAGCTGGTCAGTCCCGGCACTAGCCCTGCTGCTGCTCCGGAGGAAATCCCACAGAGCCCGACCTTGTGCTGCACAGAAAGACATTCCGCCACTGCCCAGCCTAGACAGCTCAGCCAGGCTCCTCACCTCTCCCTCTGGACAGCCGTGGCGTGGCCCCCAGGTGTTTCCGGTCATCAGCCCACTCATTGTATTTGTATGACGGTGTGGGCAATGGCGTCTTATCTGAGTACCTGCTCCTCACAGACCTGAAAAAACAGCATGAGGGAGGAACTGGTGCCCACCGTCAGGCGCTACGCTTACACACACTCTCCCCTTTCTGCAGCTCAACACCTCATAGCCACAGCCCCAGGCACTGATACCTGTCCCGGTCTCTCCGGTCTGTGTCCCGCAGTGATGATGCCCGGTGGCTGCGCTCCGAGTCTCGATAGGAAGGCGTAGGTGAAGGAGATTCCCACTGTGAGCGGCGGGCACTGCTGTAGCCACTATCATCTTCCTCCCAGCTGGAGCGAGACGGCGTGGCTGCATCTAGCAGAGGAGATAGGGTTTGACACCTGGTGTTCAAACAGTGACCCCAGGCACCTGGAGCCACCTTACACCTTCTAGCAAGGAGCACGGAGAGGGTACCCATTTGCCTTGCCTCTAAGACAAGGGGCTGACCCAGCAATTCTAAGGAAAATTGCCAAAGGACCACATTTCTATCACATAGACCCAGAATAGAGTCCACTGTGCAGAGATCAGCCAGATTTTCACACGCACAGCTAGCAGATTGCTCCCAGACCCAGGTCGAGCTAGGAGTTTTACGCTTGCCCTAACCACAAATGTTAGGAGATACAGGCTTTTCTGCCCACACTTGTCCTGACAAAAAGATCAGGAAACAAAAAAAGCGAACAAGCCTCTCCCTGTTAGGTTCCACATGAGAATTCTACCGGCTCCCAATCTTACCTTTGGGCCGATGTTTAGGACTCTCTGGTTCACTCCTCCTGCTGCTCCGCTCCGATGAGCCATCTCTCTCAGATCGGCTGCTGTGACGACTTCTATCCCGCTCCTCTGCAAAAGGAAAGTAAGATCAGGTGCCCAGTGCACAACTGGGCTTCCCAAGTCTGCTGCAGAAAACACCACGAACATTAGCTAAGAACTACAAAGAGGCTGAGGGACAAGCCCAAACCCTAAGCAGGAAAGGTTACAAAGGTTCTCTGAGCAGTTACCACGGTCCCGTTTACGATCGTGGTCCCGATCCCTATTGCGTTCCTTCTTTCGTTCCTTCTCCTCCTTGGAGGAGGCAAAGACACCATGTTCCCGACGCTCCCTTTCCCGCTGCCGGCTGCGTTCCCAAAACTCCTCGCTGACACCCCCTGTGTAGGAAGGTGTTTCCACATGGACAGAACGGTAATGCCTGGAAAGGCAGAGCAGAGAGAAGAAAAGCTCAACAGTGCTGAGGAATAGCTGGCCTTTAACTTGTCTCATACAACTCTAGTTCTAACCTCTACTATAGCAGGAGCTTATGGTTAAAAAGCGCTCTCTCCATCCTTTGTTAACAGCCCACCAAGTCTGCTGCTGCTCTTAGACACATGCACTTCTGAGCAGGCCACTGCCTCCAGGCATCTAGAAGCAGACAGTCTCAGGACTAGAACGACTGGTGTTTACAGGCCTAACAGCATCTAAAAGCACTCCTGCCCATAATGCCTCAGGGAGGGCACTGGTGAAAAAGCTTTTCCCAGACCTCCTCAGATCTACAGAAGCGCCCCACAGTCCTCCCCCGAGGAGATCTCCAGACCTCCCTACCACACAGGAGGTTACAGCCCCGCCCGTTACAGGGCACGGGCAGTGCCCGCACCCCACGCTCACGCTCGCTCCCCCCAGTAGGGTCCAACGGCTGCAAAGCGCCCGGTGCCACCGCTCGCAACAGGAACCCCCACGCAGACTCCACCTGTCCTTGCGAGCGCTGCGGCTGCTCCGATCGGTCTCCTCGTCCTCCTCGTCCTCCTCGGGGCTGCCCGCCTCATCACGGCCCTCTTCCCAGTCCTTGTAGGAGGAGACCCGTGACCGCTTTCCACCAGCCGCCTCCTCCTCGCGCTCCCGCCGCTTCTGCGCCGCCAACACGTCCAGGCCCAGCAAGGAGGCCCGCGGTGCCGGCGCCTTGAAGACGTGCTGCTCGGCGGCGGCGCTCCGCCTCCGCAGCACCAGCCCGCCCGCCTCGGCGTCCGGGCTCGTCCCCGCCAGCCGGTGCAGCGACTCCTCGCTCGCCTCGGCCATCGCCGCCGACTGCTACCACGCCGCGCAGGGCCGGGCGGCCGGGCCGCGGCGCGCACCCATCGGGCCTGCGGGGCACAGGTCAGCGGGAGGGTCTGCGTCCGAGCGGTGCCGGAGCGCTGCCCCGGCCCGGCCCGGCCCCGCCGCCCCGCTCCTACAACCCCCCCACCTGCTTGCAGTTGCCTCAGCGACGGCGAACCAGCTCCCTGAGCGCCGCCATGGCCGCCCCACAGTGCCCCGCGAGAAGAGCCACTCTAGCCCTCTGCACCATAGACACAGAGGCCAGGGCCTATAGGAGCAGCAACCACCATAGAGGCCAACCACCGCTAGACAAGACAGGCTACCTCGGCGGACTTCCGTCGTGGGGAAACGGTGGGGTCACGTGGCCGCAGGAGGACTTCCGGCCGCGGAGGGCGCGGCCGGAAGCGTGCGGCGGGGCGGGCGCGGAGAGCAGCCGCGGCAGCCCGCCAGCGGAACAGCCAGAGCGCTGACAGCCCCCGCCCACCCTGCCCCTCGCAGCCCCTGCTGCTCTGCTCTGCTCTCCGCCGGCTCACAGACGGGCACCTCCTTGCCAGCTTCAGGGCTCACCCACGCGTGATCCTCATCGCACCTGCAGATGCCTTTGGAGGGAGACCAGAGTCAGCACCCCTGCCCTGCAAGCGTGGGGAAGGGCCCAGCAGCCAGCAAGGCATGGGGTTACTTGTGCCTCCCCAGGTCTGGGGGGAGCGGGGGTAGCTACTCGTACCCTCCAGGAAGGCAGGGGCCCGGGGTGGGCTGCATCACCCAGCATCGGGGCAGCCCCATGCATTCCCTGGAGCGGGGGACAAGGCCCGTCCCTGGGTGCTGTGCCCGTGCCGCATGCCTCACCATCACCAGAGCTAGGCAGCTGGTAGTACGGGTCGCAGCGGTACTTGATCAGGTGCTCCACGTAGCCATGTTCAATCTCCGCAGGCTTTGCACAGCTCCACTCTGCAGGTAGAGAATGCTCAGCTGGCCCAGAGGACCCAGCCCTGGACATCACTCCCACCTCCAGCGGGTGCCTCGCCAGTCCTGTCTTCCCTGCCCCATGCCAGCTCCCTGCCAAGCTGCCCCTGACTTCATCCAAGCCAAAGTGCTCCCACCCTTGGCCTGGAAGGTACTGGTGGCAGTTGCAGTCTCCTGCACGGTCCAGGCCAGGCCAACAATCAGCAGCACTGCAGGTCTGCAGGGAAGAGAGGGCATGCTCAGAAGAGGGCTCCTACCCCCCTGCTCCCAGTCTGTGGGCTCCACCAGGACCAATGCCCTGGCCAGGCTCATGCCCTGTCCTGGGGGCTCCCTCCCCAGGAGGGCAGAGGGCTGACCCCCCACCCCTGGGGCTGCCCATCAGACACAGCCTGGAGAAGTCACCTGGGCCAAACCTGGACCCTGCTGCTGTGGAGGATGAGGCTGTAGTGTTGGGATCTGGAGCGCTTCCAGGCCCAGCACTGGTCCTCAGCCAGGCAAGCAGGACAGACACAGCATCAAGCATGTGCAGGGACACATCAACATTGCTCACCCCATGCTCATAGCTCCCTCTTCTCACAGCAGCCTCTTTCTACAGGTCAGTGCTGTTCAGGGCTCCCTCCTCATCCCTTTTATTGCCACGTCCCTTGCCCTGGTACAGCCCTGTGTGCTCCAGACCTCCTGATCCTGCTGTATGCAGCCAGCACCTTTCCCAGCAGGAGGAGCACAAAAAGCCCCGCCTCGCTCACAGCTGGCCTGGCAGAGGCTCCCAGGAAGCCTGCCAAGCCCCCACGGGAAGCCAGCATGCCAAGAGTTTCTGGGATTTTGCAGCTACCAATATGTGGGGAGGGATCTGGCTGCAGATGCTGGTGCCCTGGTGCTGTGACACCACCTGAGATCCACAGACAACAGAGCCAGCCCCTGCCCCCTGCAAAACTGCCCTGTGCCACCACCTAGAGCAGTCCCTGTGGGAGCACCCAGCAGCCCCACAGGCTGCAGGCAGCCGCCCCATTGCTGGCAGGTGAAGCCAGGGCACAGGAGCTGAGTGCCATCCCATCCTGTGCCTGGCTCTGCCCGCAGCCAGGGCACACCCTGCCAGCCACCCCGCAAAGCTGGGGTGCAGCAGGGCTTGGCACCGCCAGTGCTCTGGGCAGCACCAGCCCAGCTGGCCAAGGGTTGCAGCAGGTCCCATGCCAGCTCACTGCAGGCTCCAAGTGACTGCAGCCAAGCCGGCTTCTTCCCACAAGCACCCACCCCTTCCCACCCAGTGGGCTCCAGCCCTGCATCCCAGCAGCCGCTGGCCTCTCCAGTGCAGGTTGTCAGCAGAGGCAAGGGCCCAGCCCAGCCTTATGGGAACTCACAGCAGCTATCGCTGGCTGGTGCCCAGCTGGATGTGTCCGGCCAGCAGCAAGGGCGGCACAGCATAGAAAGATGGCCAGAGCACATTAGCCTGCTCTGACGAGCGGAGTCTGCTTCCAGCAGGAGCACAACCAAGGGGCATGGAGGGGAGGGGACAGGCACCCGCCCTCTTACCTATCCCAGGGTGCCACTGTTCCAGTGAGGCCACCCCAAAACCATCGGAGCATGTGGGGCCAGCCCCAGCCCTGAGCCACTGAAGCCTGGCCTGCTGGGGGTCTCGCCAGTGCCCCTTCTGCCCCTCGGACGCTCCAGTCCTACAGGCTCAGGAGGGGATCTGTGTCTGCTCCCAGACACTCCAGAAGAGGCCTTTCCCATCCTGTGCAAGCTTCTTCCCACCTCATGGGGCACCTGTGCCCCTAAATAATACAGGGCTTGAGATCTCTGGCCCAGCACCAGGCATGCTCATGCAACCACACTTGAAACACAGA
The DNA here is from genome assembly GCF_030936135.1 of Gavia stellata. Taxonomy (NCBI): domain Eukaryota; kingdom Metazoa; phylum Chordata; class Aves; order Gaviiformes; family Gaviidae; genus Gavia; species Gavia stellata. The sequence goes on from NC_082608.1 coordinate 23,565,905, forward strand.
AGGCTAGAGTCCAGCACAGGACACATCAGGGCTTGACAGCTCTGATCCATGAACCATGGCAGCACTTAGAAAGGTGCTGTGGCATTTGATGATAGCAGGCTCAGACAGCGCTGTCCCACTGCAGCAGGCTTGTCCGTCCACAGGAGACTGCCATGCCCTGGCAGGGGGAAAAAAGCAACACGCGACTGCACCTTGGTGCCCACTCAGCAGCCTCAAGGTTAGCTCGGACAAAGGCACTGCCTGCAGGAAGGTGGGGGAAGCTGCCCCAGCCTGCCCATGGGGCACGGACTGCAGCCCATGCACCGGGCTACGGCAGTGCAGGGCCACGCTCGAGGCCAAGGCCGTCAGCGACTGCTGTAGCAGCACAAGGCACTGAATGTCTACAAGCCACAGTCACAAATCAGCTGCAGAGCACAGACAAGAGTGCCGCAGGACAAGGTGAAACTCAAGCTCACACTCCCAAAGGCATGACAGCCACCTTCAGACTGGGAGGGAAAGAGCCTCCCAGGCCCTCTCCAGAGAAAGCGCATCAAAACTTTGGCCAGTGGACCAGGTCACATCCCTGTTAGAGCAGCAATAAGCACCACCTGTCCAAAGCAGAGAATCTAGGAAATGAAGAGGTTGGTGCAGAGGGTTGTGGAAGCTGGAGAGCAGGCGGGGAACAGCCCTGATGTAAGCTGAGGGCCACTGAGAGTGGGGTCAGCAGTCACGCTCCTCCTGTAAACAGGTTTGGTGGAGTGAAGTGCTGTGACGCAATCCTGCTTTGCAGGGTGGATTGCGAGAGGCTGCAGAGGGAACGCCATGTGCAGGTCAAGCCATGTTGCTCAAGAAAGGCCTGAGACAACTGCAGGGAGTCCATGGTAAAACAGCAGTCAACGCTGGAGGCCCCAAAGACAAAACCAACAGCCTCCAGAAGTGTGAATGAATGGCTTTTCCGTAACAAGTGACAGGGCGTAACCGCAGCTGTCTCCAAACATCTACATACTGGCAGCAAAGGGAAGCAGCAGCGCCCAGCACCTCCCATGGGCCCAGCCTCATGCAGAGGTCTGAGCTGGTGAGCATGGTAAGCTTTGCATGGATCCATCCCAGAGCCCAGCTACCCTGCGGCTTCTACCACCGGGAAAAGATGCACCAACCGGGAACAACACAAAGAGAGTTGATCCCGCTCAGCTAAGGAGAGCCAGGCTGCGTCCCTCCGACCCAAGGAGTGTCCCCAGAGCAGCACACAGGACTAGGTGAGCCAAACATTTATTGACACTCAGGCAGGACCCAGGGCCTGCAGGTTTGTTACAGGACCACGTGCGGAGAGGGGAGGAGGGCAGGGAGGGAAGACCCTCCTGTGCAGGCTGTGGTGCAGGAGGACCAAGCACCAGCCAGAGCAGGCAGCACAAGCTGCGGGGTCTCCGGCAGAAGGGACACCCAATACACTGCTTGGCCCACGGCTCTGCGCAGTAACACCAGGGAAGGTGTGCCGTCCACGGGGAAGCGCTGCAGCACAAGCCAGGGTACAGGACTGCCTACAGCCCACAGGGCTATCCCCTCAGGGGCCGCCTTTCTCACCACCCAGCAAAGCCTTACCCAGCATTGGTTTCTGCGGGGGAGCCCATCCCACGGGAAAGCCAAAATATGGCCCTGGACAGCGGCACCAGTGGAGGCCCCCTCCCCTGCTCCCCTCCAGTGCAGCCCCAGCATCACCCGTCACTGACCCTTCTCAGGGGCTGGGACCAGGACCTCGGCTCTGTCCCAGTCTACCCAGCACTGGAAACGTCAGACCTGTCCCTGCTTGGCCATGGCTCCTCCTGTCTAGACCTTGGTTTTGCAGCATGTCAGCACCGGTGATCTGCTCCAACTGCCTCCATGATGTTCTTGAACCCCTGCTCCCTAACCAGGGACAGCGTGTGACGGCTGGGCCAGCCTGGCACTGCGCCTCAGCCCCACAGTACCACTGCTCATGCACCAGCACGTGGCTGCCCAGAGCCACCCCGGGCCCAGGGGCTCCCTGGGGACGTGCCTGGCGCCTCACTCACCTCAGCAGCTCCTCCAGTTCCCGCTTCACTGCCCCCACCACTGGCGGCCCACGGTACACGAGCGCCGTGTACATCTGCACAAGTGAGGCTCCAGCGCGGATCTTCTCCAGGGCATCGCGACCGCTGCTTACCCCACCCACCCCGATAATGGGCACCCGGCCTATAGAGAGGAGCAGGGTCAGGCCAGCATGGGTGGTGCCAGCACACACCACCAAGCCCTGCTCTGCCTCTACCTTGGGTGAGGGTGTACATCTCCCTGATGGTCTGCGTGGAGAGCTCCCGCAGGGGCTTCCCGCTGAGGCCCCCAGGCTCTGTGCGTTGTCTGCTCCGGAGGCTGCTGGCGCGGCTCACAGTGGTGTTGCTGACAATCAGCCCGTCCACACCTAGCTGAGGGGGGCAGCAGCATGAGAACACAGCTGCCATGAGCAGCCCCCCACTCTCGTCCCCAGGCTGCCAGGCCAGGACCCCCCTGCCAAGTGCCTCAGCAACATGCCCGCGGACAAAGCAGCTGCCCCTCGCTGCCTGGACCGTCCCCAAGGTCCGGGTGACGCACATAGGCCCTCACAGACTCAGAGCTACCCAGGACACTGTCTCTAGAACGGCCAGAGAGCTGCAGGTCCACCTGTCCCTTCAAAGGGGTGACTTGCCAGGAGTGCCGCAGTCCTGCCCCAGCGCCATGCGAGGTGAGGCAGGAGGCATACCAGCCCAGCTCCTCGCCAGCCTCCCCTTCCCGCCTCCTCACCTCGCAGATGATGCTAGCAATGTCCCGCTTGTCCTGCGCGGTGAGGTCAGGGGCAATCTTCACCAGCACTGCTGGCTTGCGCTTACAGGGCAGCATGTCCCTCTCCGCCAGCACCTGCGGGGGGACGCACGGGGGCACAGAGCAGTGCATGGTGGGGGAACACCTCCTGCCCTGGACTGGGGAGGGGCATGTACCCCCCACCACAGGCAGCACAGGGACAGGCCCTGCTCTCCCTACGTGGTGCCACCGACAATGGGGCACCCTACGGCACAGGGCCTGGGGCACATGACCCGCACAGGCCCACAGCAACTCCCGATGCCGTGGGGTGGGTGGCTCACTACCCCCTTGCAGGAGCAGAGCAGAGGGCAATGCTTCACTGCTCACATGCCCTTTGCTGGAGTACCGTGCCCCAGTGAACCCCTCACCACCAACGGATACGGGGACATCTCAGTGGCTCTGCACACCACTCCGGGAAGCCACCAGGCTCCTCCCTGTCCTGGGGCAAACCCACTGGCTGGAGCAGAGCAGGCACTCCAAGAGGATGGGATGCATCCAGTGCTACAGCTGTGGTCTGGGCTGGCTGTGAGCGTCACCCACCTTGGTCAGCAGATCCTGCAGCTCAGCCTTGCCCTGCAGGTCCCGCAGCCCTGGGGTGTTCGGGCTGGACACATTCACAACCAGGTAGTCAGCCAAAGGGCCCAGTGTCCGGACCCCAGCCACGTAGTCAGCTGCAGCATCGGTAGAGCTCTTGTTCTTGCCCAGGTTGACTCCAAGGGGCATCCCCGCTGGAACACAGACACGCTGAACCAGGGCAGCAGGACCAATCACCACGCAAGGGACCAGAGCACCCGACAAGGGAGGCCCCAGAACCAGCTAAAATCAAAGCGTGGATATGCAGCCCACGTGTTTCACGGGCGTGGGGCTGGGACTGTCCTGCAGCCACAGCAGCATCCTCACAGCTGCCCCGGTCAGCACCTCCCAGCACCGCAGCCTCCAGCCTGGCCACCCGGTGGAGGCTGCCCTCAGAAATTGCCCAGCTTGGGCCCTGTTGGCTCTGGCTAGTCTCAGCAGACACGTCCTGCCTGAAGCAGCAAGTGGAGCTTCTACCACAGAGAAGATGGCAGGAGAAAGGCGCCTGGTCACAGTCCCAAGGGGCAGAGGCTACAGCCCCAAGAGGGTTCCTGCTGTCTGAGTGCACCTTGCACTGGCCAGGGCCCTCCTGTGCCTGGACACTGGCATTACACACCTTTCCTGGCCTACAGCTACCTGGGGAACCCCCAAACCCACTCTGCAGACCCCAACAGGCTTATAAGCTTGTCTCACCACCAGTGAGTCTGAGCTGCGTCTCCTGGCGGGCCCGCAGCCTGCGCTCCACTGCCACATGGCCGTGGCTGTTGAATCCATACCTGCACCAGAACAGACAAGGTTCAGGGCTGAGCTGGCATCCACAAGCCCTGAGCAGGACACAGGAGAAACACAAAGGACACACATGGTCTCTACAGCTCTGCTCAGCACATGCAACCCAAGAGCCACTGCAGCACAGACCACAGAGCCAGGATCACCCAAACAAACACCCTCCCTCTGGGCGAGCAGTCTGTGGGACTTCGCAGAGCGGCCCCCCTCAGACCCCACCTGTTAATGACCGCCTCGTCCTCTGCCAGCCGGAAGACCCTGGGTCTGGGGTTCCCCTCCTGGGGCTTGGGCGTGACAGTCCCTACTTCCACAAAGCCAAAACCCATCTTGTACAGCCCGTCCACAGCCTCGCCCTGCTTGTCGAAGCCAGCCGCCAGGCCCACAGGGTTGCAGAACCGCTGCCCGAGGACTCGCACCTCCTGTGGGGCAGGGTTTGGGTCACGCACCAGCAGCCAGGAGGGCCAGAGCCCACTGACACCAGGAGCCACAGCCAGAGCCTGGCCCCCGCAGCAGCAGCCCCGGCCCCCTCCCCTCCACCCCCTCTGCCCCGCGGGGTGTCCTCATCGGGTGCCTGTCCCGGGGGACCCAGGGCTGCTGCCGGGGCCATCTCCTGCACCCCCGTCCGCCCCAGAAGCCCCGCTGGGCACCTCCGCTGCCCGGCAGAGCTCACTGCCCCCCACGGACTGCAACGGCTCCGGGATCGCCGCGAGACTCGGCCGCCTGCCCGCCGCCCCGGGCCCTGCCACCCCCCCCGCCCTGGCCGTGCCCCCGGCCATCGACGCCCACCCTGGCCCCTGAACCCCCCCTCGGCCACCCCAGCCCCGGTTTCCCCCGCCACAGAGCCGCACCAGCGCGGGGCCGTCGGGACGGGCGGGTGGCAGCAGCCCGAGGGCGGCGACACGCAGGGCCAGCCCGTGGGCGGCCTCGGGGGGGAGGGCGCGGAGCGCGGGCATCACCGCCGTCGCGTAGAGCCGCTCGTCGCCCGCCGCCAGCGCCGAGCCCAGCAGCAGCCCGCAGCCTCCCAGCGCCGCCGTCAGCACCCGCAGCCGCCCCTGCGCGAGGTGGTCAGCCGCGCGCCCAAACCGGCACCGCGCCCCATCCCGCCCCCCGCCCCAGCCCCAGCCGCCCCCGGCTACCCCGACCCCCCCCCGGACCCCGCCCCGCCCGCCCGCGTCCCGGCTCCTCCCGCCGCCCGGCCCGGGAGCGCCCCCGGCCCGCCCCGGGGCCCGCCGGCCGCTCACGCGCAGCGGCGCCGCCATCTGCTCAGCCCTGCACGTGGAAGGGCACTTCCGGGAGCCCGCCCCGACGACTGGCGGAGGCCGGCCCCCCCCGGCCAATAGAGGCGCAGCAGGAGTCGGGGCAGGCGGCCGGACGGCGGGGGCTGGTCCCGCGGGGCGGACCCTGGCGCGAGACGCCCTGGCCCCGCCCGCGGGCGGGGCGGGGCGGGGCCCGAGCGGGAGCTGACGCTCCGGCCCTCGGGGGCTGACAGCGCGTCACCCCCTCGGGCTCCGCGGCCCGAGCGACAACGGCGGCGGGGTGGCGGGGACCGCGGGGAGGCGGAACCCCGGCGGCAGCAGCACCGTCGCCCGCCCCCGCTGCCCCTCCCCAGGCGGGGCACTGCCCGGGCCGCGCGGCTGCAGCAGTCCAGCCCTGCGCAGCCCCCCGGTAAGAGCATCCCACGCCGACGCCGCTGCTCAGGAGCCTAGACTTTATTAGCAACCAACCCGTAAGGTACAGATCAACCAAAAACCTCGAGGAACAGTTGTGCGAGTGTTATGTACAGACACGTCACGCGGAGGAGGGCACACCACCTCCAGCAGCCCCCCCCCGCCCCAGAGCACACCGCCAGCCCTCGCCCATCCTCGTGCCCAGGGGCAAGCAAGGCTACTGTACTGCCACGGATCTGGCCACAGCCCCCTTGACCTCAGCTCTCGGTGTACACCCGGCAAGAAAGGAGCCGGCACACAGCACCTGGCTCTGGCCCCCCTCTGCCCTCCCAGCTCACACTCCCAGCAGGTTCAAGCAGAACATGCTGCGGAACTGGAAAGCAGAGAGCGCTGCCCTCCTGTGAACAGAGCCCCCCCTGAGAACGCACCGAAGGCCACGGGGGGCTCCCCGAGAGTGCAGGGGGAGTGGAAAAGGACATCAGCTGCCAAGGCAAACTGCAACCAGATACAGCTGGAGCCAGGGAGAGGGCAGAAGCGCCCGTGTGCTGCACAGCCTCAAGGCCAATGCCACATCTCACGACCGCATTCCCTGCCTCCGCCCCGATTAGTTAGAAGTCTTACCAAAGGGACTTAATCACCCTCACCATACACGCCATCGAGCAGAGAGGGGCAGCTTGTGGAAGATGCTGCTCTTGAGACCACCGGGAAGAGGAGAAAGCCCTGTCAACATTTCAGCCATCGCCTCCCTTCTCTGTGGGAGGGAGTACAGAGCCACCACGGAGGCAGCCAGGAACAGCACCCAGAATGTCATGCAGAGGTTTCCCGGATAGCTACCCCGATGGACAGGGGCTGTTCCCTGCTCCAGTCCTGCAAGATTCCCCACAGCTCACCTCCTGCAGCAACAAAGATCGGGAAAGTGGCAGCATTTGGTTTAAGTACAGCAGGAAGAGAGCTCAAAAAGAAGAGCATGTTCATTTGAGGTTAATACAGGAAACCAATTTCAAGGGGAGTCTGTTTCAGAGAGAAGCAGCTGTCACAGTTCCTGCCCCTCACATTGGAGTTACAGCCCAGTCAGTTTTACGTTTTCTTCTTTAGCTCCTCAAATCTCCGAGAAAGATCATCAAAGTCGATGTCTTCAGAGGCAGAAGAGTTGGCGCCAGCAGATGCTGTTGGCAGTGTATCTGGCACAGACGGTAATTCAGGCAGCACAAAGTTATCAAAGGTATTAGGAGCCCCAGCTCTTGGTTTAGGAGAAGCTTCTGACTTGGGCCCGGGCCCTGTTTAGAATAAGAGAAATATCATTTCACCTCACCATTATCACACTCTCACCAGGCCAAACAAAGCCACACAAAAGGAAGGTCGCTCTACCAAAAAGGCAGTACTGATGTATTTTTCTGAGCAGGACCAGTGGGCACGTACCTCCAACTGCACATAGACTCAATGGGGGAAAACACAAGATTTCAGGTTTATATGGCAGATCTAGACTGGTGACCCTATCTTAGGGATGCACCAGACAGCCGGAGATCACCCTCCACTGCCCACAGCCAGCTGCAGGTGGGCTGAAGCTCCCACATGCCTATACGGGCTGGACTGCATCCTGGGGATTCAAAGTCCCAGTTCGCTCCATTCCAACGCCTCCTAAAGACACATGCAGGTATCACATGCCGTCACCTAGCTGCCAAACTGCAGCATACAGCCAGATCCAGTGCACCCATATACCCGTCTTCTTCAGCACGCACCGCCAACACCCCCAAAGGACTCCATTAGATCGTTAGATATCCTGGCTGGAGCTGGCAAGGGTCTACTTACTCTAAAAACCCGCTCCACCCTTATCAAGTCCTAGAGATAGCAAGTGCTTTCAAAATACACAGAGCAGAATCACACTGTACAAGGCAGGAGAATTTTTTTATGATCCAATCACGATGCATGAAGCATCTCGTAAGCCTTCAGGCAGATGGACCAAGGGATAGCAGCTATCTCTACTAGTCCTGCTCTGCTGTATGCAACCTCAACACTGGCATTAATACAAACCTATCTACCCTCTCAGTGCTTACTTCTCTCTTTCTGTTGCTGCAGAACAATATTATTCATGCCGTGTAAAAATACATTATCACTTAAAGCTGTTGCTTTCTCATTTTATCCTGCAACACCCTATAGTTGGTCTGTGAGACAGCTTAAGCTGGAGACCCAGTATTGACTCTGAAGTCAAACCCTAGTTCTTGAGTTTCCCAGTGGAAGTCTGGATCCTCCCTGTTCTGAGAGGATACGCTCCATTTCTGTCAGAGTCCTCTCCCAACCCAAATCCTGCTCTCACGATGTGTTGAGTTCTACACATTGTGTCCTATACGGAAGGCTTCCTCCCAGGGAGGCTGGCATCCCAAGCTAACCACAGCCCTTAACCACCCTAGGTTTCCCATACCTCTGGACATACTCACCAGGCACCGGTGCAGAAGTGTCTTTGTTAGCATTAGGCTCATCGATCTGGAAAAGACTCTCAGTTACTACAGGTCTCTCTCCCACCAGGCACAGAATCACCTACCTGTGCAGGCACTGCTCGTGGGCAACAGCAGCCACACCCATGCATAGCAATGTATACCCCACCCCTCCCCAAGAAGGCAGACAACCCTGGCTTCCAGCACACTCAGAACAATCTGGCTCTCTTCCCAAGAAAAGGAGGCAGTGTTTCGCCTGCCTGTGCAGCTAGTACAAGGTGTTAGCACACACAGGTGCTTGGCTATGCTCATCCCTACTCAGGATACTGCAAAAACAAGCAGCATGTCACTGAAAGCAAAATAAGAGGCATGATCATGAACTGCAGCAACAAAGACATAGACAAGCATAGAAAAAGAAGACTCCAGCCTCTCCTTCGTTCTCCCCAAGGACTGAGAAGTCTGGGAAAGGAAGAGAGTTTAAACATACATCATCTGGGTCAGCCAAAATTTTCATCCAGGCTAACTCTGAATTAGTTCAAAAGCCCTAACTAAACAGACTGAAGCTGATGAACCCTTCACGTTGCAAAAAAACCCCAGAATTTGTGGACCCTACTTGTTAACTGTTTATCACCATTTTAACAATAAAGTAAAACAGATCTTGGCTTTCCTTTGCAGCCAAAACACAGAGCTGAAAGAGGGACTTCTCCTCACAAGTCATTCTCCCATCACATGCACTCAGTGATTCATCACACCCACAAGCAATGCCAAGCACCACGCCAAAAGCTCCAAAGGTTGACAGCAATGTGCTTAACAAACATTTGCCTTTTCCGTGGCTACCACTGCACTTTTTGAGGTTCCCTCTGCTGCCTACAACAGTGATTCAGCTCAGGCACTTACAGACTCATATGTTGGTGGGGTTGCTGGAATTGGTGGTGGATGGATGTTAGCAAAAGGCTGGTAGGTCCCCACTGGTAGGCCATTGAAGTTTTCCTGTAAAGAGAGATTACAGTCACGCACCAGACTACTGACCTGGGAGAGCGACCATGGGACAGAATACACCTACAGCTGCCACAAGAGTCAAAGAAAGTAGCAGTCTAAGATAAATACAGGCAAGTATCCAACCTGATATAGTTTACACTTACCAGGAAAAGATTCTCAAGTATTAAGTCAGATGTAGTCACCTGGAGCAACCAGACCCAGCTAACAGGACTGTGCGTTATTCTAAAGAACCAGCATGACTAAACACTTCATCTTTCAAGGCACTAGAAGTACCAGGAGAAAAAGGGCAATACCCTGCCTTAAGCACACCTGAGACATTTCTCCTGAGTGCAGTATCACGAAACAGGAAGGAGGTCTCTGGCTCACTTGAAGCTTTGTATTACCCTTACTTGTAACACAACAGTGGCTCAAAGACCTAGACTTGGCGCAAGTCCTCAGCGTATTTATGCCTGGGCCTTCAGCCAGCTGATACTTGGCCCAGATTTTCCACAAAAAACACTGCAGCATTGCTGGGAAGACTCCAAGCCATCCCACTGTTCTGCCACTCTCCAGTCTACATGGATATCCTGTAAATGACTGAATTCAGAGAATGCTGCTCTTTTCAGCTCCCACCTTCCACCCTCGCAACAAATCATCTCCAAGAGCCATTGGCCTGGTCCCCTCCCTTCACAGGCCTGAAGGCAGGGTGCTTCCGCATTTTTCTGTGCTGTTCCCACCCCACAAAACTCACCTGATTTCCTTGACTGAATCTTGGCACACTACCAGCCTACCAACTTCAAAGTGCAGCTCCAACCCCTGGTCAAAAGCCTGACAGTCAGAAGACTGCCTCAGGAGTTAGTCTGGACTCCTCTGCTCCCTGAAGGCAAAGAGGGCTGGCTGAAGAACAGGGGTAGGAACCTCCACAGTCAAGAAGCAACATGAAGCTTCAGCTGCACTGCCAACAATTGCCATCCCGTGCAGTCTCACAGCAACACAATGGCCTTCTGAGACATCAACCTACCGAGTACAGACACTTCCCCATCAGCAGGCACAGGGTTAAGCATCGCAATCAGTGTCTTCCACAGAAAAAGGGAATGCTCAAAGCAAAGGCACTTACCGGTCCCTTTGGAGGCGGATAGGAGAAGGGCGGATTTGGTGTTGGCATGGGCATAGGCATCATCACTGGCATGGGTACTATTCCATCATGACCAGCCAGCGGGGCTGTAAATCCACCACCTCCTCCCCCTCCATGGCCACCCTTCTTCACATCATCTGTGAATCCCACATCAATCAGATCTGCCTCTCCGCCTGCAGGGGCTTCAGCCTGGAGAGGGTGGAAGAATTCTGCTCACTAACACATCTCTATTCTGATCACAGCCCTCTGAACAGCATTAGATGCAACATTTGTCACTGGACAAGATGGGGCAGAACACACCAAGGGCAGAACACACAGCAGCTAAACAATCATATTAATGGGAATCAGAAAGGGCACCAGACTATAGCATGACTAACTACAGCCACATGCCATAGGGCTGTGGGAAGGAGCGGGCATCATGCTATGCGAGGGCTGTCTAGAATTACCACCGAGTTCGCTGCCATACCACAGCCCTGTGCCCTGAAAGCCCGCACAGCACTAACAGGACATTTCAGCCACTGGAACACAGAAGAGAGCTCCAGGCTTGCACTCACCATCACCACTGAGTCAGGCTCATAGGGCACATTGTAGTTCTTGGCAATCTCAATGAGGTATCTTTCCACCAGAATCTTGGGCGGCGCCTCCACGCTCAGCTTGTGCATCAGCTGGAACACAAGGGTGCAGGGACACTCAGTGGGACCTGGGCAGTGCAGCACAGCAGAGCTCTATCCCAGCCAGGGCCACCTGCTGTGGGGAGCACAGTGCAGTCTTGGGGCGGCTTTTCCTCCCAGTACGGCACTGCTGCAGAGGAGCCTGCTGGCAACCACAGGCCAGGGCTCCATGTCCTCTGCTCCTCTCCATCCACAGCCAGCACAGCAGGGCCCCGCCTGCCAGGGACCTCAGCACTATCCTCCCATGCTCCAATGCAGGCAAGCCCCCAGCAGCACAGCTGGCCCACTGCACTCTGCAGTGAGACACAGGCATCAGCCACTGGCCACAGGAAAAGGGGCAAAAAGACATAGCAGGCACGTCTGTTCTGCGAGCTCCAGCTGGCTGCAGCTGTTCCACACCAGTTCATTACCCTGTCATTGACTGTCCCAATCTGGTTTGTCCGGCACAGCTTCCCATACTCCTTGCTGTACTTGGCACACAGCTGGTCAGCAACCTGCAGCAGGAGAGAAACTCTGGGAACGTGCACACCCTTGCTTTCCCCCACCACACACTGTGCATCTGCTGTAGCCCCTACAGGTTCCCACCTCCCCCCGCCCCAGATCACCCTCCTTTCTGCCACTGAGTGCGCCAGCTGAGCAGCCTTAGCCATCCACGATGCTCCAGGGACACCTATACTGGGGTGTCCATCTGCAGAGCCCATAAAAACATGTCCTCTGCCTTAACGACACAGAGTCCCAGACAAAGGCTTCCACCAGCTTCTGGCAATGTCACCCCCACCCTGCACACGTAACACCCCTCAAACAACCCTACTCACAATCTTCAACTCAGCCACTTCTGACTGGAGTCGTGGTGCAGCCCAAATCAGCGTAGATACTGCTTCTGCCAGGCCAGAGTCCAGCTCCCTAAAGACAACAGAAGACAATCCTATCTCCACACAAAGCACCTAGTCTTTGCTGCCCTCAATCTGCTTAGCCTGAAAGTCCCCATCCTCCATGCTGGGCTCCAGAGTTTTCCCTGCCTGGGAAGAAAAGGTCTCTGGAGGCCCTAGGATACTGAGACAAACAGATACCCTTCTGTATCCCAGGCCTGTCCCCAGCAGTACCCCTCCCTGAGCCCAGAGGGCCTGGACCCTCTCCCACAGCATCCCCTCTAGGCCACAGCTTACTTCATGGACTGAATCAAGCCAAAGCGGGCTAGCAGCAGATCGCAGTACAGCTCCAGGATCTCCATGGCCTCCACAAGGTAATCTTCACGGATGATGTGCTCCACACGAATCCTGGCACGCTCATCTTTTCCGGCTGCCAGATAATCTGCAATCTCCTTCCTTGCCTTCTGGGCCAACTCAGCTACAGCACATATCCCCAAGGCCAATCATCATGCTGGCAGGGGCTGCTGCCTCCCTACCCGCCCACAGTCCCCACCACACACAAAGCCATCACAAGCTTATATGTCTCCTTCATTGAGCTTCTGCAGTGCAAGACACTGAGCCATGGCTTGGTGGAGCCCTTGTGTCTAGGTCCTAAACACACTAACTCACAGGAGAAAGGAGAGTGGGCTTTCAGCTGCTAGGAACACTCCTACACCTTCTACTTCCCTGCAGAGTCAAATCAGAATTGTGGATCTTGTCTGGGCAGGGCAGGACAGCACAGGTGGGGAGAGCCTCCCACAGCACCCAGGAAGTTCCCCACTATGCTGTGGGCACAGAAGGCCTGGGAAAGGCCCCCTGGGGCAAACTGGCATGTCCCTCCACACATGGCCCACAGCTACCACCCCACACACCCCACAAACTGCGCTCCGACACCTGCCAGGAAGGTGGACAGAGGCCACATCGTGGCCAGCCTGGTCCCTGGGGTACTCGCACACTGGAGTGGACTGCGAGGCCTGGGGCCAGCAAGGAAAAGCAAAAGGCTACTCCATACTTGGGCCATGGAAGCACCCTGACTCCAAAAAATCTTCTCCTCAAGTCTCCTGACCCCCAGGTCACACCTGCCCCCTCAAATACTCACTCTTCTTTTTCTCCAGCAGTTTGAGGCGATTGATGACAAGGCGCAGGTTGACTCGCAAGCGCTCAGCCTTGAACCCAGAGCCCAACATGATAAACACTTTCTGTGGGAGAAGAGGGGAAGGTCATTAGAACCAGGAGCTGTTGGTCACACCAGAGGACACCAGTCACTGTTTTACTTGGGGGGAAAAAAAGGATTTCTCCAAACAAACAGGTACAGGCCTGCTATTCCTGAACCTGGTTATTTACAAATGACTGAACCTACAGCACTCATCATTCCCTTTCCCACTTTACAACCCTGCACCTAACCAAGGCCAACAGGGAATAGAAACTTGCTGGATATTCCCATTCTGACAGACTGAAATTCAACCCCAGAAACAGATGTAAGACGATCAAAAACTGGGACTACTCCATAAATGAGAACAGGGTTAGAAAACATACCCTAAACCAAGAAGTTAAAGGCCTCGGTCTATTTAATCTAGACAAGTGACACTAGCCACTGATGTGAACACCAGACTACAGTAAAGTTTTAAGAACGTTAGACAAACATCTACCAGCAGTGGTCTAGGAAAATGCGATTGTGCCTCAATTCAGTAAGCCGAGCTTACTGAGGTGGTATTTTGAGGTTCCATTCAGCCCTAGATTTCCAAGAAGCCTAAGTGGAAAAAACCCTCAGATTTCACAATAAACACCATAGCTGCTAGAAGACATGCTTTCATTCCCTTACTTCGAAAGGTGAGGGAAGTAAACCAATGCCTCAAGACACCGTCTGCGACAACTACCACCCAGTCAAATCCTCTCTCTCTGTTACTCATTGAGAAAACCACATTCTTAAAGAAAAATGAAAGTCAACTGCAAGAACCAAGCCAACCTCTGTCCTATTAATATGGAAGTTGTAAAACTGCTGTAAGATTAACCTAAGGACTGTACAAACTAAAGCTGTAACAGCCCTGTCATCACAAGGAAAAAAGTTGCCATTCCGTATTCCCCACACTCTTCCTGCTTACTGAGCATGTGCTCTGGCATTTCTCCAGTCTCTCATGAGGTAGTTCAACTCATTAGTCATACTGAAAACTAACTCAGAAGACGCTTTATTACGGCATTTTGTTATGCCAAGAACTGTTCATCAAAAAATCCTTCCTTAAGAGCTATCACATAGAAAGACCTTGGCTGGTACCTGAAGGACACGTTGGAGCAGACTTTTGGATGGTGATAGCATTTTGTGTATAACTAGTGGTTTACGTAAGATTTATTACTATCTAGATTATATCCAATTTAGCAGCTCTATTTACACATCAATAGTTATTTCAATGATGCACAGAACCAACCAAGCTCCAGAAAACACTGCTACAGAAATATATATGTATGATATAAGTCTAATGCCATAAAAAGCAACTTTTGTCCTTCTGTAACTGGAACATACTCCTACAACATTAGAATAACTTTATAGTGCTTTAAGAAACAGTCTCAGCACAAGTTGGAGTGTCTCTGTAACAGTACCTATTAACTAACTATTCTGATTAACAACAACCTGTTTTAACAGATTAGTTCAAAATACGGCCCTTAGGAAGCGGCTAGCTCGACAGCTATTCTTTTGCAACCACCCTGCTCCCATCCTAAAAACTTCTGTCGCCCCCACTTCCCCGCATGAGGCTCTCAGCCACGCTGCTGCGGAAAGGCTGATCCAGTTCTTCCCTCCCTGGACCCTGCCTTCCCATCCCTTCCTGCAGACCGAAATTAGCCTCTATTCCTACAGCGACTGACCTGTTGCCAGGGCGGTTTCCAGACGCATTAGTCAGCTGGCGGGACTCGCCGCCGAGCCGCCCAATGGCCGGGGCTAGTTCAGAGAAGCGCGCAGGCAGCGCCAGAGGCCCTGGGTTAGCTCCACCGGCGCAGCTGCGCCCTGACGAGGCTGAGCGGGAGAGAGCCTCTGCCTCCCCGCTGCCGTCCCCAGCGACGCAGCGCCGGGGGAGCGTCGCACAGCGCGGGCGGGGCAGGCCGCGGGCCTGCCCTCAGCCCAGCCAGCGGGCACCTGGGGCAAGGCGTCCCCCTCGCTACCAGCCCCTTCTCGGCCACCAAGCGCGCCCCATCGCCCCGAGCCCGGCCGCCCCAGCCCCAGCCCCGCTCACCGGCCGCCCCTCCGCGTAGACTTCAGGCACCCAAAATGGCGGCCCTCCAGCCGCGCCGCCTCACCGCGCGCGGAGGGATCCACGGCGCCGCACTCCCCACTCCTTACCCGGGGCACGACCGAGCTGGTGCGGCAGCTACGGCGGCGAGGCCGCAAGAATTGCCTGCCGCACCGACGCGACGGTGTCCCGGCAGAGAAGCGGCAGCGGCACAAGCGCGGAGAGCGGCGCTGAAGGACTAAATGACCCAGCGGAGGGATCCCGTTGGCGTGAGCGAGTCCGTGGTAAGCCCGATAGCCACCCGCCGGTAGCCGCCCCCCGGCGCAGAGGTTCCGGGGCACAGCGTTCCGGCTGCGGCTCCTCCTGCCCCAGCCGTGAGCCCCGCCTCTACAGAGGACGGGAGCCGCTCGGCTGAAGGCACCGCGCCGGGTCGCGGGCGGGCGGAGGGGTCTCCGGTTCTCTGAGGGCCAGGCGGCGGTGGCACCTCCGTGAGGGAGGGTCAGGCCGAGGCTGAGCCCGGCGCCGGGGCTGCAGTCCCGCCGCTGCCTCTCTCCGGGGCGGCGCAGCCCCGAGGGTAAGCCGGCCCGGCGCCAGGGCCAGGCGGTGCCCGCAGGGCCCTGCGGAGGCGGCTGCTCCGGGGCTGCCGTTGGCCCGCGGGGGGGAGCAGCCCGGAGGCCCCCGCTCCGCGGCGTGCCGCGGTTCATTTCTAAACGGGTGCATGAGTTCGTAGCGCACGTGGCGGCTTCTAAATTAACAGTAAGAGCGTGATTTTTGACCTTGCAGGGTCAGCGAGATTCTGGTGAGCTCGGGTAGCGCAGGGGCAGCCGCCTCCCGGCCCGGGCGTGAGGAGAGGCAGCTGCCAGCGGAGGGGGCCGGGGCTCGGCGCTGCGTCCCAGGCTGCCCGCCGGGGTACGCCAGACCCGCAGCTGGCACGGATGAACTCCTGCGGGCGGCCAGGAGCTGCTGGCGGGGACGGACCCATGAAAAACAGGTGAGATGCTTCCGAGAATGGAAAAGCGGCACCTGGGGCCTGCCGGCGAGGTCTTCGACAGCCAGCGCAGCACTGCCGCTGCTAGGCCGGGGCTTTCCCGGGGCCGGGCCGGGCCGTGCCGGGGGCTCCCGGGGCCGGGCCTGTGCCCGCGCCCGTGCCCGCGCCGCGCGCTCTGGCGCCGCCGCCATCTTGCCCGTCTGTCTGTCCGGCGGCCCTTTGTCTGTCTGCGGCTCCCCGGCGCCTGCAGCGGGACCGGGTAAGGCGGGCCGGGCCGGGGGCCGGGGCCGTCCGCCCGCGAGGGGCGGGCCGGATCCCGCTGTCCGCCTGAGGGGCGGCAGCGTCGGTCCCTCTGCCTGCGGGGGGGCCGGGCCTATCTGTCTGTCCACCCTGTCCCTCGGTGGTCCGTCGGCATCCTCGGGGGCGCGGGCTGGGTTCCTCCGTCCGTCCCTCTGCCAGGGGAGCGGGGTCCGTTTGTCTGTGTATCCGTCCGCTTGCGGGCTGGATCCCTCCTTCAGCCGCCTCCCGTGTGCTGGGACGGCCGGCTGGATCCGTCTGTGGGTGGGAGGCTGACGGGGGCCCGTGTCCGTCTATCTGGGGGGAAGTGGGTTCAGCTCCTCCTTTTGTCTGTCTGTCTGAGGGGACTGTTGGGATTGATTTCTTCCTCTGTCAGTCTGAAAACCAGAAGTCAATGTTTTTCCCCCCTTGTGAAGTTTGAGGGGGTCGGCGTGTCCCCACCTGCGAGGGGCAAGGGGGGTGCATCCCTCACTTGTGAGGTGGGGCACGGGTGGTCCGTCCCCACCTGCCTGTCCCCGGCCCTGCCTGCCCAGGGAGGTCTTGGCAGCAGGGAGAGCACAGCAGCCCCACTGTTTCCCTCTCCCTGTGCCTGTCTGCAAGGGCGGTGAGGTCAGTCCCTTTGTGGGGCATCTGTCTGGGCCGAGACCTGTCCCTGGCTGGCCGCACCGTCCCTTGTGACTGTAGGGCAGCTGGTTCCTTGTCTGCCTGGGCTGGGTTATCCTGTGCCTGATGCCAGCCTTCGGGATGGGGGGGCCTGTGTCCTCTCAATCTCTCTCTGGATGGGGGGCCAGGGATAGGGCAGGGTCTGCAGGTTTGATTAGGCTCTTGCCCTATCGGCTGTGGGAATGGACAGGAGGGAGAAGGGTGTTTGGTCTGAGATGGCAGTCACTCTTGAAGTGGGGCACTCTTAGCTTTTTGTATGTTGGGGACAGGATTGCTTACAACTTTGCTTGAGAACTGGGTGGGACTGCCTGTACAGGGTGTTTTGTGAAATGCTTGTGGATCGTGTTGGATGCTGGCACTGAATACGTCTGTGGTGATGCAGAACGAGCCCTGTAGGCAGAAGGGTGGGGAATGCCCCTGAGACAGCCATCTGCTTTTGGCCAGAGGCTCAGGAGGTTCCGATGGTGTGTGTGACAGGCTCTTCTCTTCTCAGGTGAGCCCTCTGCTGAGGGAACAAACACTCTGTGCTCCCAGGTCAAGGAAACATGTCCCGTCGGAAACAGACCACTCCTAACAAAGTTCACTGTGAGTATTATATTACACAGCATTGTGGGATCCTTGTTCTAGCTGGTTTGTTGTGGAGCGAGACGGGGAGGAGGGGAGTGATGGAAAAAGTACAGTTTGTGGGGGAATGGTGGTTACTCACGTTTCATCTTAGGGACTGTGAGAAGAGAAACTGAGCTCTGTGCATCAGGGGAGCTGGCTGTGTCCTGGCATGGCAGGACAGGGACAGGCTTGAACAAACAACTAATGCTGTAAAGGTAGGTGTGTATGTGCAGGGCCTGTAGCTGTGCTTTGCATTCACACTGTCACAAGTGCAAGTTAGTATACTAAGAAATGTGACTTCAGGGTTCTGACCCATCTTGGGTAGCAAAGAAAGTTCTAGGCAAGGTGGTTTGAGTGTGTGGCTGAAAGCCAGAAGTCCTGTGTTCTGATCTTTGCCCTACCACAGACTCAACTGACTGGCCTTGGACATGTAACTGAAGCTCACTGTACCTCAGTTTCCTACTAGATAATGTAAATAAACCCATTTGCTCTTTCCTTGCAGGGAATGGGCAGTGGCTAAGTAATTTACTGGACAGATAATTGCTATCTGTCAGATCATTTTTGAGCTGACCTGATAGGAAAGATCTCTGTTTCTCCAGCATTGTCAAGACCCTAGCATTTGTTTGATAGTGGAAGGGCTGAAGATGCTGTACATCAGCACTTCTTCTGGGCACGCTACAGCAAGATGTTAGTGGAGCTGGGAGACACATATGGATGTTTGGCTGCAAAGGGGAAACTGCACATATATGGCTTTTGTTTGACTGATTGCAGCAGAGGGAAGTTGGGAGGGCTGAAGCTATGCCCTTGTACATACCCAGCTTTGTGGCTGGAGACATGTTTGGAATTTGGGCTGGAGTGAGGAAAACAAATTTCCACTTCTGTAGACGTGTGAAAGCAAGGCTGATGAGAGGGCCCTAGGTATTGCTAAGCTGTAGTAGCTGTCAGGAGTACGGGACAGAGAGCTGACTGCTGCAGCCCTAACACTGCCACACTTTGCTGATGCTGCTGGCTTGCATGTCTCTGTGTTTCTCTGTGCCGCCTTTTTGTATGGGTACGGCAACAGGAATCTATGCATGCTGTTCTCTGTACTAGGGGAAAATACAATGTGATACAGCCTAACACTGTGCACACTCAGTGAGTGTACTGGGAAGAATTACCTCTGTCTGGGACTTGAAGCCCCATTGGCTGCTAGAGCTAGGCATAGGAGAACTGACAAAGCTTTCCTTGGTGGCCAGCGTAAGAGTCTTGAGGCGTGGCTTTTGGCATCTGCCCTGACTTGTGCTCTCCAATTCCTGCTTCTGGGTGCTGGCTTCAACAGTGGGCAGAGTATAGCTTTGATTTGCCTGAAAGTACATTAATGACTTTGGAAATGTCTTCCTTACAGAAATTTGGTATGTCCTGTGTTTTGTCCTATGATGCTAGTAACACATCTTGTGTACACACACATTTGCTTCTGAGAGTGCCCAGATATTACTGCTGCCATTTAGATCAGACTTATATAAGGCATGCACTTACACTGTTTCCCCTGGTCTAGAGCCATGGTCTTTCATGTATGGAAACCAGGGGGTACAACAGCTCTAATGGTGCAGGTAGAGTTTCCATGGTGTTTAGGCGGGCTGTTTTCCGCACTCCACCACGTAAGGGTTATGTTCTTCAGAAGCTTGTACTATTATATACAAAACGATACATATTATGGAGTTCAGCTGTGCACTATTTTCACAGTGAACATTGCGTTTTTATCTGCAATACAAGCGATTATATCTCCAGTTTTGGTCTCAGGGGAAGTTATCTGACAAACATGCTACCAGCGGGCATGAGGTTGAAGTTATGGCATCTGGTATGCCATAGAGAGGAATTCTGGGACCTGTTCACCTCCTTTACATGCAGTACATTGCTACAGAGCAACTATTCAACAGGAGCCATCAGGAGCAGCAAGTAGGACCACAAGAAAATAAAGGGACCGAAAGATACAAGAAACATGTCAATGGTGATGTCTCCACCTTGGGATGGAAAGTCTTGTCTGTCTTATGAGGAACACCACCAAATCGCTGGGACTTCTCTGTCTGCCTAGCCTGCTGTGTATCTGGAGGGCCATGCAGTGCACTGACGAGGATAATCGGAGAGAGCATCAGCTCCAAGAACTGGGTGAGCCAGCAGAATGAGGAGTCAGGCTGAGACAGAGCAGACACGTTACTGAGACTTCTTCACAGGGACTGAAGTGGTTGGGAGGAGAGGAATAAAAGGGACAGCAGGTATGCAGCTTTTTACACAGTTGTCTGCAGCTGGGGTCTGATTTGGCAGGCTACGGGGCTGGGGAAGTGCTTTTTGGATTTGCATAAATACCACTGTGAATATCTAACCGGACAAATTTGTGGGAGGCAGGTGCCTACTTCTTTGCATGGCCACTCCATGTTATCTTCCTTCTTGGATTCACTAGCACAAGCGACAGCTGCAGATTTCCTCTCCCTGGCTTGCTTGTTGCCACCTCTTTCCAGGGTTACTTTCCAGGCTTGGCATGGCCCTCATTTAACCTTGCTCTCACAACAACGTGGTTTGACTGTCCTCACTTAGCACGGAATCACTTTGTTTGGCATACAGAGCGACCGGCTGGGAAGTTGTGTGGTTGCAAGTCAAAACAGTCTTAAATGGAAGTTGATGTGTAAGAAAATTCAAAATAATACAGAAACGGTGATAAAAATTACTGTTATCACAAAAGTCTCATTGTGCATGATGGCCAGTCCTTCTACAGTTTTAATTGTAGTCATTTCCCCTTTGGCTGGGCTGCAGCACATAATTGGCTCTTAATAAATTAATTTTGCTTTGCCACATGGTGCATGAAAAACACTTACACCTGACAAAGTGGTAACAAATAAAACTGTAATGCTGGAATATACTTATTGCATTGCCCATTCTACATTGAATTGAAAAATACAATGCAGTTACATTGTTCCTGTGGAGGTATCTTAATTGGCTCAATTTGGTCTTTATTTTCTCACGGAGTCTAAAGCATAAAATCTCTCTAAGCAATTCATCTGATCTTGCGTTCAAGCCCATCCATTGCTGCACTGTCACTCCATCAGTTACAGGCTACTCACTGTTCTTGTGCTTGCCAAAAATTCGCTGCAGGTGTTAGTGTGTGCTTTTATTTTCTCTCCCTGCTGTTCCATGAGCTGTTTTTCTTGTACCCTTTGCAAGTGATGCTTGTTTTAGAGCTCTTGAGAACAGCTTTTGTTAGTCAAATTAATTCCCACTTCCTAGCTCTATTTATCATTGTCCTAATATCCCATTAATCCTCTACTTCCTTCCCTCTCCCCCTGACACACACACATTCTGTGCTCTTCAGTGTTTCTTGAATTCTGCTGTCTATAATACTCCCAGTTTGAAGAGAAAGTATCTTGCAAGAAATAGCACTCAGCATTCAAAACGGAGCAGAAATGTTACTTGCATCGAAATCCTTGGTTCTTAAAGGGCTCTGTGGGCTGCCGTTGTTAACTCTTTCAATTGTGTTGTTTTTCATTTCAGTAACCACTACAGCAGTGTGGACAACCCAGAATAGCGATGGGGCAGGTGGACTAGATCCACAGTGGTGGAAAGACTTGCAGATTTCAGGTCCAGGAAAGGAACACAGAGAAGACCTACATGAACAGGGACTTTAAATTGATGTACAAGGAGGGAATAAAGTGGCTCATCTCTGAGAGACCATTCTGTTTAGGAAGGAGGACAGGGGAATGATGCAGTTTCTTTTCAGTTTGTTTTGTGGATTTTGGGGTGGGGGTTGGTTGTTTGTGTGTTTATTTTCCAGAACACCTGAGAGTTATCCTGCATTCATACAGTTCAAGAAGGGAAGGGCTCAGGAAAAAAATCATTTCTGGCTACCAAGTCGATACACCACCAGATCCTAGCAGTCGTAACTGCCCCTGTTGCACAGTACCGCAGGGCTGCCCCCTACCTCCACAGCTGCTCACCTGGCATCCCATTCATGTACAAGATTATGGAGAGGAGAACTGGAATGCAAAGCAGAGGCATTTGTATGATCTTTCACTGTCCTACATCTCTAGCTGTTTGTAAAACAAATACAGTGATTTGTTTTGGTGTTGTGGTCAGTCTGCAGCCCTTTTTGTATTTAATAAAGAAACTTGTGGAGAAGAGTCTGTGAATTCAATATTGAGCATAACATCCTTTCCCTATAGCAGTGATCCTAAAGCTGTTGCCTGTCTTACTCCCTTTCCAAATGGATGTAAATGTATTCAAAGTGGGATGGGGGTGTAAGTGTCTGTATGTGAGCATGTGTGTGCAGAAACAATAAAAGTATAACCCTGTACCTATCAAACATTAAAGCTCTAAAGCTTCATCAAAGTAGGACTTAGTCCATCAGTAGATGAAGAGGATACTCTTCCCGAAGTTCTTTTGGAGACAATATTAGTTTAATACGTAAGAAATTGTGTATAAGCTAAAGATAGCATTTTTAAAAGTTTGTCTTTCCCCATCCCATGATGCCTTTTAGATACAGGCTAGTGGAGAATGCACAAGTTCCTGTCTGCTAACAGCACTAGTTTGGTTAACGGTTTGCATTTCTGTCTGTAAGCTGATAGCGCTCTGCACTGCGCTGAATCAATGCTAACTTGGTTCTGGGTGTGTTGTACAGAAAGGCCATTGGCAGGCATGATCACTCTCTTAGTTGTTGTGATTGATGCTAGTGTTACTGATAAGAGGAGTTCTTTCCTCAGTCACCTCACATAAAGATCACAGCTTTTAAAATCCTGCAGGCTGTCTGCACAGACTGTATACCTGAGCAGGAACCTACCTGCCATTAGACTCCAGGCTGCTGCTCAGTGGAAATGTAAGCCATCTGGAAGGGGAAAGGGGGAGGAAAACAAACACGTAACTGCTTCCACTGGCAGTTGCAGTGGTGTTTGGGAATCCTATTCTGTAACTCTGTCACAGGTAGCATGTCTCCCACTGTAGTTTGACATCTGTCCTGTAGGTTTTGTCATTTCACCATACTTTCTCTTTGTCTTGCGATGCTTTTTTGGTCTCTGGGCTTTTATCCTGGTGGTTTGTGGATATTTGCTTCTTGGGGAGGCACTGTAATTCTGTAGTGTCTGCTGTTCATACAGTCTGTATCTCAGTCCCACTAAGGTGAGGTTGTGATCCAGACATAAAAGCAGCACTCCAGGTTATGAAGACCATTCAGTGCTGGAATGGCTTCTGATGGGGGTATAGGTGTCACAGCAATCACAATAGTACCTACTGCTTTCAGTGACAGATAGATTTAGGGTGCTCCTCAGCACCTCTCTTCAGCCCACATGGATTGTGTTCTCAAGTCTTCTCTACAGAAACCTCTCTCACATTTCTGAAACAGAGTGATAAATGCCTTCAAATGCTTTTGGAAACCTCCATGGGGATGCTGGGAACTAAAACTCTTCTCCCACACTCTCTGTGAAACTTCTGAAGGTCTTTGAAATCTTCCATAAGTTACTGCTTTTTAAAGCACTGCCAGAAATTGAGAGGTAAGCACCAGAAAGGCAGTGTGAGTATGAATATGGGGCAAAGCTGGCTGAAACGGGTTAGCATGTGGGAATGTACCTGACCTTGTAACAGGACTGGTGCTCTATCAATGGGTCAAGAATTCCCTGATTATACTGATGCCAGTTGTGTACAATTTTGTTGTGAAGGTTACGTTTTGACTTTCATGTGAAAAATGCACTGCGTCTTCCTTAGCATTTTTGCATTTATGCTTTGAGTGGTTCTTAAGAACTTGCAAATCAGTTGAGAAATTTAACCCAAAAGCTAGTCTGCTGGGAACTTCAGCACCTTGTGCCAAGCACTCCCAGCTCATCCACTGAGAGGCAAATCACAACTACACCTGGAACAAAGTAATTTGTTTGATTTAATATGAAAATTAATGGTTGCCTTGTATTGTTGTTCTTTGGAACCAAAACATCTCCTTAGTAGGGCTTGCTATAAGAAGTTTTCTATCAGAGAAGCACAAATAATTGCCTTCTTTCAATGTGTTTGCCATCTCCTATTGAGTTGAGCTACTAGTGATCAGTATCTTTCAACAAAACAGACTGTAAGCTATCCTAAACAAGCATCTCAGCTTTCTGGGTTCATTCCCTTAGTTTTCTGGTTTGAGCATATGAAGTGTCACTGAGATTTTTTTAGCCAGAGCCACTCCTGGGCAAGGCAAAGTAGTGAAGCAAGTTACCCATCATGTAAGCAGGAGAACACCAGCTCCGAGCACGAACACCTTCTTGAAGGGCAGCTAGTCCTCAGTCCTCCTGGGACAGAAGGTGGTGACAGAGCATGCAAAGGACAGCCCCTGGTTTTATTGTCACTGTGGAGAGCAGATGATGCACCAGGCACTCGGGGAGATACTATTTTTATGCAAGTTTCCTGTTATAGCAGGCAATAGGACTTAATGATTTAGAAGAGCCATGTACCACTATGTCCGATTTGTGACACTGTCATAATCCCTAAGTGGCTTCCCCCACCACCACCTAGAGCTGTGCTATAGCTCTATTGGCAGATAGCTTGGTAGCAGAGAAAGCCACCTGGCTACGTGCCAGGATTTCACAGGGGTTTGGGTTTTTTTTTTTGGCTGGAGTGGCATATAAAGAATATGCAGCGAGCAGCCTGATGCTGAACATTTCCACTAGTGAGACTGTTCTAGACACAGGGACTGGACTCACATCAACAGGTACAAGAGGGTAGTGTTGAAAGGAAGGCAAGCAGAGAGGTTACTTAGATGCTTTCTGAGAGGTGACTTCAGAGGTTCTGCACAGTGCAGGTGAGCAGCCCCACGCCTGTTGTGTTTTTGGCAAGCCTCGGTGGTGAAAGCAATGGAACGGCACCAGTCTGACTCTTTGTCCTTGTGGCTGCCAGGGGAGCAAGTCTTTGCAGGGCTGGAGGAACAAGCCCGCCAAGCCATGATGAAAAACAACTTTCCTGGAGCTCTTGAGGACCAAAGGCCAGCCATTCATCCACTGCAAGACCCTGACTCCAGCAGCAGTGAGTTCTGCCCCTTCCAGTAATTGCAAGGTAGTGGACTGGGGAGACTGACAAGGGGTGAGGCTAGGTGCTGCACAGCTTGTGGGGGTCCTCTGAGGACCGTCTTACCCATCTCCTCCTCTGGGTTAGCCCTTGGCTCCTGTGCTAGACTTAGTGTCAGTGAACAACAAGAGCAGGGCTGCTCCCTAAGGCAAGGCAAGACCAGAACCAAGGACCACCACAAAACAGATTGGGCAACCACCTCACCACCAGCATGCAGTCCCAACTTACTCGAGCAAGGTGGTAACAGCAGCAGGTCTAGCTGATGGTCCAGTGTTTGACAAGCAAGGCAGGATAACAGGCTAGGTGTAGGAACTCTGCAGAGCACTTCAGGGACTGCAGTGCCCCAGCCTGAGTTTAAATGGAGCCCCTGGTCGGAGGGTGTGGGTAGAGGCCCCAGGTGATGTTGGTCAGGACAATTAAGGCCTATGAGGGCCCTCAGGGTCCTGACACTTGGAATAACTGTTCTGCATGTTCCAGGTGGCAGCGATGATGAGGAAACCACCCAGGATGAAGTTTCTTCCCATACATCGGAGGAGGATGGCTCAATGGTGAAAGTGAAGAAAGAATTACAGAATGCAGAACAACCTGTGGCTGGAACCCCACTGACAAGAGAAAATGAGGCAAGTGTGTACTGGCTCTGCACTCACCTTAACCTCCTAGGGAGAGAGAAGGATACTGTCTAAACACCTCTTCTCCCCATCATGGTTTCTTATCTTTTCCTCCCTCCCACCTCCTCCAAAAAATGTCTCTTGGCAGGAGGAATGGGTATGAAGAGCTCTTGGGCTGCCAGGAACAGGAGATAGCAGGCACAAACTGCCATTCTGGCTGGCCAAGGTGATTGTGCAGAGCGTGCCCCCTTCCTTCAGTTCCAGTGCTTTTCTCTGACTGACTTCCCCTTCCCTTCTGCTACAGAGCAGCCCTTGCCTCCCAGAGCCACTGCGCTGGCAAGAGCCTGGGTGCAAGTGGAGGCCATGAGGCCTCTGCCTGTTCTCCCCGAGACAGCAGGAGTTTTGCTCGGAGGCTACATAAAGCAAGTTTCAGACTGCAAGAACACAAACCAGCCCCAGCGGGACTGGGCACACAGTGCTTGATCTGGTCAAGGGCTGCCTGCAGGGTTGACTAGATACTAAGGGAGGGTGGGGTGGCTGGGGGGGCGGATCTGTGTGCCTTACACAAAGTGGCTTTTCCTCCCTGTAGGTGTCTGAGAGTTTGAATGCTGACCCTATGCTGGGACTGTCGCAGTGCCCCCTCTGCCAGCTGGAGTGTGGAAGCAGAGAGCAGCTCATTGCTCATGTATACCAGGTATGGGATGGTTCCAAACTGTGGGATATCTCTGGCCTTAAGCCCCTCAAGCCCCCTTAAGCCCCAAATCCAGAAACAACCCAAAGCACAGGGTGGCTTTGTTCTGGTCTTTGCAGTCACAGAACTGAGCTTGTGATGGAAGATTACAGCAGTAAACTGTGTCCAGAGGGTGTCCTGGGGAAAGAATTAGCAAGGCACTGGTCTGTAGATCTGGAAGACACAACTCTATCCCAAGGCAGTCTCTGCAAGCAGTTGCAGGCTAAGACCAGGCAGTTCCTTCAGATTAAACATGGAAGCAATTTTTGCATCATTCAGTGAGATGATAAACCCTCCTCCTAATTACTCAGTTCTTTATTTTGTACCTTTATCACAGTTCCCACCCATGAAAACAGCTGTTCTTCCTTTGAAATGATTCCAGTATTGCAGGAAATCTGTGCTGGAATCTCACAGGTTTTGTTGTCAGTACTCTCTTCACAGCACATCAAAGTTTGTAAGAGAAGGAATGAAGCAGAACTGAATTGGCCACTTACCTGCACCAGCTGACTGTCTCCATCTAAGTGCTTCCTCACCAGCATCCTGCCTACTGTTAGTCCTGTCATGCTTTGTCCAGCAATAGCAGCTCCTCAGATACATTTCTGAAAACAAGGGTCACGTCTTACGATCCAAGTGTTTTGGCCTTAATTGTTTCTCTTGCACTGGGGTGGAGCTGTAGAAAGGTTTCGTCCTTGCTGCATGACCTGTGATACCCCAGATGTCTTGACCTTGGTCTAGGAGCTGTCAGACAGAGGTTTAGTGGTAAAGTGTTCCCGTTCCGAGAGGCTGAACTGAATGGTTTGCCATTACCTGTTGAGCATGCCTCAGACCAGGCAGGGAGCTGGGCAATTTGTAACTAACAACTTAGTGGTTGTTTTGCAGCACACTGCAGCTGTGGTGAGCGCCAAGAGCTACATGTGTCCTGTATGCGGCAGAGCCCTCAGCTCACCAGGATCCCTTGGGCGACATCTCCTGATCCACTCAGAGGACCAGCTGTCAAATTGTGCAGTGTGTGGAGCACGCTTCACCAGCCATGCCACATTCAACAGGTCAGGGTCACCCTGGCTGGTGAGTGGGCTAGGGTACCCACATCAAAGATGAGGTGGGTTGCCTTAAATGACACAGAAGTCATGGCTCTGGACACACTAAAGCCTGTAGGAGAGCTGTGAACACCCCCAGTGAGTGAGATTTCCTCAATCCCTTCCTGCCTGCAGCTCTGCATCACCTGCTAAAACCTCCACGGGCTGTGCTGCTAAAAGGGTGTTCCTTAGTTTTGCGAAGAACTAGAACTGTGCAGAAAGCACTGGGATCTCCAGTCACTGGAGAACAATTAATCAACTGCTTCTCTTGCCCAGCAATCCATCAGAGTAGGTCTGTACTGCCCAGATGGGTTCATCATTTCCAGAGCAGGACTACAGGCAGAAACCAAAATGTTCCTTGTTTGTGTCCTGCCTGGTGGAAGATTATCCACTGACCAGTGGAATAAGGCTGAAAGGAGGAATCCAGAGATGATGGGGAGGAGCACCTTGCTGGCTAGTTCCTGCTCTTGCGCTCTTTCAACCCAGCTCTGGGCTAACCTGCTTCCTACTCCCCAGATACGATGTTGCTTCATTTTAGATATTCAGACATGTCTGTGGGCAGGAATGGTTTAGCAGAGGCCTCTGTCATGGGCTGTAGTAGGGGCACTGTTCATTGCAGCCCCCTGGGCAGTCTGAGATGGGGACTCTTCCTTCAGCACCAAGTCTCTGACTCTCTGCTCTTTCTGCTTTCCAGTGAGAAGCTGCCAGAGGTGCTCAGTGCAGATCGCCTGCCGGCACCACAGAGCGAGGGCCCCTCCAGTGTTGAGGGGAAGGACGTTGCCTTTCACACCCCTGTGTATCCTGCAGGCATCCTCCTAGTGTGCAATAACTGTGCTGCTTATCGTAAGCTGCTGGAGGCACAGACGCCTGGCATGCGAAAGTGGGCACTTCGTCGGCAGAATGAGCCCTTGGAAGTGCGGCTGCAGCGTCTGGAGCGGGAGCGCACGGCCAAGAAGAGCCGGCGGGACAATGAGACACCTGAAGAACGGGAAGTGAGGCGTATGCGGGATCGAGAAGCTAAGCGCCTGCAGCGCATGCAAGAGACAGATGAACAGCGGGCGCGGCGGCTGCAGAGAGACCGGGAAGCCATGCGACTGAAACGCGCAAATGAGACCCCAGAGAAACGACAGGCTCGGCTCATCCGGGAGCGCGAGGCCAAGAGGCTCAAGCGGCGCCTGGAGAAAATGGACATGATGCTCCGGGCACAGTTTGGCCAGGACCCCTCTGCCATGGCCGCTTTGGCAGCTGAAATGAACTTTTTCCAGCTGCCAGTGAGCAATGTGGAGCTGGAGAGCCAGCTGCTGGGCAAAATGACCTTTGAGGAGCAGAGCAACAGTGCACTGCATTAAGCTACAGCCAAGGACAGTGCCACCTCCACTGCGCCTGCCACAGGTGCACTAGCAGGCTTCTACTCTCAGGAGGCTGCTGTAGGTCCCTGGCTGACTCTCCTTGTCAGATGGTTCTGGTTTTCTCCTGAACATAGGAGGAGAACAGAGCTGAGAGATGTCTGCCAAAGTAGCCCTGGTGGGAGCAGATTCTGAGGATACAGTCTGCTCTGGGGGCCAAGTCACAGCCTGTGAACAGAGGGAAAATAAATTAATGTTCACGTTTATTTGGTCCCCTCCTTTACCTTTTGTGCTTTGTCCTGTTACTGGACCCTTGCCCCATAGATGGGTTTGGGCTGCTGCAGTTCTGCTGTAAGTGAAAGCCTACTTCACTAAAAAGGGATCTTGTTTACTGCAGCATGAATTACAGAGCCGAGTACTTTGATAGTCCACAACTCCTCCAGGAGTAAATCCCTCGCAGTTTGTGCCCATAAAAAGGAAGTAAAGGAGGATGTCGTCTCCCTGGAAGTGTCTGTGCACACCCCTTCACTTAACACTATCATTATGTGCTTATTTGCAGTAGCATCCATGGAAAAACTAAGAGGAAACTGAGTTCCTGTTCTAAGATATCCCATATAAACACTAACAGAAAGGCTGACTGAGGTAAGCAAACAGCAAACAAGTTTGCTGATTTACTCACAAGTTAATTTTCACTTAAACAGCATCTCAGGTTTGCAAATAAAAGTTGATTGAATGGTAAACTATTAGGGTAGGTCAGCTCTCTAGTACTATATGGATTTGCTTTCCCCTTTATTCAGCACTGGTGAGGCCACACCTGGAATGCTGTGTCCAGTTTGGGCTCCCCAGTGCAAGTGAGGCACAGACATACTGGAGAGCGTTAAGCAAAGGGCAGTGAAGGTAGTGAAGGGACTGGAGCATCTCTCCTATGAGAAAAGGCTGGGAGAGCTGGGACTGTTCAGCCTAGAGAAGAGAAGGCTTGAGGGGGGAGGGAGGGAGGGATCTTATCAATGTGTATAAATACGTGAAGGGAGGGTGCAAAGAAAATGGAGCCAGGCTGTCCCAGTGATGGGACAAGAGGCAAAGGGCACAAATGGAAACACAGGGGGTTCCCTCTGTACATCAGGAAACGCTTTTTTCCTGTGAGGGTGACGGAGCACTGCCAGAGGTTGCCCAGAGAGGTTGTGGAGTTTCCCACCTTGGAGATACTCAAAAGCTGTCTGGACATGGTCCTGGGCAGCTGGCTGTAGGTGGCCCTGCTTGAGCAGGAGGGGTTGGACTGGATGACCTCTGGGGGTGGGAGGGCCCTTCCCACCTCAACTGTTCTGTGACACTGTGACTTCATAGTAAGCTGAGCTTGTTCCACCATTTTAGGAAAGCCAAATGCAACATGGCTCACCTAGGACCACGAATCACACTCAAATTATTTGTTCTCATAGTAAATTCCTCTGTGACCAACAGTGACTTTCAGTGGTCACTGCAGATAACACTGTGGGGCGGGGGGGGGGAACCATTAGTAAACAGAAGCACTCAGGTAGAAAAGGAAGTTGCTTTTGCTTCCACACTCAGCAGCAAAGCCAATGAGAGGAATGTGGAAAAGGGGTGAGCTGGGGAGGAGCTACAATAACTGACTCTGGAAAAACCTGCCAGAGGGTAGGGAATTTAAGCCTTCTTTAGTTTATTCAAGAGGTAGCCAAGGTGAAATGTGATCATAGTCTGTACCTATATGAAAAGGTTCCCGTTGCTAATAGAAATCATTATGAAACTATGCAACTATGGAAATTAAATCTAGGCACGTTTAAACTCGAAAAGGCAAAACATTAGCACAGGAGGACTCATGGGAGGGCAAAAGGGTGGTACACTCTCCATTATTTGGTTCCTTTAAGAACGAGCATCTAAAAATGCATTGTGTAGCTTTGTGATTTCCAAACATCAGCCCACCAAACACTGGCATGCCACACATCTATCTTTTGTAGCCTGAAGACCCCTACTGCTTTCATAGCATTTCCAGTTAAGGTCTGCAGTACAGTTACACGGTGGTCTAAATACATTGGGAGCTACTGTCTTCTCTCTGATTGCTGTTTCTCTGCATTAAATCAGAAGTGGTGACCACAAGACTCCTACTAAAGATCAGAAGAGTAAAGTTAAAACAAAAAGCAAAACCTTTCAGCCAGACTACTCAGAAACCTGATTTTTCCCTCTTTTTTCAGTTTGAAAACCTTTTGATTGAAGTCCCTTAAAGCCCTAGTTAATGCTCACAATAGTTGCCTTCAAAGTGCATGAAGTTGCATTTTTTTCACGATAATGAACTAACCTTACAGTCTTGCAGACGCTTGCTACAGAAAGCATTTAATCTTTTCAATACTACAATTTCCTCCATGTGCCACCATAACATCTTGTTTCCTCACCTTACAGAAGCTGTTTTAACCTATCATTCATCACATAGAACTGACATCCAGGAGCAATCCTTGCCTCTCTCACTTTGGGAAAAGGCATCAGATCTGGAAAGGGTCTATTCGGTTCCATGTTAGCTTGTTTGTATCCTCCTTTGTTCTCTGAACTGATCTCTCACTTTTATTCTTACCTCTGTCCATTTTCATACTCAAACCAACAGTGTGCTTCTCACAATGTTTGCTATTGCTCCATCTTGTGTGTTTTGCATGGCCAGCAGAGATTTATCTTCACTCTACAAACTCTAGCTGAAACTTTCCCTGCAGCGTCACTGGCACCTGATCATTATTGCAAGGGCTTCAAGAAAGAGACCACATAAAAGCATAAGTATTTGAACACAGAATTATGGCTTATAATCCACCTGTCAGACAGCCGTTACCTTGCCCTTGTCACAAGTCTCCAGATCACTCTGTAAGACCAGAGGAGCCACAACCTAATGATCACTAATGTTACAGACAAGCAAAAAGTCTCAAACACCAAAGGAAAAGCTATTGGTTTATATATAGATATATATATATAGATATATACTGTGTTTACAGAGTCAACAAGTTAAATGCAATATTCATAAGAGCATTAACAATAAAAATACAATCTGAGTGTAGCCAAGTACAGACTTAAAATGATAAAACAGGAAAAAGGATCTCACCAAAAGTACAAATATACAGTACAAATTGATTTATTTAAAACAGTTACAAAAAAAGCACAACAAAATAGAGATTATCCTTAGAATTATTAATGCTTTGTTAAAGATCAGGTAGGAGGAAAGGGGCAGGAACAAGGTCGGAGGGGAGCACCTGACTAGTTCTAAGGCTTTAGATACAATGCGGTCGGTTACATGTTAATACAGCCATTACATAACTGGGATTATAGTTGAGGGATCAGCACTTATCTACAAAGACCTCCTTGCCTCAAGGCAGCCCAGCCGGTTCCCCCAGTGCAACACATCTGTTTCTCTGCTTTGCATGGGCAGACCCTCCCCTGGCACTAAGGTGCCATGAAAGCGGGACACAACTAGAATGTGCACGGGTGCATTTGCAGGGTGGGGTGGCAGCAGCCTAGAAGGACGTTAGGGGCAAGTCCTGTCCTCCATGGACAGATGTGAAGACCGTGGAAGGGCCTTGACCATCAGCATTTTAAGCCATACATGGAACACACCCTGGGCCAAACTCTGTACAGAATGTGCATTCGTAGCCATCTTAGCAGCTTCTGCAAAGTTTCAGGCCCTAGGACAGCCTGAAAGACAAAGAGCAGTTGTGAGTGACTCTAGGGAAAGGCACATGTACTGCTGTGGGCAGGAACTAGCATTTGGGCTACTCAAGCTGCTGTAGTTTCTTTTACAATATTTTCTGAGTAACAAGGATTGTTAGTTCTGTACGGGAGAAAGTGACTTCAAGTGTGGGGTGAGGACAGGGGGGTGGGGACACTTAATGTGAAAAGTGCATTATACTTGCGCACCTGCTGGAAAGGGGAGGCAGAGGGGCCTCTGCAGCTTTCCTTCTTTCCAGACAGAGCTTCCTCTGCATAGTCTGGTAGTGATGAGCGCTTGTCACTTGGAGCAAGTCTCACGTTCCTGGAGCAACAGTGTACGCATAGCCTAGAAACAGGCCTAGCCTCTGCTGGGCAGATGACCCAAGGAATGTTTCATGAGGTGGGACAGATGGCTACAGACACCCATTATTGCATCCTACAGACTCTTGCCACAGAGTGTGAGCTGTGTGAGCTGGATAAGACCAAGGCCAGTAGTCCTCCTCCTCCGGGTAGGATGGACCACAGCTCTCCCTCCCCTTCACAATAGCAGCAGGAAAACAGTAAATTTCTCTGAGAAGCCTGTCACATCTCTGCCAGCAGAAAAACCTGGATAACCATCTCATTCCACAATGTCTTCCTGGCTTTATCTCCTCCTCTCCCTGTAAACCTAAGAAATAAAAGCCTCCTCCATGGGCTCATTCATAGCCTTTTTGCCTACAGCAGAGTCTGTCTCACACACGCCCTATCTCAGGAGAGCCTCAACGCTCACCACAACCATCACCACAGGCGCTGAGCAACACAGCCCAACCCAGTAAGGACAGATTCCAGTGATTATGAGTACTACTAAGCTGGGCTAGAGGGCCGCCAGTAGCCCCCTCCTGCCCACCACCTTTGGAGCAAGCAGCCAGATGCCCAGATTCTTCATCTCAATGCCCCACCATGAGATGTGCCCCAAACCATTGCTTTCATAGAAGAGCTGGCAGCTGAAACATGCACAACAGTGGGACTGACAGGGAGTCTGGATAGAAGCACCGAGGCCAGATTCACCCTGGCCTGTTCCACAGAGCTCAGAACCACACTTGACGGATGTGCAGCTAGCCAAAGTCCAGGGTAAGCACCTTCACAGCCCTTCAGCTGCCTACAGTACAAAGCTATTTTAGCCGCACAGCATCTTGCCTCATACATCAGTGTCTACCCCGTCAGACCACTGTTCAGCGTGGCTGAGATCTAGTAGTAGTTACAGTAACGCACGAGATAAAGCAGGCTCTCCAAACCCTCTTTCTAAAAGACAGAGACTTCTGAGTTCAACGATGCACATAAGGGGCTCTGCACCCTTCAGCTGCTCAGACATTGCCTCTATGCATGCAGTCAGCCTGTCTACATTCACACACCATACATATGCAAGATCCCTTTCTTAGCTGCCTGCCACAGCTCTGAATTCCTCTGCATGTGCCATGCAAAGAACAGGCAAGAGAAAGGCTCCTCTGCCTTTGGCCACAGACACCCTGGATATCCTGAGCATTAAGTACTAACCAACATTAATTGAGGTCTTTGCGTAGGAGAGTCCAATGAATAGCAACAGTGAAACACACAAGGTGATGAGGCCAGGCACCTGGGCCCAGACAGCACATTTTACTGACAAATGGTGCCATGAGAACAGCATCTGTTCCCACAGCTGCTGCATCCAAGGAGGCAGAATCTCCATATGACAGCATCATCATGACTTCATACATTTCAAATGCAGCTGATGAGATCGGAAGCAGTGTGTCATTTGGGGGAAGCTACATGTGATACAGGCAGCATCCTCATTCTGGAGAAACCCCCATGAGGCACAAACACTGAAGGCATGAGTAGGGCATATCCCACCTAAGGCCTGAAAAGAAACTGTCCCAGTGCAGGCATTTCAAAGGCAACAGAAATGGATAGCAATGTGCTAGGAAAAGAGGACTGATGGCCTGGATGGAAGGGACATTCTGGAGACTCTCTAATTTGCCTAATACCTAGGCAGAGCACCCCTCCATCACACAGTCAACTGAAGCCAACCAGTTACAGGACACATTCCTAGAGACTGTGCAGAACAGCCCCGAGACACCACCACTGCAAGCTGACCGAAGGATGGCTATGCCGAGGAGAGGTGCTGACACACAAGCCATTCAGGGAAAGAGAGAAGCAGTGCCCTAGCAGTCAGGCATGCCTGACGGAAAACTTCAGAAAGATGAAAGAAGGGAGACAGAAAATGGTATGCTGAACGTCAGGAGCAGCATCAGGACTCTTAGTGGGGACCTGCACACTGAAAAGAAACCCTCTCAAAAGCCTGGTCCTAGCACAGAGATGGGCACCTTAATACAAGGAATACTTAACCCAGGTTAAGTCAGTGAAGACTCTTATCCTCAATGTAATAGTGACTATTTTTTATTCTAGCTAAGCAGTTAGAGCTGGTGTCATAACACACCATCAGAGAGGGCAAATTAGTGTAACTACAGGACCCTTCACTTGAATGGAGTGTTATTACCATAATGAGGTATTAAATCTCACCGTGAAAAAGACTACTCTTGATTTTATCATGTTGTTCTACAGAGGAACTCCAAAGTGAAGCATCAGAAAAACTAACACAAAACCACCCCAAAATGCCCTATGATGCTGTGATATTTTTAGAGTCCCTACATTAATCATAGAACTGTACTTAGAAACTTTGTACCTTGCCTGCACATGCACACACACTCATCTCTTGTCTAGGGCTTATTCAGGAAACTGCCTGCAGGGAAGAATTAGCCATCTGGAAAGTCATCTTCTGATTTAATTACAAAATAGTCTCAGTCTTCTCACAGAAAAATTATGTGTTTCCATCCTTTCCCTAGAGAATGCTAAATATATTTTACTCCAGCTTTAAAAAACAGCACCACCAAAACCCCAAATCCAACTGAACAAAAAAAAACCCCAACCCCATCCACCCATAGGCTAAGCCTCTGCAAAAGCTCTAAGCCCAAGAGATATTTTTGTTTTAAGTTATTAACATGGGAAAAAAGACTTGATTTGGTGGCAAATAATTAAATGTATGTTATAGCAGGAAACTGATGTCTCCCATCCCAACTCGTGTCCCACCCCAAGTGCTCAAGTTCCTTATTCACCTACACCCAAACCCATCCTTTTGGTCCTTCCTCTTGAATTTCTGTGATTCATTCAAATCCGTACATTCTTTGCAAGAAGAAAGAGCAGTTGGATTCAGTGGAAGAGACATTAAACAGAACCACCGGAGAAGCATCTCCGTCCTGCCCTCAAGAGCTCCATCGGTGAACGGTCCTTTTAAAGTGCATGTGTGAAGAAAAGGGATACTGGGAGTAGAGCCCCCTAAACTCCAGTGGGGACCCATCTCTCCCCATCATGAGAAAGAAGGAATAAAATCTTCAGCAATTTTATCTGCTACCTTAAGCCGTGTCTGCCCTTCTCATCTCCCCACCTATTCTGAATGCTTAGACCCTGCCCTGCAGGGAATCAGTTATTCAGGGAGGTGTGAGAAAGCCCCAGCCTCCAACCTCTGGAATGCTCTCATCGCAAGCTCATGAGCACATCCCTGTTCTCTACCCCAGCTAGCCTGTTGCTGCTCCCTGAGGCACTGGAGCCCTCTTGATTCCCCAAGAGGAACTGGTCAGCCACCGAACTGGATGGAATAAATCCAGTCCTGCAGGGCAGAAAGCAGCCTTGCTGGTGAACCTGTCACAAAGTCTGTGCAATTTCTCCACCTGATGGTGAGGCTCACCTACAGGGGATGCCCTAGCTCGTAGCCTCATAGGGATCATTTCCCTGCATTAGAACGCCCTTCAATAGACAGCTTGACCTCCTGGGGAATGAAAGAGGGACGGAGCAGAGAGGGCCGAAGCTCCTCTGCCTGCATGCTGTATCTTTGGAAGCCTGGGGCTGTCCAGCTCTGCTGACTGCCAGTCTCAGGCTGAGAGGGTTCTGCATGAGAGCTCTGGGCTGCAGTGTCCCTGTCTGTGTGGCTATTCCTTTCAGCAGCTCTGTCAGATGATTCTCTGGACCCCTGAGCTGTTCTTTCAGATCTGTCCCTAGTAGATAACAACTGATCTGTGAGAGGGTAGTTAGCCTGAGAAGCAGAGTTGCCATTCATGCTCTGTAAACTGATTGATATGCAGACATCGCCCACTTGCAGCCTGTGACAGGGCAAAGCAAAGAGCTGAGCAGTCCGCCCTGGGCTACAAGAGGACCAGCCCTGGCCATACACAAAGAAGGGATGCTCTGGGGGCACATCAATGCTCACTTTACTTTGTTGCTCCCCAACCACAAAATGCAGTGTGACAAGCCCAGGCCACTGGCTTTCCTGAATATCCACCACAGTGCTGGAGTCGATCTTCAGGCCCCCGCTCACCTCTGCACTGCGAACAAAGTCTTGAGTCTGCAGGTCCTCTACCCGCTTCAGCTCTCCTGTAGCCAGCTGGATGATGGCTCCTTTCATGAAGTGAGAGGGCAAGTGTGAGGAGCTGGCTGGCTGCAGCTGGGCCAGGTCTTTTTCAAGCACACTTCCTTGAGCCTGTGCATCTGGGCTCCGCCTCACCAGGGTTTCTGAAGTGGAAGACCTGATGGGCTCAGATCCAACGGGAACCAGGACTGGCTTGCCGTTGGCTATCACCATTCCTTTGGTTAATTGTCTTTGTCTAACCGGCTCTTCAGGGGACATTACATACGGACTCCTGGACTGGCTTTTCTCAGCAGCAGCCCTTTCCACTGTGTTCTTCTGCACGTCCTTTGACTCCCCCTGCTGATCAGGGATATTATGGCAAAGGTTTAAAGGGCTCGCGTCATCTTTCCTCTGGGCTGCCAGAATATGATAATCCTGAGATGCCAACACCCCCACCACCCTCTGAACCTCCAGATCAGTGTCTGGGGTGCTTCTGTGAGCTGGCACAGAGACCTCTGTTCCCAGCGTCTGGTAACCTGAAAGGAACTGTCCATCGACCACGCATCCTGCTGCAGCCCCTGGCAGACAGTCTTCAGCTTTACTGCCGGCAGAGTCCACAGCCTCGCTGGTCCTCCTCAACACATTATGCTCCAGATGTCTCTGTCCACCATTGGCAGCAGCTACCTCTGAACTCAGCTGACTGTCTTGCTGAGGAGACTCTGGGCTTCCACCTGCTGTAGGTGTCTCATATGCTGAATACCCTGGTGGGAGGCGGGACATCTGATAATAAACAGGAATTCTACCTGGTGCAATATCTAACGGCTGGGTCCCAGCGTGGTGCTGCATCTGGCCAGAAGGAGAGATTGCAGAAGCAGATTTGTTGAAAGTGTGGGTAGGAGAGGTAGTCTGGGGGGAAGGAGCGGCTTCTTCTGTGAAGAGAGAGGCATATGGCACAAAGTGGGGGACATGAGAGGCGGTGAGGTTGGTGGAAGGAGACAGGAGAGGACTAGGCAGGAAGCCAGGAGGGACAGCATAGGGCACTGTGTAATGCGAGCCGATGAACTGTAGGGATGTTGGAGGGATCTGCGCGTAGTGGATGGGAGGGTAGGGCACCCCTGGGTGCTGGATTATTGGCGAGGTCACATTGAAGGCAGGGGGCAGGGGGCTCACGTTCACCACAGGGTGCAGACCCGTGGGGGAGAAGGTGGCGGGTGGTACTGCCACTTTGTAGAGCATCCCATATTGGTCCACCGTCAGCCCCGCCACTGCTTCTGTGGCCTCGCCAGGGCCATAGCGCAGGGCTGCAGGACCCGGCCCAGCTGTCCGGGCCCACTCGGGGCCCTTGCCCGAGGCCTGGGCACCCCCTGCCCGTCCTGCCTCGGTGCCGGTGCTGGCGGTGGGAAGTTCCCGCTTCTTTGGCGGGAGGCACTCCTGGCTCCGCTCGTGGCCCGCTCTCATGGTGCCCCGTGGTGTCCCGGCAGCCCCAGCCGCGGCGCTCGTTCATGGGGGCACCCGCAGGGGCTGCCACACGCCGGCTCCCAGATCCCCGCTGCCGGCAGCTGCCTCACCTGCACCAGGAACAGAGGGAGCCGTGAGTCCTGGCCCTGCCACCCAGCCGCTGAGGGCCCCGGGAGCGGCGGGAGCCCCCAAGCTGCGGGGACAGAGGGAGCCCCGAGCCCCGGCCCCAAGAACAAACGAGGCGATGACCCCTGGCCCTAGTCCAGGGCTCCGGCCCCGGGGACGGCGGGCGCCCGAGCCCGGTCGCTGGCCCCACCCCCGGCCCCAGAGCCCCAGCCGCGCCGCGCCCCGCCCCGCCCCGCCGAGCCCGAGGTGCCGCAGACGCGCCCCGCCTCCGCGGGCCCGCCCGCTGCCCACCGCAGCCCGCGGCTCACCCGCCATCGCCCGGTTCCTCCTCCGCGACCCCCATCAGCCCCGGCGCCGCCCGCGGCCGCCTCCGGCCCGGCCCGACCCCTCCCCGCGCCGCGGCGCACGTCGATGACGCACTGTCCTGCGCGGCGGAAGTGCCTCACCCGTCGACAGGGCAGGGGGCGTGGCGACGCCGCGCCCGCGGCGCCCGGGGCTGACGTGACGGGGCGCCCGCAGCGCCGGTTGTCGTGGCAACCGGCCACGCCCGCCCGGGCCCGCCGCGCCGCGCCGCGCCGCGCCCCCCGCCCGCCCCGCGAGGCCGCCCCCAGGGCGCCGGGCGGAGCCTCCGGGCGCGTCCCAGCCCGCGGCTTCCTCAGCGCCGCCGGGCGGCCTGCGGGGCCGCGCCGGGCACAGCGGCCCTCCTGGCGGGGAACCGGCCGGGGAGGCCGCGGCGCAGCGTGGCGGGACGCGCTCCGCGGGGGCAGGACGTGCGGCCAGGCCGGCCGGCGGGGGACGGCGCCGCCGGGAGCGCGGGCCTGCGCCGAGAGCTCGGCCGCGCCAGGCGGGTCGGCTGCCGGGGGCGCGGCGCAGGAGGAGCCACGTCCCGCAGGTGGAGGACGTGCCCGCTGCCCGGCCGCGAAGAGCGCGTCATCTGATGGCAACGCTGCCTGAGTCGCGAGGCGTTGGTCGTCTGGAGCGCCTTAGCCGGGCTTTCCCCGGCGGCCGGCCGGAAGCACGGGAGTGACGGCGGCCCGCCTGGCTCTCGCCGCAGGGAGCCCGCGGCGCCGCTCCTGGAAGGGCGCCTGCCCTGCTTCCCCTGCACCGCCGTTGGCTCTTCGTCTGAAGGCCTCCCTCCTCCTGCCTCGCACCTACGCTCTAGGCAGCCCCTTGCTTGCCTTGGTGCTGCCAGAGAGTCTCTACAAGTGTGCGGTTTCTTGGCGTTCATTGATTTTCAAGGTGACAAAAGGTCCTGGGAAGCGCAGAGAGAAGGGCTGCCCGGAGCAGGGGCCGGCTCTGGATCCCCTTCTCCAGATCCCTCTCTGTCACACGCTAAGCCTCTCCCGCTCCGGAGGCCGGAGCCCGGGCCCAAGCAGCACCCGCTCCATGTATCCCTCACGGTCGCTTTGGCTTCCTCCGCTCGATCGGAAAACAAGCCCGAGCTGTTCCTTGGGTGCTGCTGTTAGTGCGCGGCCCTTCCCGCCACAGGCCTGGCTCGGGATAAGCTCCCCCCGCGTTTTCTGCATCAGATGCTCTGCCCCGTGCCTGCTGAGCGCTGCCACCTAAAACGCGCAGAGCTGGGCCCCGATGCCAAGGAAACACGACGCTGTCCCGGGAGCCACTAGCGAACACTCAAAAGAAGGAGCGCAAGAAACCCGTAGGCCGGGGGCGCTCTCCCCGCGGCGAACGCCGCTGGCCTCCGCCCAGCCGCCGGGCTCTCCTCTCGGGCGGCGGCGCGGGCAGCCTGCGCGCTCCCGCGGCGGGCCCCGTGCGGCCCCCGCGGACCGGGGCCCGGCGCCGGCCGCCCCGCGCCGCGGAACCCTGGTTGCGGGCGGCGCGACCCGCCCGGCCTCACCACGGGAGAGCGCTCGCCGCGGGGGGCCGCCCCGCGCGTGACGTCATCAGAGACTGCCACGGTGCAGACGCATCGCCTCTAGCAGGCGTCTCGCGGACGCGTCCGCCAAGAAAAGTAGTGCGAGCGGCCTTTCTCGCCTCGCCGCCGCCAGCGCGGCGCCGCCCCCCTGCTGCCCCCGCCGAGGCCGCCGCGGCCGTGCCCCTCGCCCGGAGCTGGCGGAAGCCGGGAGGCCGAGGGCAGTGTGCCGGGGCGCGGATCCCTCCGCCTGCGGTATCGGTGCTGCGGCCGCGCCGCCGCCATTTTGAATGCCTGGCTCCTGCCGCTGCCGCTTCCTCCGCTGCAGGGACCGGCTCGGTGAGTGGGGCCGCGGCGCCCGCCGCCCCAGTCCGCCTCCGCGCCGGGCCTTGCCCTCCCCCCTCCCTGCGCCGCCGGCCAGGCGGGCCTCCGCTGCCGCGGCCCGTGAGGTCCCGGCCGCCCGGGGCCCCCCGCGTGCCTTCGCTGCCTCTGCCCGCCGCCGAGCTCCGCGGCCGGGCTGCGGCCCCGCGGGAGGGCCGCTGGCGTTTCTGCCGGTGGAGGCCGCCCGATGCCCTCCTGCGGCCTCTGCGGGAGCGACTTCTCGCGGGCCGCCTGCCCGCGCCGGCCGCCTTCGGCCCTCGGCGGCGGCCTGTGCCCCCTGCCTCCGCCCGGTGCTCCGGGCCCGCCTCGGACTCTGCCCCACGCTTCTGGGCTGGCCTGCTGCCGCTCAGGGCGCGGGGGAGCGCTGTGTGCGTGCTTCGGCTTTTACCGGCTGGGAAGGCGTTGGTGGCAGGATCCTCCCGGCTCCCCTCAGCCCTGTTAGTGGGTCTCGGGTGATCGCGCACGGCGTTTTTCGAGGTGGAACGCGCAGACGAAGTTCTGTCGGTATGAAGCGGCTCGTGACCATGTCCGCGCTGGAGGCCCTTGGTGTCTGAGAAGTAGCTTGGACGTTTGCGTCCGTTCTTCCTTCGGTATTTTATCGCTTGTGCTGCACAACCGCTCAGAGCGTTACAGTTAGTGGCTCTCTAATACTTACAGTGCCTGTCTCTTGTTTTACGGTTGCGTGGATTTTAATGGAAATAACAATCTGTGATTTCTGGCCAAAGGCGTTTGCAGTTAACTGCAAGCATGGGTTTGTGTTCGTGGTAGACTACTGTTTAAGAATCAATCCGTAAAGACAGTTTCAAGTCCCTTCGTCAAGGTTGGTCGAGTTCTCTCGCAAGCTGTAAGACAAATGACAAGGTTTTTTATAGTAAGCATTGTTTTTAAAGTTTGCGAATAGAAAGTTGTGTGTTTTATTACACTGTAAATGATGCTTAAAAATGCTTAGTGATGTATTTTAGTTTCTGATGCTTGAAATGTTAATGGTACGGTACAGAATCCCAGTGGAACACCTTCGGAAGCGGGACATTTCACGTGCATGACCAGAAGGTGTGTTTGGCCCATACTGGCTTAAACAAAGTAAAATACGTGTGTATTTTCCCTTGCATAGTACTCCTAGCATCTTACATTTAAAACGGCAGAGATTTTTATGTTTTCTTTTTGTCCTTTTCCTGTGTTGCTTCTACGTGATAGTGCACGGCTGGGTTTTGTATGCTTGTTCCCCATCCCCCCACCCCCCAAACTACACTTGTTATTTTTTCCTTTGTTTAATTGCATGTCCCGTTCTATTGCCAAATTCTTTCTCTTGCCTACTCAGGTGCGCTCTGGTATTTGACACAGGATTTTAAAACTTTACTGGGTACCTGAGAGCTCAAGGAAAGCAAGAGATCTTGTGTTTTTTTTCTGAGGGGTTCAGTGTGAACCCCTTGAGTCTCCCATGGTGGGAGAATAAGGGGAAGGCACTTAAATTCCTGTGAGTTGGGAAGGGGAAAGTAAGTCTGGGGTAATTGTTTTGTGAAGGGATCCAGGTTTTCTGTCTCCAGTGTGTAAAATAACTTTCAGATTTCCTTCTTTTTTGATTAAAAAAACCCCACATTCTCTTCCCCCCCCCCCTTTTTTTGTTTGTTTTTGGGGTTTTTTAGGTGTTGGGTTTTTGTTTGTTTTTTTTGTTATTGTGTTCCTGTGACTGCTGATCTGATTTTTTTCCTAAAGGTGGTATGATAGGAATGGAGGGGTCCTGTGGTACCTTTGTTGCAGTGTCCTGGTGAGAGAGGAAGGGATATAAAAATACTCTGATTCTTGATAGCTCGTTTCCATACAGAGGTTTTCATTGGCATCACTGTGAACTGGAATGAGATCAGTAAGTTTGTCAGGCAATAGTGTAAAAAGGTTGTGAACAGCAGCAAAGGAGGCTGAAGTTGTCTGTTCCTAGGCATGCAGACAGACTGCACTGGTTAATGCAGTTCAAATTTGGAAAGTCACCTTTCAAAGTGTAAGGGCTTGTAAAAACCTTAACTGCTTCTAAAGTTAATGGCACTCATTCAGTAAAGCTTCTTGTGCCTCTTCAGTGTGAATATTTGGTTTTGAGTTGGCAATGTACATAACTTCAGGAGATGCGTTGTTTGCTTTCTTTGTATTTTTTAATAACAGGGAAAACTCTTCTGACTGAAAGTGATGTTAGTTTGTTCTAGATGATACTTAGCTATTGTCTGAGGAAAAGGGTCTGGTCTGCTTCAGTAGCGGCATTACTTTATTGGCTGAGAGTTTTGGAGTTAATAAGTGAATATGTGATAAGGCTGTAACTCCAAAAATGGAGTTAGCTACTACTTGTGATATTAGCAGATACACTTATACTCACGTTACTGTAATATTAGCATCTCTGCCAAACAGCAGATAAAGGCTATAGGTAAAATCTAGGATTAGAACTTCCTAGGATATAGCTGAAGTTACCTGGTATATTGTAAAGTTTATATTAATGATGTAAAAATGTGGCATCTCGTCTTTCATCTGGCATTAACCAAGGTAAAGAAAGGTGTGGGTGTTTTTTTTTCCCCCCACAAAGTGGTAGCTAATTATTTTTTTATTATTATTTTAACTCTGCGGGAAAATGAACAGGAAGTAAAATAACCAGATTACCTTACACATCAAAATAGTTAGGAAACTAGTAGCAGGTGAGAAATACAAAGGTAATGTAGGTCAGTGGTGATTGAAGTACAGCAACAGAAGCCAGGAAATCTGGAATTCTGATCTCATCTGTCACACTGATCAGCTATGTAGATGTGCTAACTCTTCTTCCAATGCTTCACTCGTTAGCTTCTAAAAAAAAGAAATATTTATTTGCTGCTTTGGCAGATACTGAGGTTAATATTTGTGATAGATGAAAGCTCAGTGCACCTTTTGAAGCCAGTTCAGGAGTTGTTTGGTTTGGTGTATATGTACTGTTGTGCAGGAATGGGAACCTCATCAAAAGTGCTTACTTACCTAGTGTCACTAAATTCTGTTGTTGGGCTGTAGCCACAGGAAGCAAAGAAAAGAGAGGTAGGGCTGTGTTCAGTTTGGCTGCTCGTAGGATGTGTTCAAACTGGAGCTCTTTAAGAAGTGTAATATCCTCTGTCCTTATCCTGTCTCTTGTCCTCCTCTCAGCTTCTGAACAGCATGGTGGCTTGCCTCTTGAGTACTCCCGTGATACATTTCTTGTTTTTTGAATGTAATTGGAGACGAGACCATCATTTCTTCTGAGACTGTTTTTTTAGCTCTTGTTTCAAGGCATTTTTTTTCCTTACTTGACCTCCCCCCTCCCATGCTGTCTTTGTAAAATGCAAAGTGTAACACTGATGTCTTTTTATCATACTGTATTTTGAAGCCCCCTGCTGCCTTAACTTCTTTTTGACTTTCTGATGTTACTTACTTTCTACTTTCTAGTTCTCTGTTGTATTAAATAGCTTTTTATCAAGAGAGATTATTTTTCCACTTGGAATGTTGTATGGTTGGTTGCTTTTTCTCTCAACTCCTTTGTGTTGCCTTTGACCTTCTTTGCCCTTCTTGATGATGCTGCTGCTCCTTGGTTAGGTGTTTACTGTTTTCTGTATAAATACTGGTAATACTAGACTATATACCAGTATCTTTGCTTTTGTTCTGGTTTTACTGCCAATGTGTCTTTTTTTTTTTAAGTATCTGATAGACGTGTGAAGCCCACTGATAGTATGGAATTGAGGCCATCAGTGTGTTGTGG
Organism: Gavia stellata; assembly: GCF_030936135.1. Taxonomy (NCBI): domain Eukaryota; kingdom Metazoa; phylum Chordata; class Aves; order Gaviiformes; family Gaviidae; genus Gavia; species Gavia stellata. Next base: position 23,610,144 of record NC_082608.1, read on the forward strand.
TTAACCGTTGCAGTTATTCCTTTCATGTAGTCCAGACGTTATCTTCTGCTTTTGCGTACAGGAGGCTTGATTCAGTTATACTGAAGTCAGTAGGGGAGTTCTGCTACCGATATCAGTTGGGAGTTGGGTCAGGCTTTAATTACGCAACTTAGCAAAAGCTGGTTTTGCTTGAGGAGTGTGATTACTTAATGCACGTGTTGGGGTGGAGCAACTTAAGCTGTGTATTTCAGGTGTGTTTGAAAATGCATGCTACTTCAGTCTTGGGTTGCTTTCTAGGATGAACCAAGTTTAGAAATATTACTTACAGGAAAAGCTATAACTGGGTATGTATCTGTTGTGAATTGAAAATTCAGACAATTTCCCCAAATGGTAAAGCCCTCTGTGAATAATTCCATGAGCTTTGATGGGTTTTATGTCTTTGCAGAATTCAAGGCTAAATAATAATGGAATTTTAAAACATGTCTGATAATTTGATAATTTGTCCTAAACAAGTTGTTAAGCAACTTTTTTCTTCTTTTATTTCATTAATGTATTGAAAGAGTGGTTTAATTTTTTTTTTACATAAGCTGACATTTCTGAATAGTTTCCAGAGGGAAGGATCTCAACTCAGTTACACGTTTAAGGATAGTAAAGTCCTTTTGTCTTTACACTGCAATTCCTGATAGAGGAATATAGCTTGGCTGAAGCACTTGAGAATTTTACATGCAGGTTTTGGTAATATTAAGTCCTTTTTGTAAATATAAAAGGTTATTTGGTGAACAATCATATTTGAATATGACTGTATTCTAAGAGATACTTTTAGTAAGGTTCTATACGTAAATATTTTTGGTAAAATGGCATGTTGAATAAAATTTTTAACTCTGAAACACAACAAGCTTAACTAGTAAAAGACTATAAAAGGGGAGAAAATAGTGATTTAGAAGCATAATTTAGACAAAACGGAAATGTTTTTAATACGTTACGATTTTTGTTTTCTTGATTAATTTTGTTCACTTTTGGATAGTTTGCTAGGAATGAGTTGCATAAAGAAAGAATGCCTTTTTTATTGGTTCGGGGAATAGCAGAGGGAGGAGAATCACTGAGCTAACACCTTTCATGCAATCCAGAGATTAGGAAAAAAGCTGGAATTCTTTTTTTAAAGGAACTTAGACACCAGCCACCTATACCATTGGAACTAATCTGCATTAGGTATCTAACTCTTTCAGAAGCTTTGATGTTGATAGTAGGTTACTCTAATGAGCAAGGCCTTCAAAATGAGAAGGGGGAAACAGACTTGGTGAGGTGGAAGAATTCTGTGTTCAATCCTACCAGATATTGTAAATATTAACTGGTAGGCTCTTTTCAGGTATTTGGGGATCATCCCTGGTTTCTAGAGCTTGTAGTTAGCAAAGGAATGGCAGAGGGAAACTGCTGATGTAAACAAAATGAGGAAAGAGGTAACTACTTTTTAAAATTGCCTTGTCATTTATGTTAATGTGCAAAGAATAAAAACATATGCCTGTACTGGTGAAAAATGTTAACTAATCCTGAAGAACAAGACCTGCTACTTTGAAGGAAGTTCTAAGCAGCATTTAGCCAGCTAAAGTTAAACTTCAGATCTGCTATTACTAGATTATATGGTTGTCTTCTCTCTGTTAGTCATCTTGTGCAATAAAATGCATTTCTGTCATACAGAGAAGTCTGTAAAATTTAATTTTTCATGGCAGTTTGCTGTTTGATAGCTTTGTAGTTGTCACCTGAAGTTGACTTTTCTTAATCTTTCACATGGTTCATGGTGTGAATTTCAAGATTCTGTCTCATTTCAAGACAAATTATGTAGTCAAAATTAGATGATCACTTAAGCATTTTAATTCTTCTGAGCTCTAAATTTTTTAATCCCATTTACATTTTGCTTTTGTAATTTCTTTAGCAGTCTTTTTTGTTTTAACTCTCATTATTAACTTGTTTATTGATGTATAGCCCTAATTCCCTCCTTTAGTGAAGTCTGTATGGTTGTATATGAAGTCCCAGTAAGATTTTGATGCCATAGCTGTTCGACTGCCTTGGCAAAGCCGTACTATGGTTACGCTGTGTGTTGTCTATACTTTGTTTATATGGTCAGGAAAATCATAAATACTTGCCAATAAATAATCTTCTAGGGCTTGCTGGAGCCCTTTTCCATTCTTTGTGCCTTTTATTATGCTGCAGCTTCCATTCTTTGTGCCTTTTATTATGCTGCAGCTTCCTAGAGTGCCAGCTCTGTATCCATGGAGCACGTGAGACCTTGTGCCGGTCTTGCTATTACAGCTTGTCATGGTGCTCAGTGAGACTAGTCTCCAGTCATGGATTGCTTGGCAGTGTGTATGTGGAAAAATGTTTGTTTCCTGTTGTTCTGCAATCTATCAGAATCCTAGAAAATTGATGCACAAGTAATGCTGAGAGTTGATTTGACTAAGGGGAGGGAAGGGCATAGCACTTCATATGTGTATTTCCTCTAGAAAGGGACAAGAAAAGTGGAGCCAGTGCAGTCTTCTCTCTTCAGTTAGTGTGGTTTTTTCTTCAGCTGTACATTTGCAAGCGCGTAGTGTTTTGAATGTATCATGTGAAGTGGTTGCTGTCTTGTGTGAATTAATGTTTTCCATCCTGTAGGAATATCCATGTAATCTCATTGCCTCCAGTCTACCTCTTCTGCCTGTTTTTCCACCAATTCTGCAAAACACCTGCTTCTGGCCTGCAACCATGCTGCTTCAAGTCATAGCATTGTGGGCTTAATAGTTAAGTTATGGCCTGCCCCTGTATAGGAGTCATCCAGATGAACATGGGGTTGTCCAGGAAGTGGTGTAGGTGATGTATTGCGTCACCTTTCTGAGTATGAAAATACACGGACCTCAAAAAGCTAAAGAAATTTTCTTGGGGGGTAGTGTGAAACTGAGATTCTCAATGACCTTGTGCTACCTGCACAAAACCTGGTTTGTTTGCTCAGATGGCTTGGATTTAGGATGATTAGCTTTCCTGACCCCTACAAACTATGGATCTTTGCTTGATGACCAAGGGGCATATGCTGCTAATCCTAGAGCTCTGGGAGAGATTAACAAGCAGGACATGAAAATAACTGCTCAGGCATCCCCTACTCCTTCGTTGAGATGTTTGAGCTGCACATGCAGATGTATTTTTTTTTAATTAAGTGGTAGTATCTGCCCCAGCAGTCCCTGCTGGCTTGGCTTCTCCCAGTTTTGTCGTTGTGTACTCAATAGACCTTGTGTCAATACCATCTTGATGCCTGTCATCTGATGTAGTCAGTGATCTAAGAGCTGCAATTAAAGTTTTTGGGGGCACACATGGCTCTTCAGGTGTATGTGTTCTGCAGATGTCCCTAGTAGGAAGCCATTCTGTGGGTTGTAGCCAAACTGACTATATTTGTTTCACCTTGCTGCTGCTTGGGATAATGTTGCAGCAACAGATGCATTTAAGCTATTACACCTGCAGAATCCCAGGGCAGTCAGTATTATCTGTGCTGTATGGGTGGAACTGAGACAATGAGGTGGTCCAGGAGAACTGATTTGCTGGTGGTTATGTGGAAGCTGTGTCTGACTATGTCTTTCAAATGTGACAAAGTGTCTGAGAGACCCAGCGAAAAGGAAGAACTGCTTAATATTTGTTTGAATTTTTTTTGCATTATGTTCCTAGGCAATGTTCTTGATCTGTTTTCCTGTCCTTATTCTTCTCGATTGGTGTTCATAATTCATTTTCTCAGTACCTCAGCATGGATGAGATGCTCTTTTTTTTTTAAGTGTTCCAGTGAGACCTAAAGACAATGTGCCTGGATAGGACTCTGTTTTGTTGCCCAGTATAGGCGGAATATGCTACATAGCAGAGACATACGCTGGAAGTCTGACTGATAACCAATGTGTAAAGAAAACAAATTCATAGGGGAAAAAAAAAAATCCATATTATTTACATCAGTGCTTTATATGGAAAAACTTCCTAGGGTTCTCATGTTGAAATCTGTGAGGAATACTCTCATACTGAAATGTCACAAGAAGAACTCTTGGAACAAATAGGTAAAATTGGTAATAAATTGCCAATAGAAAAAGAAGTTCACCAGTGTCTCTGAAGGAACTCAAAGTTGTTCAACTTGTAAATCTGATATGTCACTATCTTAATCAACACTGTATTTGCAACAAGAGTAGTTAGTAGTTTGTGTGATGCCAGTTTTTTAAAAGGGCTCCAGGAGAGGACCTAGGAACTGCATGGGTTTTGACAAGCTCTTAGTAAATGGATAAGGATTATAAAATTGTTGGATTTTTCAGAAATCTTGACAGAGCCTCTAACCAAAGGTTTTTATTGTGTTATAGCACAGTTTTCCAAGGGAGATCTTATTGTGAATTAATAACCAGCTAAGGAAGAAACAAAAGTGAGCAGACAATGATAGAAAATCTGTGTGCTTTTGTAACAGAAAGCGCTTATTGAGAAGTGCTCTGCAAAATTGTGCTATTAAGTGTGTTCATAAGGCGATCTGGAGGAGTGAACAGTGAGGTGACAGTTTCATCCTAAAGCTGTGGAAGGATTTTGTGATACTACGGAGGTGTGCAATAAGATGGTAAACTGAATTCATTGTCCATAAATGCGAAGCAATGCCTATGCTGAAAAGAAATTACTGTAAAGATGAATACACAGTGAAAGGCTCTAAATAAGTTGTTACTCAAGCTGGAGGTCTTAGAGCTGTCTGTAGGATCTTTATAAAAAATGTCAGCTCAACAGTAGCCAAACAGGCCAAACACTTTTAACTTTCTAAGTGTGAAGAATAAAAAAATCTTGTATAAAAACTCATGGTGCACCCATTGCTTGAATACTTTTTTTTTAAACAAAGAGTAGACCTATAAAAAGTGGAATTCTGAGAGGTACTGAGCAATATGAAGGCATTGTGCAATGGCTCCGTACAGGAAGAGATTAGAGTAGGGCTCTACTGCCTAGAAAGGGAGGTGGCTGAGGGGTAGGTACAATTAAAGGCTGTAAAATCATAGATGACATAAAATCAATTAATAGGTGATGAGTACTTACTTTCTCATGGTATAAGAATTCCATTTAGTATCCCTTACTTGGTCAGACAGCAGGTTTAAAGCAAAAGATAATTTTTCATGGAATTTATAGTTAAGCTGTGCAAATTATTACCATGGGTATGAATGGGAAAAAGATTGGATGCTTTCAAAAAGTTATTAGATAAATCCATAGATTTGTAGAGAGGTGCTATGCAGAAAGATACTGTCTGTGGTTCAGGAAGTCCCTTAAGTTGCAGCACATCTTGGAAGCAGGGAGGGTGTCGAGGAGATGTACTTTCTCTGTTACTTCCTCTGTACACCCGCTACTTCCCATCCTGAGACAGGCTGCTGGGTTAGATCAGGTTTAGGCCTTACCTGGCGTGGCTGCTGCTGTTCTCTGGAATTTCCCCTTTATTCCCTGTAGTGCATCAATACAGGGCAACAGATACTGGATCATGCAGTCTGTTAGTGAGAAAGCTGTCACCACACTACTTAAGTTGTTTGGGTCTGTGCATATTGCGTCATGTGAAAGTCATGCTTAATGGAAAATCAGCAGGAATTACCCAAGGTGTATCACGTTAAAGGTCTGTCGGCATTATGCTAGGCTTTGGAGTAGTTGATAATAGGTAAATGCTAATCTGTTCTGGAATGTTTCTGAATTCAAGTGTTCCCATGTCCAAAGTTTCTTCACACCTGCAATATCTACTGCTTACACTGACTTGAAATGTCTGAAACTTAAAAATGAGATGAGATTTCCACTGTACTAGCATGCAAAAGAATCTTAGTCGCTGAAGGCCGAAATCAAATACTTGATGTAAGAATTTCTTGGTAGTAAGGGAACGCCTTCTTGTAGAGGGGGGAGAAAAAGCCAACCTGATACGTTGCATAGGACTTACTATGCATTGAAGTGCTAGAAGAGTGTGTGCACAAGAAAGGAGCTCAAGCCCCAAGGAATAAGCACGTCAAGTGATTTGTGAGGGGGAGACGCTATTTTACATAGATGGGTGCGAAAATTTTTATGGGAAGAATTCAAAGATCTATTTTTAAAAAAGCTGAAGGATTTAATATGGATTAAAAAAGAAAAAAAAAAAAAGACCGAGTATGGAGTTACAGCACAAGGGCGGAAGTTCTGAATATTGGAAAATAAATCATAGCTTTGTCTTTTGCCCTTTATGTTGTCCTCCATCAGAGCAGTTCTGAATTGTTCTGGCCTTATCAGGCAGGAAGTGTGTGTGAGATACAGGTGCTTTTAGGAAGTAGTTCAGATTGGACTGTGTCTGTAGTAACTACCTGTTAGTGTTACACAGATAAAAACAGGAGGCAGCCTCCTAATTTGGCTATCATCTGATTATGAGTCTTATTCTTTTAATTCTTTGCTTTCCAAAATGCTAGTTTCTGCTTGTTTTCCTGTGGTTGTGATGTGAGGAGGAAAAATAATCTTTACAGTGTGGCTTGCTGATTGTTTATTTGTGCAAGAGCATTTGTAAATATAGACCATTCATTTTGTTAGGTGGCTGGATGATGTTAGGGTGAAATCATGTTAGATCTTCAGCGTTTGTTTTCATTTTACCTACCTTCTCAGTGAGGTAAGAAGTCCTGCCTAAACACTGGTGAAGGGTGCAAAATAAATGTTCATAAAAAGCTGCGCCTAGAATACATGGTAACTGTGTTCAATGCTGTTTTCCCATTGACTAAAACTATCCTGTGGGTTTAGGCAGTCTGTCCTCTTACTTTCTGTTGTCCAGGGTCAAACTTAACATGCTGAAGCCCTCTATGGGCATACCTACAGAATGTTTTGGTCTCATGGCAAGGAAAGCAGTGCGATTGTACAAATCACAGGCTGAAGGTACCGGTGTTCAGCAGTTTATAAACCCTTCAAATACAGAGTGGGAGGAAAAGAACTTGTGATACCAAAGCAAGTTGCTGTCAAACTTCAGTTTGTTTGCAGACTATGCATTAGTGTTTCAAAAAGTTTACAAAGAATTCTTTCTTTAAAATAAAAAAGTCCGTCACTGTTTTAATTCATAATACCCACTGCCTATCTTCTCAGGAACATTAAAGTTTTAGATCAGCTTAACTAGGGTGCAGAACTTCTTCCCAATTTTCCAACAAGAGTGTGGCTTATCAAAATCAGTTTAGAACCATGTGATGTGTGTGTAGGAGGTGAGTCCAGGCTTAAAAATTAGGGACTTAAAGCGCACTGTTGCCACCCAGGAAAGAGATTTTTGGGTTTATGATACTGTGATGTGAAAAACACAAGCTGAGCACTTTGTAGCAATCAGAACCCCAAACTGACCGTTACTAGTTATTAGGAAAATAATAGGGAGCAAAATAGGAGACATCTTATACAAATAAATCAATGGCACATCTACCTCTTAACTGCTGCATGCCGCATTCTGCTTCTCCTCTCCCCCTTCAGAAAGGGCGCAGGAGAACTGTAGAATGCGCAGGCAAGGCAACAAAGGTAATCGGTCATGGAAGGGCTTGGATGTGAGGCTGCGTTTTTCAGACTGGGGAGGATGAGGGAGGGATAATAATGGAAGCATGGAGAATAATTGGGAGCATCAGTGGAAACAAGCAGTGTGAAATGCAGAAGAGAAGAAGTAGCTGGGTCTCCATATGTCATGCAGTGAAGCTGTGGAACTCAAGTTGTGTCCTGCAGAATATTCTTGGTTCTAGAAGTTTACCTGGGTTCTAAATAAAACCAGAGTGTGTTTTATTTCTGGCTTTGGAATGTTTTGGGCCACAAATTGTTGAAGAATGCAAGAGAATTCTGAGGAACTGTTGCTACATGCTTGCCCTGGTCTTACACTCTTCCCTAGGCATCTGCTGTTGTCAGAGACAGGGTACTGAACAGGATGGAACTTTGATCAGACCTGGTACGGCCATTTCTGATCTGCTTTCTGCCTTCCTTGACTGCCCATTTAGCACAGTGAAGGGTTGGGGGGTCACATTCTTCATGTAAATTAGTAGGTTAAGTTGAAGACTACTATAGAAATGAGGGGTCAAATTGAATTAATTAAGAATAGCTTTTATAGGAGATTGAGACCACTTCCAACATGACAGATGCAGAATAGAAACATAAACTTAAGCAGATGTTGTTATAAGGATTCACAGAATTTGGGAGGGGGTTGTATCCTACCTTATTGCAGAATAACTTTGTAGGTAGAAAGCTTTGTGCCTTAAGTTTTATTCAGAGCTTCAGCTCTGAAGGCAGGTTCTAAAGATAAGCTTATGCAAACAAATTTTTGGGATATGTAGTAGGGTGTAATTAGCAGCAAGTTAACAAGTCTCCAGTGATAGCATGCAGTTAATCTGTGTTTGTCCCTTTTCACTGAGAGTAAATTACAGCAGAGTAAAGCAACAGAACCAGACAACAGCTAGGAAACAACTAGTACGTGCTATATTGGAATTCTGTCCTGCAACAATTAGCTCTTGCCCGGTTACCTTAATTTTACATGCCATTTCAATCCATGGTTTTAGTTTTCCTTTTTTTAAAATAGTTTTAGGTTGCTCATTCTGAAATTTCCCAGGCAAGCTATTCATCAGAAGCTTTTTGCAGGATTTTAGAAAAGTATTTGGCTCTATTAGGGTAGGAAAAGTATTTTCTTATGTGTGGATAGGGGGGATGAGCAGGAAGTGGATACAATTAAACTACCTTTTATTTGAAAAGCTTTGAAACCTTCATGCTTCTGGCTGACTTCTGTATGAGTGCTGGGGAGTTGTCCTTTTGTTTTGAGGATGTGTATTTTGTTGCACTGGTGAAAATAGTCTTCCAATTTAGCCAAATAATACTTGCAAAAATGATTTGAAAATGCTCTTTGAGACTTGCACTTCAGCATTTGAAATCTCCAGAGACTGTGTACGATAGGTGTGTCTCGATGTGTTGCTCCCAATGCTCTGCAGGGTTTTCACGTTCTGTTTGTCATGATCCTACAGTCTTAACTTGCTGCTGAAAGATCACAGTTCTACCACTATCACTTGTACTGTTAGCTGAAGAGTAGAGGTCTGCATTAAGGGTTTAAAGACTAACGAACTGAAAGCTTCCCCATACATATGTAGATCTGCTGTGTGCGGAAGATCTTTTCAGTGTCGGAACATTGCAAACTGCATTAAAAGAACATGACTGCCACATTCAAAGGCCTTATTTATTGCATGTTAAAATACTGTTCTGGAGATGGACTTCTTACTTCCCTGTGGCTGTTTCTGTGATGCTTGTTAGTGCAGCATCTGAATGCGTAGTAGGCATTAATTTATTCATATCACAGTAATGTGAGGAAGTGTTAAATTCACATGGAGAGGCGAGGCAAGACTAAGGATTAATGTGTCCAATAGTCTTGATCCTACACATGTCAGCATTTTGGGGCAGAGTTTCCTTATGCAGAAGGAACATCTCTACTCTTCCATTTTCAAAATTGAATTATTTGTGTCTCTATAAATTCAAACTTTCTAGGTATGAAGATGGGGAACTGGAATATGAGGAGTGTACATGGTTTGACTGAAGAGACTTGGTGTTATGTATGAATTCTGTCAGAGACCAGGTTTATAGTCCAGGCCTATAGAGCTGCATTCAACTGTCGTTCTGTGAGGCCACCTTTGCTCATTGTACGTGCATCTGTCTTTGCTTTTCTGCAGCAAACAAGTCCCCTGCTAACTCTGTATGCTTCCCAGCCTGTCTGTTCTGTGGTGTCATGCAAGCCAGTTAGTGCAGCAGCTGAATGCACATGTTCTTCTGATATGGCAGTGCTTAAAATGTACAATGCACCATTTGGGGAGGACGGTGACCCAGACAAAATCTGTAGCAGGCTGTCATGGCAACTTTTTACAAGTTGGTGTGACATTATCTGTTATCAGAATGGCTTAGTTGTACTTGCAGTCTAGGGTGGATGAAAGAAGGCTGTAGACATGCTTACATAGTCTGTTTTCCCAGAAAGTCAAAAGTCTGCTTTGGTGAGCATGAACTAAAAAAAGTTCAACTGTTGAATATAATTCTGGAGCTTGACTTCTGTTTGAGAGCCGTTTTCCTCTTGAGGGATACTCAGAAGACTAAATTGCTCTCTAGGTCTGATGGCTCCATCAGTATTCCTTCTGGTGAAGTGAAACTACTTGGAGTTCATGTAGAATACACTTCCCTTGCACACTCTTTTCATACCAGTGCCACCAGACAGTAATGTGACAGTCTTGTTTGTTTTAAAAAGGAGTGTTCTGTTTGGTGTGTAATAAAGGAATGGTGTCAACTTGATTATTTATTTTTAAAAGGAGATTCTCTGAAATATCCACACAGCTAGGATTGCTCTTCCATCTGCTTTTTCTGCTGAATTCCACACCTCAAAGAAGGAAGTGTGTATGGCACAAGTTTGCAGGATTTTGAAGCATGGCTATCTGAAACACTTGTATGAAATCTTGTGCAAGTTATTAAACAGCATTTTTTTTTGTAAAGGATTTCTGTCCCAAGTTGTCATGATTTTGGGATCAACTCTCATTGGAGCCTGACTTTTCTGGAGAGAGGTAGATGATGTGAATATGAGAGCGTACCTTGCAGAGTGCCATTTCTGCCTGTTTCTGGTGAGGAGTCATGTTCATCTGACAGCTAGCTCAAAGTATAGCAATTCCTGTTTCTAATGTTCTGGAAAAGCAAGTGTGAGGTACAGTGAATTCCTCTGGTTTTCAAGTTTACTTTTAACCATGTTACAGAAGCAGTCTGCATTTTCTTAATTCTTCTGCTTATATAATTGTAGGGTAAGAAAATAAAAAAATATGCGAAAGTATGAGACCATTATGAAGCCTTTAGGTACAGTACAAGGTTTACAGATCTCTTTCTTCTCCCAGAGGATGCCAGCACCCATCAGACTGCGGGAGTTGATCCGGACCATCCGGACAGCAAGAACCCAGGCAGAAGAGCGTGAGATGATCCAAAAGGAATGTGCTGCTATCCGGTCATCCTTCCGAGAGGAAGATAACACATACCGATGCAGAAATGTGGCAAAGCTGCTGTATATGCACATGCTGGGATACCCTGCACATTTTGGACAGGTAGGTCAAAGTTTAATGCTTGCTGTGCTATGTGCATATGCCAGTCTGCTTTGTGTGGTTTGGGCACATTGACTTGTTCAGACCATTCCTACCTGCAGTTTTCCTGTCTGCTCTTTGGGATGTTTTGAGGTCTGTCTTCACATGTGTTCAGAACCTACATTAGTTAGCTTTGACTTTATTAGTAAGATCTGCTGTTTGGAGGCTTACGTGTTTTGTTATGAAACTTAGGATTAGTCTGCGTTTGCCAGACTGTCTGCTCCTCACCACCCATGTTTCTGCAAGCAGTAGTTCTTAAACCACCGTCCAATACATATGGATATTTCTAGATGGGTTCAAAAGAGCACTTTGGAGTTCTGTCTCTGATGGAAAGTACCAGAGGCTTCAAAGGAGGTTCTATACCCTTTTCCTTCTAAAGCAATCTATTCTAGGCAGATAAGAGCTGGTTTGTTCCCAGCAATAAGAAATTGGTGTTCCTTATCCTTGTCTTAGTGAGGTGACTTTGAGAATGATGGTATGAGTTTTCCACTTCTTGGCTTATTTTTGACGCGCTATTTTTTTGACACAGGTAGATTGTGGAGAAGGGAGACAGGAAGGTGGGAGATCTTGATCTACAAGATGTTCAAGTTGAGCTTTGCTTAGTCTTTGAGGCATAGTCTGTTTTGCTTTGAAGTTAGTAAGTGTCCTGTTAGTAGTAACCTAACCTAGGCCTTCCATAAAGCTAAATAAAAAGTCAGTCAAACTGTTGTATCCCTTAAAGTAGCTTCATATCTTGGAAGTCTATCCATTCATGATTGGATTTACCAATCCTGACATGTCTCACTGAAACAGTAAACTAAAACCACTGAAATCAAGTTCCAAATAGTCTTGGTGTTAGGGAGCGAGTCTGGGCTGTGCTATTGCATATGAAGTGCATCATTGGATTCTTCTCACAGGATAATGAGTTGTTGCATAAGAGTGAGTGGATTTGTGTATTACCCTGTTCTTAACACTTCGCATAGCCAGGCTCCCTGGTCCAAGAGAGAAATTTCCTGTCACAAAAATTAAGGCTAAGTACGTAAGAGCTGCAAGAAGAATGAAAAGTGTTACAGATAACTGTCATCTAGAATTTCTACATTTGACCTATGTTAGGAACATGTTTAGATTTTATTGGGATTATTTTATCTTGTTGATCAAGTATTTAAGCCCATATATGGAAGATTAGACCAGATATCTAGTAATTTTTCGGTTTCTGCTTTGGTCAGTAATGGTAAATTACATCTTCACTCTCAGTGGAAGAAGGATCAAACAGATTGTTCAATATCTGTTATTGCTGGGGTACAACTCAAACAGAAGCATTTATGCAGACTATTTTGGGAACAGAGTACTTCATTCAATGGCATTGGTTCTCATGTAGTTTATCAGCTGTACTTTCAGGAAGGTATAGGGCCCAAGGCTGAGAAGGTTATTTTAACAAGTATTCTCCAGGTGAGTAAGTTGCAGAGCTTTGCATGTCCTCAATGCTTACAACTAGGAAGGAATCTTTCAAAGTGCTAATGTTATGTAGGTGGAGTATAGTTTGCACGAGTTGGGGACCTGTTGAATACACATGCTGTTCCAGCAGTGGAGTCTTGTAGATAGGCAGTCCAACATTGTAGACAGGAGGTTTCTGAGAGTGACAAGATAAATATGCAGGAAATACGTTTTGGTGAAAAACAGGAGAGCGCCACAGGCTGTGTTAAGACAGTCTCTCTTAAAGATGTAAGCAGACATCTGACTTCAGCTAACAGTGTGATGGGGTAACCAATAATGAAAGAGAATTTAGAGAAGGTGTCAGAAGTAGTGAATGGTTGATCTACTACTTTCCAAGCCAGGGATCCTCAACTTTGACCCAGGATATCTTGTACAGAAATATGAGCATGAGCACCATATTTAGCCAGTGCATGCTGGGATGCACTGGATGGCAAGCTGTCTCTTGAGCGTGTTCAAAGGCCATTTGTGCAAGTTTAGAAGGTATCAGGCAGCCTGGACAAATGGTCAAATAACTTTATTATTACTGTCATTATTTCCACTTGCAAAAAAATTCCAGTTGGAAGAGTGACTATGTCAGTAAAAACTTGGGTAAGTTGTAGTCTGGCTATATGCCTGTATCATATCCGGCTTTACTAGTGTATCTGTTACAGTACTGATGTAGCACATTTTAATTGTTCTTTTGAATGAAATGGATATAATGGTATCAAGATTTCTTCCACTAATTAGACCTACTAAGAGCTTCAGCTGATCATGTTTCTCAGTATTGCTGTGCCTGAAGCTCATTTGCATGTATTTATATACAAGTGAAACAAGAATTCATCAGCCTTTCATGGAGTAAATTTCAATAATATCTTTCAAATTCAAAAGTACTAGAAATGTGTCCTACAGTATCTGTTGCAGTCATTAGTTTACTTCTGCTTTTTCTTAGTCATTCGTCTTCTGCCTTTGTCAGCTTTTACACTGTAGCTTAGAAGTCATCAATTCTACATTGCATTTTTGCAGAGGGTTGTTTAAGAAAGTATATTGTAAACCTGGGGAAGCAGGTTGGTTCAGAGGTGCACTATTCTTTTACAGAAAGCACTGGAAAGGTAAGAGGTCGATATCTAATGTTCTGTACCTTATCCCTGGTTGATCTTGGCCATTTGTGCAAATTCAGTTATCCTTGTGGATGACTGATCTTACTGTTCAGAGGTGTTTCTTTATTCTAGATTTTCAGCCCCTTTAAATGTAGCAAACTGAACTCGCTTTCTTTCAAGCTTTTCCTTGTCAGTTTCTCACCCTGCACTAGCTGGGTGTTGAGATGTGCAACTTCTTGCACAGTTGAGTGGTATGTTCTGATGCCATGCAGTTGTGAGAACTTGTCAGTGGCTAGGCCATAGCACTTACTTTCTCTGGCACTTCAACTTTGATTTTTCTTATCAGTATCCTGTACAACTTCACCCTCCTGATATGTGTGTGCTCCTTGCATCTCACCTGTGTCTGTTGCCCTGTTCAAGCTTCCCTATAGCTAGGGACCATGAAAAACTTTTCATGATGCCCTATATTTTTGCCTGTGCATGCCCCCTTTACTTCCTTTAAAATGGATCTGTTGCAAGCTTTATCTGACCCCTCCTTACATCCATTGTGTATGCTTACTTGCTGCCCCAGCTAATTTGTAAAATAGACTTATGGGATGTGTTTGTGGGGGATAGGTCTCTTACCTGTTTTGAGAACCCATTTCTGCTACTTCCTTCCTGGAAAGTGGAGACTGATTATATTTGATTGGTTATCTGTTAGACAAAAATATTTTAGTGCATAGTAATGTTGGAGTATCTCTGTGGTTGATGTTTTTGGTTTTTTTTTTTTAGTTAGTGTTAAGTTTAAAAATGGGTTAGCAATTCTTCTTAATCAGCTGAGTGCAAGTGGCAGCTATGCATATTATCTTAGGGATCTCCTTTATGCTGTTGAACACAGCTGACACTTCTACATGGTGGAAGGGAAGCTTGTAGTGGCTACGATGCATATGATTTTAGTCAAACTTCAGGAGTTCAAATACAGATTACAGAGCAGCACAAAAACTTAATTATCTCTGACTGTATCTAAGGTTTACCTAGCTAGCAAGTTAGTTACAGATCATAATAAACAAAAACTGTTTTTGACAACTTAACTTACCAGAGTATTGATCCTCTCTCTGGTAGGTAGATGGACCCATTTAAGCCTGGTTCAGAAGTTTCCAGGGCATATCAAACATGACACATGATACAGATTTCCAGATCTTTACTATTTTGTTTTTAATGATGGATCTCTTGTCTCTATAAATATGTTATCTTTTATATCTTTGATATAAACACACATACCTGGTATATTTGAAGTCATGGAAGGCCAACAGTGTCTGGCTACTTCAAGATGCAGGAGCTGGTAATGACTTTTCTGCTGGCTTGCTGGGAGCTTTGGGCAGGTCATTTAACCTTTCTTTGTTTTCCATGTCACCAAAATGGGAATAAAATATACTTTTAAAAATGCATTCTGAGAGACCTAAATGAGTAAACATCAAAATTCAAACTGTTTCTCCTCTAGCTAAGTAGTAGTTTAAGCTAATTCTGTCTTTTTTTTTTCCTTTTTTCCTTTTTTTTTTTCCAGTTGGAGTGCCTCAAGCTCATTGCCTCTCAGAAATTCACAGACAAGCGCATTGGGTATTTAGGTGCCATGTTGCTGCTGGATGAGAGACAGGATGTCCATCTTCTTATGACCAATTGCATCAAGAAGTAAGGGTACCACCTCTCTCTCCATCAACACATGCTTTGAGGTTTCAGGATCTGAAAGTATACTCCTGACAGTGATATTTTGAGTACTTTTTCCCTTTTGAGTTTTTTTCCCTCGTGTTAGGTAACTGGTATCTTCACTTTGTTGTATGCTGTTGACTGTACAAGACTGTTCTAGTATTGTACTGTATTTGATGATCCTGTCTAGCATCCTTAGAGGGAAGAGAATATAAAATTGCGCTGGTCCTGAAGAGGTGTATGTGGCAAGCAACACTTCATGTAACTACTGTTACAGAATGGTAGTATGTGTTTCTGGAGGTCATGTTAAAATAAATAAATTCCAGAAGATGAAATGACCACAGTAAGCTGTTCAGCCAGTGCAGAAGACCTCCAATTGTTGTAAATAACTCTCGTCCATTTCTCTAAATTAGTTATCTTCCAGCTTGCAATAAGAAAGAGCCAGACAAGCAGTAATGCAGCATCAATAAATGTCCATGCACCTTTTAAATATGATTGAATCAGGATGGTTTTATAACACTGTGTAAAACTTTGTAGGCTGGACTGGCCATCATATGTCACAAAGTCATATATATTGCTGCAGCCTTGTTGTCCTGGGTTTGTTGTTTACTTGACTTCTGGTGATGAACTCTGAAGACTTGTCTGACTTTAAGGATCAAGGCTGCGTATCCTACTTTCTTTTTAAGGTTGGCCTAACAGTCCTGATGAATGTTTTCCATTGGAAGCAAGACAGCAACTTGGGATGTGCTGTCTGCCTGGCATCTTGCTGAAATCAGACAAGAGGGGATGGGCAATAATTTTTTTTAAAACTTTTTTTCTCTCGGCCAAATGCTGTTAAACTGGGACTGTTTTACATTATAGTTTGGTAGATGATGATTGGTGCATTTCCAGTAACACTCCTTCTCAAGGTGGATGGGAGCAGGAGTGGAGCAACTGGGTTCTAGCTGATTTATCCAAATGCCCGCTTGGTTATGTGTGATGTGTCTGTTTTTATTATTTACTTTTGGAACGTAAGCCTCCCAGATACTAGCAAGTAAAGTATTGATCTTCAGTTAGACTGTGGCCTCAAAGTGCTTGGAAAGAAACTTGACAAAACTGCAGGCCTGAGGATCTGCTAACTTTGGACCTAGTGTCCAGGAGAGAAGAGACATTTGGCTAAAGATTTTTTTTTTTTTCACTGAAATGTCATAGCTGTGAGGCTCTTCCATTAGAACTAGGCTGCTAAGTTAACACCTCTTTTGATTGTTTATGCTAAAACGAATTTGTGTGATAAGAGTGTAGTGAGTTTGAACTGGAAATGGGTCAGACTGAAGCTAGGCAAAACTGGTGGACAGCTTCCCACCACCTCAGTGGGTTGTTTATTGCTTTCTCCTTTGGCTTCTGTATCTTCCACTTTGTGTTGCTTTTATCTAGACATTAAGGTATTTGATTTATGATGTTGTCTTTCATTATTTTATAGCAAGACCTAGATTTTTGATACAAAAAATGCGACCACCCTTGTGAAGCGCATACTTTCTATACACACAGCTATATATAGCTGCCAAAAATTTGTTAAAGGAAGGAAACAAAAAAAACCAACCCATTTAGTGGCATGTGCTATCTGTTCCTTCATCTGCATGTTGCGTTAGCTGCTTGATGTTACAACCAGAATACTGTCTCTTGCTTTTCTGCACGCTGTGTGGATTTGGTTACATACCACTTGTTTCCCCTGCTCTCCCATCATGCAATCCCCAGCTCACCTTGCCTCCCAAACCAGGAACCATACTTTTCACTTTCTTCAACATTGACTCCTGGATACTGTGGTGACATGAGTACCAAACAGTCTGATGGAAAAGTAGTGTAGAAATCAGTTTTAAAGGCTGTTGGGATTGCCATGTGGAAGCTATGTTATCTTCTACTTAGTGTGACATTGGTAGCTGGCCTCATGAATAGCATCTACCATTAAGTGGTTTAATTTCTTATTGACTGCTTTTCGCAACTTCCTTAGGCATATGAATAGTTAGGATTGCTAAACAAAAGTCCTGTATGGATTATTTTCAATGTGTGCCAGTGGTGGAGTTTGTGGGTTTTTTTCTCAGGATAGAGGATGTTTTTACATAGATTTTTATATACTGTTTGGTTTGTAAATGCAGAAGCTAAAGCCTATCCTAGGATGTGTTTAAACTGGGACAACCCACAGAGTCACTGCAGGACTGTACTTCACGTTAGGTTCTTTTCTGCACGCCTGTTCCAAAATGCAACGTTTTGGTTTTACTGTAGAAGTTTTAATGGAATTCTGTGTGGTATTCCTTCTTCTCAGCTCAATCCCTAGATACCCACCTGATAGTTTTAACCAAGTATCTTGTCTTCATAATTCTAAGGATTCTAAGCAGAAGTAGTAGCAAATCCTGTGGTACATGCGCTCAAAGGTGCTGTTGCTCCTAATGCATGCTCCCAAATAGCTGAGAATCTGGACAGTTCTTCTGGGCCGTGTGTGCAGCTGGTTAGATGACTGTAGCTAGAGATATCTTTTCTTGCGTGTTCAGGTTCTCTGTGTGCATGCTGATTGGCTTTTTTTTTTGTTCTCCTTTACAGTGACCTTAATCACAGCACACAATATGTGCAGGGGCTGGCACTCTGCACTCTTGGCTGCATGGGCTCCTCAGAAATGTGCAGAGACCTTGCAGGAGAGGTGGAAAAGCTCCTCAAAACTTCCAACTCCTATCTTAGGAAGAAGGTACTTCAGGGAACTTTTGAATACTTTGTTATGGATTAAAACTGAAGATTGATAGGATACCTTGCTAATACCTGGAATACTAGATGGCTTGGATCCCACTGGCTGAGTATTTTCCCAGTGTGCGAGACAGACAGATGTCAAAACTCCCTATCTATCTATAGCAGGACTGCGTGTAAGCCTCTAAAAGACAAGCCTCCAACAGCTGAGGCAGTTGTTTCTATTTTAATACTCTCTACCTTAAGGTTATTGATGGTAATGTGAACACCTGCCCATTCAGACATTAAGCCCAAACTTCTAGTCATCAGTTTTATTTCTATATCTTCTCAGATAAGTACAGTGCAACTTTGATCCTTAACAGTGCAGGCTGGCATCTGAAGATTTGAACCTATTTGATCTCTTCTGTTGATGATGATGACAATAGTATGTGAGATAGAAAGGTTAAGGTCTTGAAACAGGCAAACAATTATAAATTGTCTCGTTTCCATAGCAAGTGTGCCATAGCATCTGCAAAGTGTAATCACCCTTGCTCTTTTAAATTTATTTAATTGTTAAGTCTTGTGGAGGGTGGGGAGCAGTAAGATTTAGGAAGAGATGGATTGTTACTTCTTTCTCTAGTGCTGGATCTAGAGAGAGATTGGAAAGAAAGCAATGCTAAGAGTTATTGCTGTAGTCTGGGAAGAGGCCCTCAGTGTACTTGATTCTCAAGCAGCTGCAAAGAATAGTGTCTCCTGTTGCTTCTGCACCCTAGAAGAAGTAGGCAATTTTTTGCAGTATACTTTTGTTTTTCATAGGACCTATCACTTGCAGGAGAAAGTTATTTTGTGGGGAAGGAGGTGATATTCAAGGGGAAGAAAATGAGCCATAAATTTGACATAAATTTCGTTATTTGCTTCCAATGCATTATCCCATCCCTAGCAACAGGAAAACAGACCGAAGTAGCCCTATTAAAGGCAGAGCTGCTTTGCAGTTAATATCCCTTCTGAAGTGAATAATGTAAAAATGAACCATTGCTAGTGGGAGTATTACTTTGTAGCTCAGTGCTTCCCCCTCCCCGCCGCCCACCCCCCACCCCCCACCCCCCCGCCCCGTGGTAGTTTTATTGAGCTCTTCTCCATGATGCTGTTTAGTATCACTTGTAGTAGAGAGAGAGAAAAATCTACCATAAACTTTCCAGGTCTTTGTATATCATGAAATTCATGATAGTTCCTACTGTGCTAGATGTTCTCAAAACACATATCGTTGCCATTACAGTATGTACTAACAGAGCTATTTTTCCTATTCAGGCAGCATTGTGCGCTGTTCATGTCATTAGAAAGGTGCCTGAACTCATGGAGATGTTCCTGCCAGCCACCAAAAACTTGCTGAATGAGAAGAACCATGGTAATGTCCAAGACACTACTTAGCAAGGATATGCTATTCTTTATGGGATGGTGTACTTGCTGCCTAAGCCTTTTGTTTGGAAGGAACTTTTGAGGTGTATGCGTATGATTTGTTTCTTCCCATTTCTATGCAGTGAAAGCAAATGTCGTTCAGAAGGAAGGGATGTGTATGACTCTGCTAGTCAGCAGGACTTTTATGTGGTGGAGGTGACAAAAGGAACTCTCTCACTGTTTTTCGATACACTTCAGACTGGATGGAATGGGAACGTTTGTGATTTTTGTCCAATATGATGCCTAAAGGAACTCTAAAGTGCACTTTTTAGGGGTTTTTTTGTGTCTTCTCTTAGCATAGCACTATAGGATTCTCTGACATTTTAGCAGTCATTCCCAGGACTGAGATACCTACATCACTGTCAGGAAAGAGTCTTTCTTTAGTGCATTTTTTCATCAGAACTACCTCATAAACCAGATTCTTACTTTAACGGTCCTTTGCAAGATTATTCTATTTTAATGCATTTTCTTGCACAAGTGCTTCTACAAGATTATTTAAAGAGAAATACTAATATTAACATCTTGACTAATTTGTTTCAAGCTCTAGTGCTCACTTCCCAAAGTCTTAGTCCTGTGGCACTTCTGCAATGAGCATGTGCCTTAAGAAAACAGGTGGCTGTGCTAGGAGTTCTACAGTAGATGTTTGCAGTGCTGAAAACACATTGCAGAGAGAAGTTCTGTCTCAAGATAGGGTAGTTGTAAGTGCAGGAGTACTAACGGGCTTCCTGAGAAGCTACTGTTTCCATTGTTTTTTTGCTGCATGTGTTGTAAACCTTTGAGGTACAGGACAGTTTGCATGTGAAATGTGGTTCGTGTGTGTGCAGCTAGTTTACCTTGATTTAAAATGTGACAATCGGAACATTTAGACCAGGCACTGCTTCAAATAGGCAACGGTTTGTAAGACTGTCGGTAAGTGATGCCTACGTGATCCAGCTTGGTAGCATGAGATCCTCTGACTTTGTCTTATGCAACCCTGAAAAGCTGAGAGCTGTTCTGTTCTCTCTTTAAAGATGGGACTGTTCCTTTTCAAGCCTTAGCCAAGCAGAGAGTTGAGTCTAGGTTCACCTGAACTCAAGAACCAGATCATCCTTTTTGCTTTCCTCATCCTTATAAATCAGTATCTCCTTTCCAGCATTCTTAGCCATGGGTTTTGTGTTGAGCTTTCTCTGAAGCAGAATGTATACGAAACCCTTTTATCAGCCTCTTGGGAGAGGTCTCTGATAAGTAAGCAGTGTCAGCGTTAAGAAAGCTGTGACACAAGCTTTATAGATAGATATTTATGTACTTCAAAACAGATTTTGGATAGAACCTGCAATAGGTCAGAAAGCTGCATAGCTTGTGGAATATAAATGTCGTCATCTCTGTAGAAAATGTTGCTTATTAAGCAGGCTTCTAGTCTCTTTCTGAGTCAGGAGCTCTCCAGTACAGACTTAACAGCTACAGAAAACGGATAACTGAAAAAGTTAGCATCTGAGAAGGATTGCTGTGGTACATCTGAATGTGGATATAAAATAATGCTCGTTGTTGAAGTTTCATGCTATACAAGGTTATATCTCACTAACAAATTACCTAGCATTTACATCTAGTTAAACAGTTTGTAACTGACATGCCTTTTCTATTTTCAGAAACACTTTGACTGGGTTTCGTTAAGGCAGGGCACACAGCAGCTGGCTGCCAATGCGCAGGCACTGACTTGACCAAGCAGTCTACCATAGTCTTTCTCTAGACTGAGTTCTGAGACCTTCTGAGGAAGGCCCAATTCAGGGCACGTAAGATTGGCTAGGGTACCCAAATCAGACGAGAAAATCAGGAAGCATGAGGAGCCCAACACCTCCAGTACAATTAACACACATTGTCCTTCTAGAGTATTATGTTTGTTATAGAATCATAGAATGGTTTGGGTTGGAAGGGACCTTAAAGATCACCTAGTCCAACGATGTCTGTTACCGTCTGACTGTATATTTAGTACGCAAATTTCTGCAAAGTCCAATTTCTCTCCTCCTTTGGCCTTTAGTTGCAGCTTTTAAGATGTGAGCACATTGCCAACTGCTTTCCCTTGGGCACAGTTGCAAGCGCAAACATATTTTGGGGTAGATATGTTGGATTCAAGAAGAATATTTTTTTTAATGATTTCCTATTGTTTCCTTATGATCTTTGTCACGTGTCTGGAGCCAATGAAATTACGTTAAATGTAGATGCTTTTTTCTTTTCCCCCCTCACCTTTAGGTGTTCTTCACACATCAGTTGTCCTCCTCACAGAGATGTGTGAGAGAAGCCCGGACATGCTTGCACACTTTAGAAAGGTAAGTGTGAACTGATAATATTGCAGAGTTAATATTCATGGTTTTGTTTGTGGTGGGTTGGGGGTTTTTTGTTTGTTTTTTTTGGGTTTTTTATTGATGTGTCCCCTTAGTCTCCCTAGTGAAAGCAGTGTGCACATCTCTTAATAAAATCCTTAAAACTATTTGGGTGAAGAATTTAATGATACTGTCTGCTTTTTACCAAATTCTTTTAAAAAATAATTAAATTTTGGAATTTTGTGTGTATCTAGCCCTAATCCCCTTCAGTAAGTGGGTAAGTTACGAAACATCAGTCTTAAGACTGTGCAGTATGCTACTCATCCTAAAGTTAAAGTGTCATCTTTGATGTTCCCTTAGGGTTTTTTCCACTCTTTGTAGCCAATTGCATAGTGACATTGGAATCACGAATGTATTAAACATAAAGAGGCAAAGATGAAAAACTGAGGCTTATACCAACACCTGAATGCCTTAACCACATCCACACAATTCTATAAGCTCTGGTCAAAAATACCAATGGAAGTTCTAGTTCTATAGATAGCTCATCTCTGATGCATGCTATGTTACATCATTTTCCATTTTAACTTAAAGGTTCAAGAGTCAGTCACTCTTCCTCCTCTGGTTTGGAATGTTTGCTTCTCTCCCCCCAGCACAAACTTCCTTCTGCTGTTTGCTATAATTTGCTGTGCAGTATTATTGCCATATGAAAGACTACCAATAGAAGGGCATCTGAAAATTTCATTAATTATGTCATTCTGACTTCTTGGTCAAAGAAGGAGAAATTGAACAAAACTGGTAGAGCAGAACTGGCCGTTTGCTCCTCTGAAAGTCTTAAAGGTGCTTATTTATTTGCATGCCCAATTTACTGTTCTTCCTTGGCTTGTCTATATCATTAGGGATTTCAAAGAGTACATCCTTTGATGCATCTTAGTATTTTGACATGCATCTTCCTTTGCCCTGATTGTATATGACAAAGCAGGAATGAAAGTGGGACTAGGATCATCTTGAAGGTAGCCGTCCCTGCTACTAATTGCTCAGTTAAGATGCTAGTCATGGGAAAAGAGAGGAGAGCTGAGTCCACAAAATTTAGGTACTAGGTACATTCTTTCCTAGCTATCTCTTGTGGTTGTTTATGCTGTGGATGGTATAACATTGATCTGTCCCTAATGCCTGCTTCGTCTGTTTTGTCCCTTTTGTTTGTTTGGAATCCTGCTGTGTGTTAGAATGAAAAGGTAAGAGTTAATTCTTCTAGATGGTGCATGCTTGCATTGAATCTGTAGAGGTTTGTCTCTTGTGAGGCAGTGCCTCTTAATGTCACATTTGTGATTAATGCCACATGCTTAGATCAATTGTACTTGCCTAATGCTTTTTGTGTGCTGGTCTTGTCTGGTCACTAAACCTCTATACCCATGGCAGCCCTGAATCTCAGTTGTGGCCTTCTCCAAACACGAGCTTGCTTTCCTCAATTTCTCTCATTTGAGGAATACTTTAGGGAATTTTTTTGTGCCTATGCAAACAGTAGCCCTGGGCTTTCTTCTTATCACAAACTGGGCTTTGCGTTTTGCCTGAATCAAGGGGCAACTTTGGGTGATTCCCAGAAGGGAGCAGGAGAGACAGTTACTTAGCCACCAGTAAGTGGGCTTACTGTGCTGCAAAGAGCTACTGAGTACAGCTGCATTGCTGATATTTTTTATGGGTGTGATTTGACCACAGAAGATTGGGGGGTGGGGGTGGCCTTCAACCGATCTCCATGGCTGTAATGTTTCCCTTTGTTTGTCCTGTCCTAAGTCCTGATAACTCTTGCATGTTAGAAGGCAAAGAAAATGTTAATCAGGGTTCCAGGAATGCTTCAGCAGGTCACTCCACTTGTCTGTTACTCTGTCTTGAGGGAGGATGTTGCAGCACCCTTTGGTTTCCTCTTTAAGGCAGATAATAGGAAATTCTTGGCTCCTTTTGTTTGTGTGTGTTATGAAATGCATGTTTTCAGAGGAGTATGTACTTCCCAAAGAGCGAAGGTAGGAATAAAATGGGATGATAGGGAAACTCAGCTGGTTTTCTTCTTGCACTGTAGCACAAATGTACAGGACTTTAGTCCAGAAAACATTGCCCATTTAGTATGTCCACATGCAGCTGTTGCGCTCTATAAGTCACATTGCGGTTTTAGGCATCTTCTGCTACTATCTGTCCTGAGTCTGAAGCACCATCTTGATTTGATGTTGTCAGAAGTGGCAACTTTACTATAAGCAGTCTCTGATATGGTAAAAAATTTAGTGTTAATTCAATCCCCGACTCATGGTAGGCATATATGAATGCAGGAGCAGTCCATCTCAAGGATGGGAAAATTTCTTAAGTCTTAAGGGTGAATCATTGGGAAGGATTTTGTAGAGAACACTTTGATAAATTGTCATGCATGGAGTTGAGAGAAATGATGCTGTCCTGGTAGTAGCCGTGCTTCAGGAATGAAAAATCCACTTAGTGCAGCCACCATAACACCTCTGTCTAGTTTGTCGCCTCATCTCCAGCCAGTGTCTGGATTATTTTAATAATACCAGCACTGAGAGGGATAGAAGAAACTTTCTATGAAAGGAATAAAGCTTGTAGAGATCTACATCTCTGCAACATCCACCAGCAATGTTTTTTCTCTTACAGTTCAATGAGAATTAGTCCAGTTTCTGTCTTTCAACCTTAAGATTTTTCATAGGATATGTTGGAAATGAGCTTCCATTTCATCCCTGAGACTATTTTGGTACTCATAGCCGCTATGAAGGTTTTTGGAGATAAATAGTAAGTTTGTTATAGCTTATTTGGCTTATTTGCCACGTTCTGCCCTAAATTGATTACTTGCTTGGCATGTGTGAGATGTTACAGAGAAATTCTATTAAGGTTCCTCAGAGTTCCCCTGACAGATGAAGCGCATCGCTGGAGATGCCTAAGATGGAGGGAGTTGAACCAAACTTTTGCAAATAGGTAGCGTTTCTTGAAAGCTATGTACCAGTCTTGAAAGATAACTTATTCCTGTGGGTAGATGTCTACTGGGCGACCAGTGCCATCAGGATCTGAGGATTCTGAACTGCTTCTGAAATTTTTTTAGCCTGCACAGTTGGAAAGACACTTTAAAGTATCAAGTGTAAGTTGATATGATTTTGTGCTCCCAAATCTGGCATAGTAGCAGTGCTTCCATCAGTTTCTCTGCTATTATGCAGAACCCTTCTAACAGCAGTGAAGTAAAGAATTTGGTCAGTTTAGTGTTCCTGCTCTTGCCCAGGAGTTTGGAATGAAGAGGAGGAGAATATACCCTGGAGGTACTTTCAGGGGGGGGAAGGCTGGAGAGAAATCCATTCTCTGCCCTATTTGGAAACTCTTGAAAAGGAAGCAGATCACAAAGCTTTTCTTTCTAGAAGCCAAGTTGGATGGAGTGTCAAACTTGAAGGAATTCTTAATAATTTAATCATAGTAGTACAGTCCTTGAAAAGATCAAACTCTTGGCTATGCCTGATGCTTCCATGGAGATGTATGCTAAAAATGAGTCAGGAGCTAATGTAAAGCCCCCAAGCAAAGTCCTGGAATTACACCATTTTAATAGTCCCACCACATCTCCTTTTCATGAAGAGAGGAATTTAAGCTGGTATTTCCTCTCGGGTCTCAACTGCCAAGCTCTGGTAGATTTACTACTTTAGAGATACAATATGGTGTTCAGGTCCCAGCTTAACTGTTTCTAGTTGAGCCCTAGCTAAGCTGTAGGAACTCATATAACATCAGCTCTAGCTATGCAGGTTAAACTTTGTGGAATAATCCATAGACTGACTGACTTTCAAAGACAAGATTTGTTCTTGGACCTGTACTTTAAAGCTGGCGGGGGGAAGGAACAACACCCTAATAGGACAACTCTCTTCTTCACAGCTTGTTCCGCAATTAGTTCGTATTCTGAAGAATCTTATCATGTCTGGATATTCACCAGAGCATGATGTGTCTGGGATCAGTGACCCCTTTTTGCAGGTAAGAACTGATGCAAACAGTGATTGATAGCTTTAATTCTAGTACTGTGTTTTGAGACTTAGATATGATGAGGTGGTTACCTCAGGGCAGCTGTGTTGATTTGAAGATTTTGTGTCTTTTTAAGAACTGATTGTGGAAATGCTCTTCATCTACCTTAGGGAAAGGCACCTGTCTTAGTTTAAACAGCAGTTGTAGTGCCTTTTCATATTATATGAAGTTGTGACAAAAGGGAGAAGCTTCAATGTCTGTTGGTCTTGCAAGGCTGTGCCTAGTGGGTAGTGGGGGTACTCTTCACAGTTCTGGCTAGCGGGAATAAAATGAGCACAACATAAGCCTGTTCTTGTTGGTAAAGGTCTTATTAAGGACAAGCATTTTGCTTAGGAATGGGAATCGTAGCTTGTTTGGCTTCTGCCACTCCTTGGGAAGTGTACTGGGCATTTCGTGGTCCCCATGTAAAACACTGCCATCCAATGAGATTTTCTTTGCTTTATTTTGTCAAATAGGTACGAATCCTGCGGTTACTAAGAATTTTAGGGCGAAATGATGATGATTCTAGTGAAGCAATGAATGATATACTTGCACAGGTGAGGTCTGCAAGGTTGATGAGCAGCTTAAACTTTCTCTTTTCATTTCTTAATAATTTGGATTCAGCAGCACTGGTAAGGATACAGCTGCTTGCTGTGCTGGGTTAAATTTTGCTGCGAGAGACATGTTCATAGGTGTGATGCTTGTTTGCTAGGGATTGGTTAGTTTCACTGTCTGTTCTGCAGAACAGCACAAAGGGGATCTGGTTTGGGTATGTTGGAGTTGCTTATTCTGTTTCTTTTCTCCAGGTTGCCACCAATACAGAAACAAGTAAAAATGTGGGAAATGCCATTCTCTATGAAACTGTGCTGACTATTATGGACATAAAATCCGAGAGTGGACTGAGAGTAAGTTGCCTTTGCTGTGGCCTTTTTTTTTTTCCTAGGCTTGTATGAGAGTAATTTGCGTAAAGGACATGAAGCAAAGTTGTTTCACCTAAACATAGCTCTGCAGTTGACTCTAGATAAGACTGTAGGCTCTTCAGAAAGTGGTGTTTGTGGGGTTTTTTTAAAATAACAAAAATAAAAAAGCAAAAATTCCTGCAGACTATGTTCCCTTGAGTGCTGAAGAGAGCTTGTGCTGTGTTTGTCGTAGCTTTTCCTCTGCGTAGTTAGCTTCTGGACTTCTTTTGTTATGCTTTTGGCCAAGAACCACAATGATAGCTTTGACGCATTGCCTTTAGAATCATCTTGAAACAATGAAGATGACCAGCCTTTTTGTTCACTGACCTTCCCTAACTCTTTCTGCAGGTGTTAGCCATTAACATCCTAGGCCGTTTCTTATTAAACAACGACAAAAATATTAGGTAAGTTGTATGAAGTGTGTTTTGGCAACACTCAGTTTAAAATGTGTGAGAAGCAATTACACAAAGATTATGCTGAAGTAGAGCTTTCTAGGAGACCATGTTGGGAAGTACTGTTGCTGGGGTTAGTATGACTGTCTAGCTTTCTTCTTTCTTGGTGCATTCTTTTCTCTGAAAATCTTAACTGTGGCCCTGAGTCTGGGTGTATGATCTAATTCTTAACATGTGATTTCTTAATCTAGTCAAGTGTTTTTTTTCAATAAGCTGTGAATCTCCTGTCTTGTCCCAGCTGGTCTGTGGTGGTATTCAAATCAGAGTTAGCATTGGAGATATGACAAATTAGGCAAAGACAGTTTTTTCTGATTTGTGTGCTGTTGGCGACAAGGAAGTTTGATTGTGCTTTGGTCACTATGAATCTGGAAGTGGAATTGCTGCAACTGCTAGACTTAAGTCCCATCTCTAGGCATTTTGATTGCAAATCATGGTATAGGTAGAAGGTTCTACCCTTGGGAATTGCAGCTCATGCTAGTTTGAGTGTATGATCTGTGGAGGTCTAACCTTTAATTGCTTTGTCTTTTCAAAATCTTTGTGAAGACTGGGGAACTGACATGAGTCCGGGAACTGGGACAGGTGCTTGTCTGGGTAGCAGGGTGTTGTTAGGCTATGTTACAGTTTAGTATGGTAACTCACCTTTGAAGATAGGCCAGGAAGTCACCTGGAAGATTTCCATTCATTACTGAGTACAAGAAAACCCTGTTCTGTTGCAAAATAAGTTTTGGAGGGTGTGAGTGTCTGTGCATAGAAATTAAATGCCTACTGTCAGTTATTTATTACCGTATGTCCTTATCCCAGATACGTAGCTTTGACATCATTGTTGAAAACTGTGCAGACAGACCATAATGCAGTACAGCGGCATAGAAGCACGATTGTGGACTGCCTGAAGGATCTGGATGTCTCCATTAAAAGGTAAGTGAAATATCAGTGAAATAGACTTTCAAGGTTGGCAGCCTATGGAAAGTGGGCAAGGCACAGGGGAAAATGACGATAATTTTGGGCAACTGTAAGTGAGATTAGTATTAATGCATAGTATGGTTCATACTTCAAAGAAGGTAATGAAGACGTGCAGCCACCTTCTTTGGGGAGCTGCTTTTACATTTTATGCATCTTGGACTGGAAAAAAGATTTTTCTGTTTGCCTGCATTTTTTGAAAATGGAGTCTCAATGGAGATCAGATTGTGTGCTTGCAACAAGATGGAAAGCCTCCGTAAAGTATGATCCTAATCAAAGCTACTCTGACATGCTCCATATTGCTTTTCTTTCCCAGATGAACAGGCAGTGCTATATTGTCTCAAAGCAGCGTTAAGCCATCCAAATAATATATTCTGGATAAAATTTGATTAGGCAGTGGTAGAATTCAGGTTTACTTGTTTGTTCAAGTAATTTGCTTACAAACCATGTCCTGTTATGCATTCTTGGTGTTCATTTGTCATTTAAATAGTGGCATGTTGCTACTTCTCTGGGCAATGGGAGAACTTGCAACCTTACTTCTCACTACAAAAAGACTTTTTTCTGATACTTAGTCTAAACTTCCTCTGTTTCTTCTCATTACTTCAGTTATGTTCCCTTTACTTATGATAATAACTGTCTCCTGTTTCTGTCAGATACTCATAGATACTCTTGAATTGTTTGATCTCACTTTTGCCCAACCTATATGGAATACTGCTTTTAATCTTCTAAACTGAGTCTTTCAGCCAGTCGATTGCTTGCTCTTTCTTTCAGAACTCTCTTCCTCATCATTAATTCTTTCTATAACTGGTGGTCTGAGCTCAGTGCAGCATACGACATGTCAGTGATGGGGACAGTTGCATCCCTGTTGTATCTTGTGGAATCTGTCTGCTGCAGGCCAAAATTTCATTGAGCTCTCGTCACATGAATAAACTTTCAAAGTTGCTCAACCTCTCTTTTTCCATCCTGTCAAATTGATTAGATATGCCATAGATACTTGTTCTGATAGGCATTCTTCAAATTTATACCCATCTTTGACTCAGATCTAGGTTTTTAACAGCACTGCTCAGTCTAATATGTACTTGTTTTAACTGTTATGTAATGGGTATCATGTAATCTATTTTTACAGTTGCAATCTATTCCAAAACACAAATTTGTATCTTATAGGCTGAGCAAGTCAGGCTGCTGTTGCTGTTCAGTGCCAGAGCCAGCATGAGCCTAGGTTGTGGAATAGCAAAGCCTTGTCTAGGTTTTGGATACAAGGCAACAAAAGCATTTTATTGGTGCCTGCTAGGGAAATACAGGTATGCTACAAACAACAGAGCTTCATGTCTGAGTGCTGTTGGAGGATGAAGCCTTTGAGTGATCCATCAGCAGAGCATGATGTTGCCATGCTGACACTCATGCTGCTGACAATGCACTGTCTTCATTGAAGCAATATATTGACTGGATGTCAGAGTCCCCAGGTAGCAAGTTTCTAGGGCTGGGACTTGAGGGGAAAGACATGATACCTAGTTTTGGTTATCTGAAGCATGGCCTGTTCTCATCATCTTTTAACCATTGCAGTGTGGTTTTGGTCCATGTAGTATAATTCAGAATGGCTTTGCCATTTCATTCAAGTCTTTTTGTCTGTCTGCTTAATATGATCAAACTACATGATTAGGAACTTCGTGACGGAAATGAGCCATGTAATATGACTGAAGGTAAGCAATATGTGTTGAGATAAATGCCTGGTATTAAGATTGCAGTACCTCTGTGCACCTGCAGTATTGATATATCTGCTGTAATGTGACTGCAAAGTTAAGCATAAACATGGAAAACTTGTAACCCAGAAGGGTTTGATGTAAGGAGCTGGGAACTGATTGCAGGGATGAAAACAATTGTAATAATGGTATAGGTCTTCAACCAGCCACAGATCTACGTGATAAAAGGTAACAATTTACTTACGTATTTTCACCCTAATTCTGAACACTTCTGTGTTTTCTAGTTCCCTGGGTATTAGAATCATAGAATCGTTTAGGTTGGAAAAGACCTTTAAGATCATCAAGTCCAACTGTTAAGTTAGAACTGCCAAGGCCACCACTAAACCATGTCCCTAAGCACCACACCCACACATCTTTTAAATACCTCCACGGATGGGGACTCAACCACCTCCCTGGGCAGCCTGTTCCAGTGTCTGACAGCCCTTTCAGTGAAGAAGCTTTTCCTAATACCCAATCTAAACCTCCCCTGGTGCAACTTGAAGCCATTTCCTCTTGTCCTATCACTTGTCACTTGGGAGAAGAGACCGACACCCACCTTCAGTAGTTGTAGAAAGCAATAAGATCTCCCCTCAGCCTCCTCTTCTCCAGACTGAACAACCCCAGTTCCCTCAGCCACTCCTCATAAGGCTCGTGCTCCAGACCCCTCACCTAGTTGTGCTGGCCACACTATTTCTGACACAGGCCAGGACGCCGTTGGCCTTCTTGGCCACCTGGGCACACTGCCGGATCGTCTTCAGCCGGCTGTCAACCAGCACCCCCAGGTCCTTTTCCGCCGGGCAGCTTTCCAGCCGCTCGTCCCCAAGCCTGTAGCGTTTCATGGGGTTGTTGTGACCTAAGTGCAGGACCTGACACTTGGCCTTGTTGAACCTCATACAGTTGGCCTCAGCCCATCGATCCAGCCTGTCCAGATCCCTCTGCAGAGCCTTCCTACCCTCAAGCATATCAACACTCCCGCCCAACTCGGTGTCGCCTACTCTTACTGAGCATGCACTCGATCCCCTAATCCAGATCATTGATAAAGATATTAAACGGAACTGGCCCCAATACTGAGCCCTGGGGAACACCACTTGTGACTGGCTGTCAACTGGATTTAACTCCATTCATCACGCTTCTTTTGGCTTGGCCATCCAGCCAGTTTTTCACCCAGCGAAGAGTGCGCCTGTCCAAGCCATGAGCAGCCAGTTTCACCAGGCGAATGCTGTGGGAAACGGTGTCAAAGGCTTTACTAAAGTCCAGGTAGACAACATCCACAGCCTTTCCCTCATCCACTAAGCGGGTCACCTTGTCATAGTTGGGTAAAAAGCAAAATAACACATTTACAGTTCACAATTCTGTAGAAATCCTGCTTATTACAATAATAACTAGGGAGATGTTGAGAAGTAGTGCTGTCTAGATGTTTTCAGATTTTTGAGAACAAATAGCTTGTGCCAAATACCATTGGATTGGGTAATGTGCCTGGTCTAAGTTGTTGATGTTTCATGAACATTGGGAAAATACTAAGTGATCAGAAAAAATAACTGCGTCCATGTAGCAGTAGGTTGGCAAGCTTGACACTGGAGCAAGATGCAACCAGTGGGACTGCTCATGGGTTTGCTGCCAGTAAATATATGAAAGGGTGACAGCATAACTCAAGCATCTCAACATTATGATTTTAATGAAAATTGCTGGAGTTAAACACACACTGAAGTCTGATATATTTGAAGAAAGTATATATTACAAAATAGACTTTAGGCTTTTGGGCATAATTTTGGATGTAGTCTGTTGCACAACAAGTAGTACAAAATCACTGTACACATGAAGTAGTTTAGCAACTATCCACACAATTTCAAAAGATAACTGAATTGGGGGAGGAAGTTTTTGATGTGCCATGAGGATCTTTCTTGTATTCTAGTAGGCTATCTCAGTGACAGACAGAGAATAAAGTTCCTTATAGTATGAAGAGGACACAACTTGGAGGTTTGGGTTCTGGGTTACACCAAATGCTCAATTTTAAAGAACAGACAGGGTTTTTAGTGAGGCTGTTTTAATGCATTTGAACATAACTAATTGCCAACATTGTACAGAAATCAATCACATTTGAAGATAGTAGTCTTAATCAAAAAATGTCAGAATGGGAGAGATGTGCTGGGATCAACTACAGAAGCTTGAAGTAGAAGGACTAAGGACTAGCCTCTGACTTCTTGATGTATACAACAAGGAATAGCAAAGAGCTAGTACTGTCTAGTTGTGGTGTCAACTTGGGAGGAGGGGAGGAATGGGTTCTGAAAAGAGCACCAGGGTAATTTTGGGTTCTAGAAATTTTACATAGTCTATCTGAAAGGATACAGGAAAGCTTATCAGTTAATATTTTAAATCTCTACTGTATTTGAATATGGAGATTGAAACAGGTTTCTTCTGGATCCCTAAAGCTGGAGAAAGCATGTTGTAGTATGGATTGATTACTTATTGCAGTTGTGTGTCAGAAATGACTAGCGTGCAATTACGAATATTTGGACAGTCAGACCTTAACACTGATGGACTCTTGTTACTGAAAGAGATTTCTAGCCTTTAGGACATCTGGATAGGTGTTTCTAGAACACCCCACACTTCCCCTCCCCCTCCCCCTTAGTTTTTTTTGGGATGGGTATTTATTGTCTGCCTGTGAACAGAAAAATACTGGTACATTTAATGTGGAAGGCTGTTCTCACAGGACTAATAAATATTGCTCTCTTCTTAATTAAAAGGTAAGTGTATTTGAGTAGCTGGACTTGGGTTTGGGGTTTTTTACTTCACTAGCTGAAGATACTGCTTTGGTTTTGTCTCTTGCCCTAGGCGTGCAATGGAACTGAGTTTTGCTCTTGTTAATGGGAACAATGTTCGTGGAATGATGAAGGAGTTGCTGTATTTCCTAGATTCCTGTGAACCAGAGTTCAAGGCAGACTGTGCATCTGGAATATTTCTTGCAGCTGAAAAGTATGGAGTCATTTTACTTGCTATTAATTTTTTGTGCATCCTTGGAATTATGAGCATTTTGTGTGTTGTTCCTCACCCCCCAAGAGAGTATGTTGATCATCTCTTCTCCATTTGCTGATCTCTGTGTGGTTTGTCAGTTTTAACCCACTCTGAGGAACAGGACACGCTAGTGCCTTGGGACACACTGGTGTATCCCATATGGATAGTCCTCATATCACTAAACCAGTCTAGTATATTAATTTCTGCTGCACTTTGGAACAGGTATTGTGCTGACATCCTGGCCCTACCCTGCCCCTCCACACACACAGATTCTCTCTGATTAGTTGTACAAGTGAGATGATCTCATTACTGTTGAGCCATTGTAATCAGCAGCCTGACTTTGAAGTATTGTATATGCAAGGTATGGCTGTGCTATATTATACAGACTTGTATATTCATTCAGCTTTCCACTGTCGGCATTAATACAAAAAAGTCAAAGAATGTGAAGTGTTTGGTGTTTTGGTTTGTGGGTTTTTTGAGTGTGTGTTCTTGTTGGTGTCCCCCTCTCAGGGAACAGTGGGCCTCGCAGTTACTGAATGGGAAGGTTCTGATGATGATGGGTTTCTTGCTGGTGTTGAAGGCTAGCAGTTACTGCTCTAACTTGTTTTCTTAATTTTGTCAGATATGCTCCTTCCAAACGCTGGCACATAGACACAATTATGAGAGTCTTAACAACGGTAAGTGAAATTGCTTCTCTTATGTGTGACTACATAATTTTTTTTTTTTTTTTAATTCTGGAGGAAGTTACTCATCATCAAGTTGAAGATGGCTATAAAGGTTGGCAGATAACAAATGCTGCAATACACAGAGGAGGTGTATTTACACGGTAGTGACCCAAGGCAGCCAGTCAGAAATACGTAAACTCAGTAAACATGACTGTTTTTTTACAAGAAGTGTGTGATTTCAGAAACCCAAGAACACAGTGTGTAGCAGAGTTTTCCTACTGCAGTAATCACATTAGTTTCTACTGCAGAGTAACCACATTAGCTTCTAAGTTAGGACAGCTCTTGTGCTGTTTGTGATTCCAATATACAGTGCTTTCAGGGGAGAGTGAACACAGCCTTAAGTGACTTGCAAAGAGAAAGGGTGTGAAACAATTTCTTATAATTATTCCAAGTTGAGTTTATCAAAGCTTTTTTAATGAAACTGTATCAACAGCTTTCTAGTTCCTCTTCTTTGGGTTTAATTATTACTCTCTACCTACCTCAATTTCTTTATAAACAACACAGCTGAGGTGGAACTGGAGTAGTGTTTTGGCAAACAAGAGGGAAGATATCTTTAATTTGGGTAAGCAGTGTGCTCCCTGAGGTAAAGGAGTGAGAAGAGATTTATTTTATCAGTATAAGTGTTCAAATTTAAGAAGTGAGTTTGGCTTGTGTGCTACTTTGCCACCCTGAAACAGAGAAGAGTAGATGCCTCTGAACTGAGAATTAATTTCCATTAGAAGGTTGGCTGTGAGAATTGCTC
Organism: Gavia stellata; assembly: GCF_030936135.1. Classification (NCBI taxonomy): domain Eukaryota; kingdom Metazoa; phylum Chordata; class Aves; order Gaviiformes; family Gaviidae; genus Gavia; species Gavia stellata. Next base: position 23,644,515 of record NC_082608.1, read on the forward strand.
TCAGATTACTTCCTTTGATGAAGTAACTTCCTTCTCTTGGCTGCTAGAGAAACCATTTATAAAGCTGTATTCATGACACTACCTACTGCAGACTCTTACAGATAAACATCCTTTTCAGTTTAGCAGACTTAAGAGAACTAACACAGAAAGATGGCATCAGCCACCTTTGGCTAGGTGGATTCTTACTTAATTGACCTAATTGGGCTCACTTAATTTCCTTCTTTTTGCATGCTCCGCTGTCAGTGCCAGCGGAGTGCCTAAACAGAACAGGTTTTGGACAGTATACATCTCCCGTTCAGTGCCAAAGCTGTGTGATTGTGTATTGCCCCACATACTTTCCTGGCCGTAAAGTGGGCTTTTCCCTCTGAGCTCTGTGTTCTTATCCTCTAACCAGAGTGACACGCAGGCAAGTTCTTGGGTCCTCTGCTTATTTGGCGTAGAGTCTGGCTTTGAGCAAGCAATTGAATAAACTGCATTTCGCCCCCAGGGTGTCTTTTGACTTAAAATCTGTCATTTAGCAGAGAAGTTTTCTGTGTTGCTTTTTGTTCCTTCTGTAGCACAGACTTCTTATGTCCACACTCTATCCTCTTGAAAAATTCAGGATATCTGTAGTATGGATTTCTCTGGGTATTGTTGAGTTCGTTGGGAAAATGTACTGTCCTGTTCTTCTACCCATCTGAGCCTGCTGAAAATCAACCTTAAAGTGCTTGGGGATGGAGGAGGTTGATTTTTATTTCCACGCCCATCAGGTGGCTTTGTGAAGGATATCAGCAGATGCTGCATTACTGAGAAGTCAGATAGTGAAACCTAACAACTTTTATTTGTCTCTTGAATACACAATTGTTCTTGCAGGCAGGAAGTTATGTTCGTGATGATGCGGTTCCCAATCTGATTCAGCTAATAACTAATAGTGTGGAGATGCATGCCTACACTGTGCAGAGACTCTACAAAGCCATCCTTGGTGATTACTCCCAGGTAATACCAAATGAGACCAGCTTCAGTTTCCTTGTTGTACTGCAATAAGCATGTTTACTAAGCATCTCAAGGTAAGTCAACATCACACTGTCTAGCTCCAAGGGACAGATTGCAGAGGAGGCATGTCTTCTGTCAGTTCACGTTCTTTTTATTTTCTCTAATTCTCTTACGGAATTCTCGGTCGAATCAAATGTTCCTGTTTCTTCTGCTGTGGAGAACTTCCTTGGCTGGAAGGAGGGCTAAGCTTGCTCTGGGAAATGCTGATGATTTAATTTGTCATACAGGCATCCATTTATCTCTGAAGCATCTGATTTTTCTTTTTCTAACAGCAGCCCCTGGTGCAAGTGGCCTCTTGGTGCATAGGAGAGTATGGAGATCTTCTGGTGTCTGGTCAATGTGAAGAGGAGGAACCAATACAGGTATAGCTTGGGAAAGAACAACAACTGTGTACCTGGCTGAGGCTGGAGCTGCTTGATGCTGGCTACGTGAGGGGAATACTTGCAACAGATACTTAGCACTGGTATCCATGATGGTGATGGACCCTGAACAGGAATCTCCTTCCCATGCTACTGGCATGGGCTGCGTAAACACTCGCTATGAGGACTGCAGCTACAATTGGCAGAGCAATGTGGTTTCAGTGCTAACCTAACTTGCAGGGTATCTGCTAGGGTCTTGGCTGTGTATTTTGGTGATAAACCTGCTCTTCAATGTGTGGACAGGAACAATATTTTAAAACTAGTATTGTAAGATCTCCACTGAGATGCATCTGTCTCATACACTCTAAACATATGCTACAGGCTCACAAAGTTGCAGAGGAGGTATGACACAGCCATTAAGCAAGAGACAGGTTTTTACAGTATGCCCTGGAAGGCTTGCTGCAAAGCTTCTCTCTGTCTCAGCCGCACCTTTCTGTACCTTTTCAGGTAACAGAGGATGAAGTTCTTGATATTTTAGAAAGCGTCCTGATATCTAATATGTCTGCATCTGTTACACGAGGCTATGCTCTCACTGCCATCATGAAGCTTTCCACAAGGTTCACCTGCACTGTCAAGTGAGTTCTCATTGATGTTGTACTGCACAGGGCTTTGTTGCAAATATGCTGGCATCAGTTGTCTTCAATAGAAGTATTCCTTGGACATGTTCTGCTTCCATGGTTTACAAGAGTCATCTCGTTATTCGTTGGTTTTTACAGTCCTCCTTCGCTTGCAGGGTGGAAGACTTCCACTGATATGTACTGTTTTCTCTGTGGATGTCCTTTACTGTGTAGGGACTTAATCTATGTTGCTATTGCTTGAAAACCCCTTTATGGGGACGGTAAGTTCTTGCCTTCAGTGGACTGTTCTTTCCAGTTCCTTTTTCAGATGACGGAGAGACAAATAGCCTTGTTTCCTACTGATGGCTTCTTGGTGTGGGTAGTTGAGCTTTCTTAGGATATACCTTGTGGTGATATATTAATCACCTGCTGATGCTGTTGTGAAGGGACAATTCAAAAATTGATGTTGTGTAGATACTCCAGGAAAACAGAAGTGAATACTGTTTTAAACGAGTTACACAGGGCACCTGTTGAGCAGAGACCAGATTGTGTCTTCTGGATGACACATGCTAATCCCTTGCTTATTGCTGCTAATTCCATGGTGTGTGTGTTTGTGTTTTTTTTTTTTTGTTTCTCCCCTGGTCCCCACACAGTCGCATTAAGAAGGTAGTTTCCATTTATGGCAGCAGCATTGATGTGGAGCTACAGCAGAGGGCAGTGGAGTATAATGCACTTTTCAAGAAATATGATCACATGAGGTAAGTGCTGATGAGTTTTGGTGTTTGAAAAGGGTCATTATCGTCTACTCTCATCTCCTATGTACCACACTTTCTGCTTTGAGAGCTTTGTCTGGTGGTTTTGGTAGGATCACACAGGAACTAGAATCCCTCCCTCATCTATAGGGTAGTGAGTGTTTTAAGAACTGAACGTATCCTGGGAGATTGTTCTGTGATCAGAGACTTTCTCTGCCAAAACATTTGCCCTGCTTTGAGCTTGAACTTGACTAATTTTTACTTCCAGGTGTTTGTTGTTAAATATGCTAGCTGAGTAAGTGACTGTACGTAGCTTTTACCATGCTAGCGTTACCACAGTCATTAGGTTCAAACTGATTTTAAAATGTCTTTGAAATAAACATGCAGAGATCCATTGACCTGTCCTCCTAAGTTGTGCTCTGAACTTGAGGTAATTCTTCCAATTATTTAATACTTTTCAGGTTTTCAGAACATTTTACTAATTTACTGTATCTTCTTGTAGTATCTGTTTAAAATCTCAAATTCTGCATGCAAAGGCATATTATTTCACAGCACCACTCAGCATCCCTGTTTTACCACTTGTGAGCATGTTAACTTCCTTAGACCTTATCACTGAGAGGTCCCCATTCATCATTGCTTTGCTCAAGTGATTGTTTCTTTATGAGAAAGTTAAAACCCTGCTTTGTTGCAATAACTAAAGCTGTAATTCTTTGCAAAATAGTCATTAATCTGTAACGTGCAATAGTTAATTGTTGATACGTAGGAGCACCACAGATTCTATTCAGTGAGGAACATAAAATTGGAGGAGATCTTCTGGGGATTAACTTCATCCACGCTTGAAAACATTCCATAAGATTCCATTGGATGGAGAAGCATCCATTTTAGAATCTAGATGAAAGGACAGAGAGAAAATGGGTGCCACTGGACTAAATATTACCTGTGTTTGTAGGGGCCTCCAAACCTTGTTTCAAAGGCTCTTCGCAATCACTTTTTTTCATAGGTACCATCCTATTCACTATGTGTAGGACACAACATCCTTGTGATTTCCTCTTTTCTCTCCTCCAGTGGGATCCATGCAGCAACTCAAATCGTTCTTGGAAAAGTCATGTTAATGAGCTAGGGCATGTGAGCTGCCTAGGGTTTCACATGAAGCTTTATGAATGAGTTGAGAAGAATCTAGCATGGGAGGCTTTTGATCTGTATTGACCATTGCAGGCAACAGTGTCCAGTGATCAGCTGGCTTTTGATCAGATGGCAGTGTATGCTATTCATAGTTTTGGGAAGCGTTGCATTTCAGAAAAACATATGTGAACTTAATTCAATTTTACAAGACAGCATCTGTATTTCCCCTCCCCCCCCCCCCCCCAGTATATTCTGTTGTTTATTACAGTGTAAAGGTCAACGTTTAATAGTTTCTGCTCATTGAGACTTTGTTCACGGTCAAAAATGTGGCCCGTTGTTGGGTTTATTGGCACTGGAACACTTTCAGCCCAAAAGATGTGTAGACAGTGTGACTTACCCTTATTACATGCAGCGCTTTGTGGCTTGATCTGCAAGGGTAGTGGCCTTTCTTGTGTTACAGAGTAGTTCTCCCTATACAGGTTTTCCTAGTTTTTTGGTTTGATGTCAGTATTCTGGATCCCGTGCCTCCTCTTCAGTCTCTGTATCATTTCAGGAGGGTACTCTCAAAGGCTGAACTTAATCTCTTTAGAAATTTAATTTGGCTGTATGAGAGCACGGTGATTTGCTTTTCCAACTCTGTCACCTGTTCTAAGTTGTTCACCCTTCTGCAAAGAGAAGTCAAATGAGCTGACTCTCTGATTCAACTGCATATGGAACAGAGCAGTGAAGTGTCCCATGTCTGCAGTTAATCCACCATTGCTCAATTATTCAATCTTTGTCTTGGGTTTGCCATCCTAGCCCCACAGTGGAAACTGTGTCAAGTACTAAGGGAAAACAGGAGGTGGAGGGCTTGTTTGGCTTTCAGCTGTCAACTAATGTATTTACACTGGCACAGAATGCCAGGGATTGCTTCTGACCACCTCAAGCTGTCATGCAGGCTTACGGTTCCCCTGCATTGAAACTAAAAGGAAAAAGGCAGGTTGCCCTGTGTATATCATCTCCTGAATGTCTGAGTATTTGGATTGGGATCCAGGAAGATGGCACAGTGTAACTATGTCAGCTTCTTTCAGGCCAGCCCTGCTTGAGAGAATGCCAGTAATGGAGAAAGTCACCACAAATGGCCCTACTGAGATTGTACAGACCAACGGAGAGACAGAGCCAGCGGTACTGGAAACCAAACCTCCACCCTCTGGATTGCAGCCTGCTAGCCAGGTAATGGAAACTGATCTAGGATAAGTTTCCACTGCCTGTCAGATCACACTACTAGCCACTGCCAACAGTAAGCTGAGACCATCTCCCTCCCCCTCTCTACCTCTTTGCTAGTTCTGGCCTGGTGATGGTTGCACCATCTCTCTACTCTGATGGCTCTAGTGTCAAGAACAGGTGTGTGGAAGAGGTCATTGTGGGGAGTGCAAGAGCAGTGTGGGGTAAAGCAATACATCCCCCAACCTGTCTCAGTGTGCACGAACTCTGTCTTTCTCTATCTCTGTGGTCCCAAGAGCATGGAAACTAGATCTCTCATGGGGCATGGGACCACAGCCAAACTAAGAACCTCTCTGACTGGCCAGCAACTCTGTTGGTCTTCAATCTGAGAGCAAGTAGAATCAATTACGTTTGCAAGGGAAAGTAGCAGGAAGTTGAATATGTAACTATTACATCCACTCTTTCATTAGGCAAATGATTTGTTGGACTTGTTGGGGGGAAGTGATATAACACCTGTAATCCCCACTGCACCTACAAGCAAGCCAGCCTCTGCTGGTGGGGAGCTCCTTGACCTCCTGGGAGACCTCAACCTAACAGGTGAGCAGGCTGCATCTCTTAAAAGTCTACATTCTCAGTCCTGGGGTGGGATGAGGGCTGGCTAGTTCTTCACTTTCTGTCAAGTCCTAGTCTTCACACTTATTCTTACCAAGATCCATATTACCATACAGGTGGGAGTCAGGGAATGAAGTCACAGGTTGACTCTGCATGATTAGCTGGTGAGACTCTTGAGCATTTTCACACTTCAGCCTGAGAATGCTGTGAGCCTTTCCGAAGAGGATTGGGAGATGTGAGGAATAAATTCCATTTGAACGCCTGCTAGCTCAAGAGGAGCTAGCCCTTGTTAGTGAAAGCAGAGAAGGGGAGGATGACAACACAGATGATTTGTAGAGCTTCATGTAAAGAAATACGATATGCAGCAGTTGATCTTTGGAGGAAGAGTAATTACTCTTCATTTCATGACAGCTAAGTAATAATCCTTCAACATTTCTTGTAGGTTCTCCAGTATCTGCCCCTGCGCCCCAGATAGCACAGGCTCCGTTCCTGCTTGATGGACTTTCATCACAGTCTCTCTTCAATGATATTGCTGCAGGTTAGGGACATGTAAATGCTTAGCCTAAGGTGCCACAGCACCCAACTAGGAAGAGGAAACAAGGGGTAGTAAAAAAGGGGGGATTTGGGAGTGAAGTGTGGCACAGACACTGGAGCAGGAGGAGGGGGTGTGTTTAATCTTCAGAAGAGTTCATGTCTGGGGTAAAGTAAATCCATTCTATGATGTTGAGAATAATCTCTAGATTCTGTAGGTCTGCTGCTTTTTTGTTTTCTACAGGAATCCCCTCAATTACTGCATACAACAAGAATGGGCTGAAGATTGACTTCACCTTTGAGAGGTCAAACACCAACCCTAGCGTCACTGTAATTACGATACAGGCCTCCAACAGCACAGAGCTGGATATGACAGATTTTGTTTTCCAAGCTGCAGTACCAAAGGTAGAGCCCCTTCGGGCAACTACAGTCAGAGGTTGAAGACTAGCTGCAAATACTTCCTGATCAGTGCTTTCATGTAGATAGAAACTTGCAGCATGGTAAACAAGGCTAAGAGCTGTTAATAGGTTCTCTTAGTGCACAGTTTGGTCATGTCTTTCTAGTCTGAAACTGAACGCTATAAATGAATAGAACACTGATTCCTATCCGGTTGGTCTACTTCTGCTTGGACAAAATCTTGTTTAAAATCACCACTTTCTAGGAAAGTTGCTAAATCACACGCAGAAAAATGTTGGGTGAAATAAAAAAAAGTGAAGACACTAATCTTTCCCTTTATTCTTAGTTTCTAAGAAATATGCTATGCTCTTCTCAGCTATGAATACATGGAAAAAATCTTTTGAAGCTATTAGCTGCTTATAAAAATTCAAATGAGTCCCCACATGGTGATTAGTGACGGTCCTCCTTTAAGCAGTGAATTGTCCCTCCTTTCACTTAGCTGCAGCACAAAATATGGGAGACAGATACTGCCTAGTTTATAGTAGAACAGACTGTTTAAGCAGGGTGTGATTTGAATGTTCTTCCAAGTTTGGGAAAATACATTTGCTTCTGGGAGTTTCACTTCTAGGAATGAGTAATGCTCTAACTTCAATTCTGATAGGTTTCATACCAGCTGTAGGAAAGAATTAGGGAAAGAATGGGCCTCCTGAAGTTACAGGTGTGCTGAGCAGTCTTCACTGTTCCTCTGTGTGTGACACTTGAAACAATGCATCATTGCTGATCTTGATGCACTACAGTAAGCCCTCACCCCCTAGTATTTGTGCTACCTGGATCTTAACTTGTGTAGAAAGCATGTGGGCCAGTGAACACTTTATTCTTTACAGTTAGGGAATTGAAGAACTTATTATTTGATTTTTATTGTGGCTGTACAACACTGTCAGGGCCAGGAACTGAACTCTTAATTTTCCTTGCCTTTTCTCAGTACAAACAAATAACTTCATGTTCTTACTTGATTAAGCATCAAATTGTTTTCTCTTTGCCCTTTCTTAGACATTCCAGCTGCAGCTCCTGTCTCCCAGCAGCAGTGTCATCCCTGCATTTAACTCGGGGACCATCACACAGGTCATTAAAGTCCTGAATCCACAAAAGGTGAGTTATTCCGAGAACAGTTATTAAAGATACTGTCTTGGAATCGTGCATTTAGTGGCGGTCAGTTAGGGATGCATCTCTGATGAGAGATAGGGGGTGATGGTAGTGAATGAGATGTTTTTAGTGACAGTCATTTTGGTTAGGGTTATGAAAAAGACAGGAGGTCCTGGGCATAGGTTTGGCATTCTATTTGGTTATACTGTTAAAACAGATTCACAGGTTTGCTATCTTCTCGAATTCATGAATGTCTTTTGCATCAGAATCGTTGTTAAACAAGTTTTTAGATGGCCTTTCTAGAGGAGCTCAACCTGGTGTTTGTACGTGTTGTAAAAGTGATGTCTGAAAGGCAAGCATCTTGCCGTATAAATATATTTAACATTCGGTCTTGCTGTCTGCAGCGGTGTTGCTTGAAATGTTTGTTACGCAAAAAATAGCTTGATCCATAATCTTAACAAAATTGTCTGTTTTCTCAAGTGGTGTCGTTTGTTTTTAATGTGAGTGTAGTTTTAAACAATTGATGGAAAGAATCTTTAGGTGTGATTTAATCATAATTCCATTTGTTTTACAGCCTTCAGAGACAGGCTTCAAGACTGGCATACAGCAGACTTGAGGGGAGGGAGGGGTGTGGCCCACATGTCCTCCTTAAGAGGCTTTGCAAGTATTCAGATGGTATCAGAAAGAAAAATAAAATTGAGATCACGTATTTCTTCCTCTGTGGGACACCCTTAAGATCTTAAACATTTTTAAGAACTTAAAACATCTTAAGTTTTTCATAGGTTAACACTTAGGTACTGCTCTAGATGTTAAGTGTTGCTGCTAGACTGATGTGCAAATTAGAAAAATTCTTAAATCTCAGCCCAAGATTTCACTGAAATGGCTGTCTTCTAGTGTGTAGTTTTTGTGGTTTCTATGCATCTCCCCTTATCTCTGTGTAGTGTGCTCCCTTCTTCCTATATTGAGGCACATGACTGATTATTCTCTTTGTCTTATACACATCTGATACAAATTTCTCTGTCGTGCTGTAGAGCACCTTTCAAAGATCACCTTGAAAGTTATTTTCTGAACTTGGGCAGGGTTTAGGAATTTTCCAGTAAGGTGCCAGAAGTCGCAATATATCCACCTCAGATGGGCTCCACAAGGTGAAATACACCTAGATAGTGGGATGCTTTCTTCTTGGAGTACCAGAAATCCTATGAACACTTCAGAATACAGAGGTGCAAACCAGTATTTTACTACCCTCTTCTCTTGCCCACTTTTTTTCTAACTCTTCCACCTCAGGCATATCTGCACCTCTTACTGGCCTTTAGATTGCTACTGCCTGAAAGTACAGCTTTGCAAGAACCCTGTCCATGAGATAGTGTAGTTACCTGGAATACCCTGAGGGAGGCAACCTTGGAACAGCCTTGCTATTTAGGAGGTAGCTGTTTGTCTTGTCAGTGTTGTAAAAAGTCTGTTCACCTGGACATGGACTGTCATTATGCTGGATTGAAACTGACGGCCAGTTTCCCAAAACATCACCAAATAGCACAATAATTAACACTGATTATGTTAATCTATTAGTGGTAAAGCATAGCTTCTTTATCCTGAGGCTGGTTGGAGCAGTCATTGTCCTCCTTTCCTCCCTCAGTAATCCCTTTTGCATATTTTCCTGTAGGTACGGGGAAAACAGCCAGAAATAGCCAACTTTTTCACTTTTCCTTTTAGAGTTTTTGGGAAACAAGTTTTTTTTGAGAGTGAGGAGAATAGGGAACCTGGCTGGAGCATGCTGTGCTCTAGTTATTATTAAGGGCCACCTAGTATCTGGATGACAGCCAAATGACAGAGTGTAAACCAACTTCTGAGCTATTCCATCATCTACTCACAGCAGGAGGAAATGTTCTTAGAGACTCTGTCTCTAGTCTTTCTTAGGCTATTTCCTTCACAGCGCTACTGAGCATGCAATACTTGAAGTTTCAAGACCGCTGCTTTGAGTGAACAGCTAGAATGGGAAATTGCACCTCTCCCTGCGAGCCTAAGTGCAGAGCAGCAGAGTCCAGATCTGCTTCCTGCTTTCTTCCATTGTTAACTAGGATTTTAAGGCAGTTATTCTTGTATTTAAGGACTTCAGTGCTTGTGAGAGCAGGCCAGCGCAGAGAGAGATGTGGGTAGAAGCTGTGCTGTAGCTTTTCTGAAAGCTTGTACCTGATCTGAGAACTATAGTGACCAATCAACATCCTACCAGATCAAGCATTTATCCGCAAGGTCATAGGTTACTCTGCACATCCTTTCAGCAGGCTCTTGTGGTGAGGAAGGTTCTGTGTTTTGTATTCATGGGGTAAGGGAGGGGAGCTGGATGTGGGGGGATTTGCTGACCTTTAATGAAAACCTGAATTTGTTTTGTGTGTTTGTTTTTTCCGTGTTTTTTTTTTTCTTTTCTCTTGTAGCAACAACTACGTATGCGGATCAAGTTGACATATAATCACAAGGGCTCAGCAATGCAGGATCTAGCAGAAGTCAACAACTTCCCCCCTCAGTCTTGGCAGTGAGGCTCTGGCACCATTCTTATTCTCACCCCACCCAATCAAAAGAACTCTGGGAAGAAGGTTGTGATCCTCGGCAATCCCCCAAACTGCACCATGGGCATGGGGAACAGATGAGACCTGCTGATGAGGAGGAATTTTCCTGAAGTGATTGCTGACTTTGAAGCATATCTGTTAAGACTAATCTCCTTTCCTCCGCTGATGAGGCTGGCGGCTTGTGGAGGCTACTGTGCACTCCCTCACACATGCATTCACAGCCAGAAGCAACGTTCCCTTCTCCCCTGCCCTCCTCCCCTGCCCCCCTGCAAAGAAACACAGCCTGGTTGGAAGAGAAGTCTGGAATTTCTAGCAGGGAAACTTTCTTCTCTCTGCAGCAAGTGAACAGCTGCCCTTTCTTTCTGCTGTCTTTTTCCCCTGAGGTGGGCAAGGCGTGTTGTCATTCATTACTAGCTGGATTCCTTCAGGCATTTTCATATGGGGCTCAGTTTGGGGACTTGGGGAATGTCAGGCTGCCCTGCCTCTTTCTTCTTGTATCCCCTATGTCTGAAGGGGTTGGAGGCTTCTTATGGCCTATTCAGTGCATTATTGTATACACCCACTTCTTAGTGATGCGATACATACCAAGAGTAAGTTAGGCCTTGGGAGTTCATCTGCAAACCTGGGACAGTGCAGGAAAAGAGGTGCTGGTGAGTGTTGATAAAATTGCTTTGGTGCTGTACTTGGAAATGAAGACCTTACACTTGAATTTTCTTTCTTTCCATCAATAGCTACAGCCATGCAGATTCACAGTCAGTCTTCTGTACCTTCCCCAGAAAATGTGGTGATCTATGAGAGATGTAGAGATCCAAGGAGCAGCTGGTTTTCTACCACAGACAGTTTCAAAGCCTTTTAACCCATGAGTTGTGGTTTATGGGTAGAAAAGACACATTCAATTTTGTAGAACAGTCTTTGAGGGCTCTGTTCCTGCTGGGAGACTCATGAGAGACTATGCTGCAAAGTTGCTCTTCCCAGTTATTCCAGACCTTCTCCCCAATTTAATTTCCAGAGCCTGTTGTAGACCCCCTGGATTCCATTTGAGTTACTTCTGACTGGGATATTTGTGTTGTATCTGTAATATTGGCACTGAAATAAAGACCATGCGGTTTAAAGAGACCTTTTCCCATTTTGTTACTTAATTGATCTTTGTAGTTTGCTCCTTGCACCCCTTTCAGAGAAATGTGCTAGTTCAGGTTCAGAGTGAAAGTAACTAAACCGTTTTTTGAATGGAGGCCAGTCATTTGAGCAGTTGGATCCAAATATGTGAGGTCCAGTACTCTCCTAAGCTTAGAGAAAGCTGTCTTCAGGTATGCTTCCTAGTGTGAACTGTTGCTGAGGTAGCAGAGTTCTGTGAATTCTCATGGAGGCAACGTATAGGATATAAAGCACAGTGTGACAAAACTATTCAGGTGTTCACCACTCTTTAGGGAGGAAGAGGGGAGGATATATCTTAGATCTTCATCCATGAGTGTGCTGGTAAGCTGAAGGTACTCCAGCTTCCAACTCAGTGCTTTCTCAAAAGAAATGGATGGCACATCTGCTTTATTTCTGTTATAGGGCTTTCCAGATAATGATCATTAAGTGCTCTGATGGCAAGCTCAGATGCACAGCTTTTTGCATCTGCAGAAGTGCTAAAACTAGGCACCAGTCCTTGCCAAAAACACTGCAAGAATGGTGCACAGTGTACTTAGGGAAAATTGAAGACCTATTCTGCCCTTGAATTGGGAGCCAGGAGGCCACTAAAGGTTGTTCAGTCTGCTTTGGTTCTGACTGCATTAAGTAATATAATATAGAACTGTCACTGACTTAAGTGCTGATCTGTGTGGTGGAGTAAGTTTGACTTCTCTTGGAGGGCATTTTTGCTGCCTTATTGTTTAAACAGGTTTGGGCCTTTGGATTAGCAAAGCTTTCTTATTCTGCTGGAACTGGCATCAGCATGGGATTAGAAAATCTAGAAGAATGATGTATGATTTCATTAAAAGTAACTCTGGGTTGTGCAGGGTCATGCCTTGGCTATCAGTGATGAGATGGATACTGCGCTTCAGCTAGAAGCATCATGAAGCAGGTAGTCTTGCAGAAAATGGCTGAATCGAAGTCCATTTGTAGCTGCTGAGCATTTACCTTTGCTTTTGCTGCAGTTGTGACTATTCACCACCCCACTAGGTCAGACTCCTTAGTGGTGAAGGCTGAGCATGTTAAATCTAGACTCCAGCGAGCTTTGAGGGTGTCCCAGATACGAAGCTAATGGAAGGTCTTTGCCTTAGTTCCTGAACGCCCTGTAAGCTCACCCTTTCTCCTCACAGAACTGTATATGGTCACTTGTATTGAAAGCTGGCACACCTCAATCTCTCTTTGTTTTTGCCAAGAAAGAGCACTGGTGCAGAAGATTAGATGGGGAGAAAGAAGTAAATGGTCTCTCACCTGGCCGGTTTGTTGCAGCATAGTTGGGAACAGCTTATCTTGTCCCTCCTGTTGCACTTGTTTTCTGTCCCCTAGAGCAGCTGGGTTTTCTTGTTGGTCTCTGTCTGGTAAGCTTGTAGGGTAAATTCCTACTATGTTCTTGGCTCCTTCAGCCACGCTTGCACAGAGTGTTTCTGTTTTGGGAAATAGGTGCTTTGTCATATATTTCTGAGTCGAGCTGAAGGAGGTGGTGCATGTACCTGAAATGCATTTTGCTTGAAGCCATCCCTTGGCTATGAAGTACTCCTTTGTAGCAGCTGAACATTCCTGTTGTCCTTGGAGCTCTTTCCCTTCCCCTTGCTCAGGGATGGGGTACTAATATTACGCCAGAAGGAAGACCAGGTTTCACATGTTCGCATGTCTGCAATACTAGGTACTATTGCTGGCTCCTGGATCCTTAAGTCCATCTCTTAAGCTGTGCTGCTGCTTTGTTTTCTCACTGGAGAGTACTTGCATGTCCACATCTGAGGCACTCTGAGGATAGGGTGGGTCTTTTTCCCACCAGTGGAATGCAAGAATTCTTACAGGTCTGGTCAACGTTTTCCTTGCTTCAGTATAAGGGGACTATAAAGGGAGCAAGATACAGACTTCGTGGCTAATCTTACCTAATATCTGCATTGGAAACTTTGGAGCTGAGAGAGATTGACTATCTCTTTTCTCAAGTGAATGTATTTTGAGTCAAAAAATGACAGAAAGAATAGTGGCCATAATGGGCTGAAGGGGGAGAAGACATGGGATGGTCCCAAGATTTGACTTTGTCCAGGTTTTAATGTGACAAAATATGGCCTTGAACAACCTTTTGAAGCAATAGCACTGAGGGGACTGCCACCTACACAGTACCTTGGATATATAACTTGGAAGATGCTGAAACAGCTGGGAAAGGTGACTTAGTGCCTTCCTCAAGGCTGGTACTAGCTGCAAGATGAAGCAGCAAAGGTGGCTTTTTTTTTTAATCTGCTGGTGCGCTTTCTATGTGTTCATTTTCTACTTGGGGGCTGTGAGGGAAGGAGCTACTGGGCTGCTTCCCTCTGAACTTTCACTCTATTCCTGTATATTCCTTTTTCTTTCCCAATGTTGTAATTTACATTTTACATAGAGCCCCATCCCACCTCATTGACAGTATAAAAACAAACCCAAAACCACAACACCTCCAAACCCAAAACAAAACCCCAACAAACCCAACCAAATTTAAAGTAAAAACATGCCATTTGAACAGGGAGCCTAGTGGCATTCGAACTTCTGCAGACCTATTTTTGAGATGTGAAAAATTTTAAAAAATGCTGAGTCTTAGGTGAGTGAGGAGCATAGCGGATATAAACATTTACATGGGATGCATTAGACTTCTGCTGTGTGTATTGTCTTTTGGTTGAAACAAATTATGAAGTGACTAATAAAATGAGTCAATATTCAGTGATTTAAAACTGTGCCTTGTTGCTTTTTGCAAGTACAGTGGGATAGGTCTTACTGAGTCTTAAAGTTTGGCCATGACAAGGTCAGATGATGTGAAATAATCAATGAGGGCAGAATTTGAAAAACTTCCTGAGAAATTTTGCAGAACAAACTGAGTAGGCAATTACAAAACACTTAAAACATTTCATGTGAAATATCCCCCTGAAAGAGAGCTTGTCAACTACTAGCAGCAATACTTGTCCAGGTGCTAGAAAGGTGTGATGAGAGCTGAACACAAGGAATTTTTTTTCTCTGGTGTTCGCAGCCTGCCCTTGGAGTTGGTTATGATTCCCTTGCTGATTAAAAGGACCCCTTTCATATTCCATGTGCCTCTGGGACAAGGATTGTTGTAATTTCATTGTCCATTAAAGCAATACACGTGCCTGCGGTAAGGTTCTTCCTTGCATTTTCTAGTCACAGTAACATTTTATTAATACCTTTTCATGTGTTAGAAAACACATAATTGCACTTCTCTCTGCAAAGTACAATCTCCTCAGTATTGCCATCTGTCCTTCCTTTATGGAAATTCTCTTGAGGCAAAGTAGTTACAGAACCACAAAGCTGTAGCTGGAAATGCATTGTAATCGAGCTTTTCTGTAGGGAAAATCCAATGAAAATTTGATTTTTAAAGTCGTCTTAGTTTGTGTGTATAGTCTGGAAGTGTTAAGAACTAGGTGGCCTTTCCTGTGACTGCCTTGGTTTAATGACATGAATTAATACAAAGTGCCAGGGAGAACTTTTAACCTTGCTGATAAGATGGGTTGTCTGTCAGTTCCTTGTTTTTAAACAGGAGAGCCCTCCAGATACCAGAGAATTCAGAAATGGCATCAGAAACTGCCAGTTAGTGTGGCCCCAAAAGGTCGGTCATCTTAGGCCCTGGTTCTGGAGCAGGACAGACCCCTGGGAAGCTTTTCCTTGGCGTTCCTCCCGTTCATGGGGCCTAGGCCCAGGGAGCATTGTGTGGGCAATGCCGCGTGTGCCCCGGAGCAGATCCGCAGTGCTGCTTAGCAAAATGCTCTGATAGACCAGGAAGAAGGCAGGAAATGTTTAAAGGAAACATGTAGTAGAATTGAAAGTGTTTGGTGCAGTAATAATGCCAACAGCGAGAATTTGGAAAGTGTGTCTGGACTTAATTCTGAAATAAGACCAGGAATTAGTGTAGCAAGGAAGAAACGTGTTGATGACAGGCTAAAGCGTGTTGAAGTTTGGAACCGCTGGTGATGATGGGGAAGGCGGGAGGCTTTTGTTTTGTTTTTAATGTGCTTGATCCTGTTCAAGCACGAACAGTAGCTGTCTTAAAGCATTCATCAAATCCTGGTAAGCTGCACAGTGATGATGGTAATTATTAGCAGACAATAGTTAAGACTGCCTGAGCTGCTGTGGCGGACCTGAACAGCACCGGGAGGAAGGTGATGCTCAGATACTCCGCTGTGTGACTTCAGCCTCGTGAGGCTGATAGCAACAGACACGCTGGAGGTTAGTGGAGGAAATCGTGTGATAGAAGGTTTTTGGAGTATAGGGGTAAGCTTTTTCTTCTTTCCTCATCCCGTTAGGCAGTGGTTCGTAGCTTACGCTCCTTAAGCAGCAGCTCTGTAGCTTGCACTAATGAAACTACATAAATACGCTGCTCAGGGAGCTCTGTCGCCCGCCGACGGGGCTGGTGTGTGGCGACTCGCTAAAACGTCCTGGGCTGTCTCCAACTCGGCGCCTACGAGGCGAGGGTGAGGACTGGGGCAGGTGCAATGAGGCCGCTCAGCAGCTGCCGCGCACGGGAACAGTCCCCGGTCGCCGTCCCCGCGGGGGAGGCCGCAATTCGCCGCAGACGGAGGAGCTGACCCGCCCCGGCGGGCCCGGCCGCCGCCGCGCCCGCGGCAGTGCGGCCGCGGGCGGCCCCTGGGGCGCCGGAAGCCCGCGTGCTTCCGGGGCGGGGCCGGGGCGGGGCCGCCGCCGCTGCCCGGGGTCTCGCCGTCCGGCCGGCGATGGGGGAGGCCGGGCCGGGGCCGGGTGCCGCGCCGGGGCCCAGGGAGACGCCGGAGCCTGAGGAGGACGAGGCGGCGGCGCCCAGCGGCGCGCGGGGGGGGCCGGGCCGGGCCCCGCGGCGGCATCCGGGTGCTGAAGGTGAGGAGGAGACCGGGGCCTGCGCTGCGCGGGCCGTTCGGGGACCGCTCGGGCCGCTGGCCGCTCCCGGCAGCTCGGCGGGGCGGGGGCGAGTCGTCGCAGTGGGGCCGCCTCGGCTTTGGCGGGACGGCCCGGCCCTCTGTCCGGCCCTCTGTCCGGCCCGGCCGGCGCCCGTGGGGCATCCGCCGGCGCAGGGGCTCTTCCCGGCTCATTGCGAGCGGTCCCGAGGGGGCGGCGGCGGCGCGGCGGGGTTCTCCGGGCCCGGCCGCGCTGCGGCCTGTGCAGAGGTGCTGCCTGCGAGCCCGGTGGCGGGGCCAGGTCGGACCGGTCAGCTGCGGCCTTCGAGGGAGGAGGGCAGGCAGACTCGGAGGCAGCTGCTGACGCTGTGGTTTGGGCTGCCTTGCAGAGAAACGTGAAGCGCAACGGGAGCAGGAGCTGTTTGAACAGGAGTCGGTTTGGTTCCCGTGAGAGGGACTGGCTGAAAGAGGACGTCGGACGAGGCTGCGTCTACGTTTATGGAAGAGATGCTGCAGCTACTGCTTCTTCAGACTTGCGCTTGGTTCTCTGTACAGTGGACACCCCAGCGTCTGAGATATGCGATGGAGAAGGGAGGAAAAACCTCTTTTTGCAACTTCATGGAGACCTGGTCAGGTGAGGGCTGAGAAGGGATAAACCTGTTTGAGAAACATGTGCTTTAGTCTTGCAGGGCTCTGTTCCCTGTGTGCCTGCATACGTTAGCAGGGCAGATACAGAACAGAGAGAGATGGTAGCTAGCAGTTAGATACAGCCTTGAGAAATGTAATTCATAAAAATGAAGTAGTAGAGCGCCTTTTACACACCTCCTAGTTAAGCCATAGGTGTTTTAGCTGTGAGGGTTTGGCTGGTGCTCCAACCAGAAATATGTCCTCATTTTGTAGGTAGAGGCTACTGTTCGTATGCTCCTCTATTGTGTTATGGACGTTTTAGGGTCTAGAAAACTTAAGCTATTTAAGAGGCTGTAAACAGTTATTCTGAGTCAGGTGCTTTCACAGTTATGTAATATTTGTCTATTAGTAATTTTTTTGCTAAGCAGAGTTGCCAGGTAAATAATTAAAAGTAGACAGAAAGGTAGTGTAGTAAGGGTTATATAAAGAAGGCTTAAGCATCAGATTATATGTTTTATGCCTGCAGTTGATTTATGCTGAAAATAGACAGCTCAGGGTTTAATGTGCATGAACTTTATGCTGCGGGTGTATTATGGACTCCTCGTGGTTTACAAGCTCCCATTAGGTTTGTTAGACTTTGCACTGATTCCTCTGGACTTAAGATTTAGATATAACGTTGCCATTCCTGTTCTCAGGGGAAAAAATCCTGATTTCCTTACTTAAAGGCTAAGCAGTAGAGACAACACACGCTAAACAGGACTAGTAGCTGGTTTTTTTGATAGTGAAACAGAAGTCATAAGTTGTATGTGTCCAAATTTTAAAAACATGGCTCGCGTTGATCAGGTAGAGGGAGGGAGCGCTAGTGGCAAGAGATGCAGAGAATAGGATGTGGTTAAAACTGACTGTTGATAAAAGCTTTTAGACCTGTTTGCCTTGCCCGGCCTGGGTTATCAGAACCAGGGATAGGTTAGTTAAAAACACTGTATGAGGATAGATGGACACTTGAACGTAGCCATCGAGGCAGCTGGAAATCTCCATTCATTGCTTGAAGAATTTATAAGGAAACTGGCTTGGTTTGGACCCTAACAGTGTGCAGATTTTCCAGCGTTTAGAAAGAAGAGCAGACCCTTTACTGCAGATCGTGAAAAAGGCTAGGTAAAGTTTGTAGATGTGTTCAGAGAAGAATGCTTTGGCTTTTCTTTTTTTTTTTTTTTAAAGCTCTTGAAATGGCTTTTGTGTTTGGATTCTTTTAAATATCTGTCTCTCTTCTCGTGCTAGGTAGCCGAGCCTGTCTTTGTTTTGTGGCAGGCTTTGCACTGGATTAGCAAATTGGTCCTGCTACCAGTGTTTTGGAAGCAAGTACTGAGTTGTAAATGTTTACTTCCCATTCTTGTTGCTTCTTGGTGGGTCTAGCACTTTGTCAAGCTTTATCTTAAATTTCATGGAGAGTTCTTGATTACAGTGTGTCTTTTCCTTGTAATTGGCAGAATGTATTTGCCACAGAAGAGATCCCTGAATTACTTCCCACTGCAGGTGTTCTTAGAGAAATGGGAGTTGCCAGTATTGCTTCAGTAACATCTGTGTTAGTAACAGGAAGCAGGCCTGAATGGTACCTGCTTGCATGTCCACAGGAAGGTGACAGAATGCTCAAGATATCCCCATGCCCTGTTGAGATAATTCCTTCCTTGAACAAAGTTTGCTGATTAATATAATGTGCTTGTGAATACAAATTACTCTGTGAACCATCTGATTGCATTTTACCATAGGTACATTTGTTTCCCAAACAACTTCTGAATTCTTCATCCTTTTGATATCAGTAGGTGACTTTCTTTCAGAAGCTGCGTACGGCAAAGATTGATTTGGCACCTGACTCAGAAGACTGAAAGCTGGACAGTAGATGGAAGAATAACAGGAACCTTTTTTGTGTATTCATTTTAAATATTCAGTGGTGTCCTTGTGATCGTTCTGTGTTTCCCTTTCAAGTCCGTGTCCAGGGGAGTTGGTTTCTGTCAGAACTTTCTTTTCTTCTCTGCAGTGCACCTCAAGGATCTTTAGAGTTCTCTGAGCTAGAATCTTTCCTTATGTTAGCATCCTTTCGTATTCAGAAATTATACCTTCTTGCAGAGGGGAGCATTAAACAAAAATAGCACAGATGCCTTCTTTGGTCTGGACACCCCTCACGATAAAAATTTAAACTACCAAGATTTGAAAACTTGACTGTTACTTATGCAGAAGAGCTACAGTTGCAGCAGGAGTTGTGGTGCTGTTGCTACTTTTTGTTGGCTTTTCTGTCTCCTTCCTCCTTGTACCTTTGCTTAAAAGAGCTGCTTTTCTGACTATTGGAAGTGTCCAGTACCTGATACGTGATACTGATGTGGGTATAATGGGCTGTTTGTGTCAAATAGCAGCTGCTGTGACACCAGGGTGTTCTTCATGTGTGTATTGCAGTGGCTACAAGATGAACTTTTACATTTCTGATGTGATTGCATGCCAGTTTGGGTTTCACACCACATTGCTTTCTCTCAAAGGGAAAGCGTATTTTTCTACCTCAAGCTTTAACTATTGTCTCTGGAACCTGTCAGCCTTGATCATATTAGTAAAGAAATTCCATATAGAAACTGCCATTCCAGATACTGGGTTTGGTTTTCCCTTTCCTAGATTTTGTTAGTGAATTGCATGGCTCTTGAAAAGAACTTGGACCAGTGATCCATTCAGTCAGGTCTCCAGAATGTCTCCAAAGGCGTTCAATGGATTGCTCCCTTTCCTGGTTGGAGTATGGTCTGTAGGTAACAAGCTGCTTTGTTCATTGCTTTATTTACAAAGCCCAGTGCTGGACCCATGACTGTCATTAGAAAAATGCCTGGGCTCTGCGCTGGTGTTTCCCGGGTCGCAGACCCCGCTTACAGCTAGTGCCAGAAGGGTAGCTCGGCCGCGGGCTGGGAGTCAAACACCCTTCCCACCAGGTCTTCACGCTTGAAACGTGTAACACCAAGCCATGCTTCATCTGCGGAGTGGTTAGTCATTGCCTCCTGCGTACATGTGACTTTTTAGGTGTAGGTTTTTCTGTAAACTCAAACTCTTTTGCCGGGTAGTGAACTTTGAACAACTTGTGGTGTTTTGCAGACAACTTGAGGAATTCGGAAGACTTGACTTTTTGGCAAGACTTTTGGCATCGAGCCAGTGGCAAGCAAACCTAGATGGTGCAATAGTACAGACTACTCTCTTGATTGGTTTTCAGATAGGAATGGTACTGTGGCAAGAGAGATACATTTGTTAGGGGTTTATGCTTGAATAGATATTACTGCCCATGTTCCTTTTGTACATGGCTTTTTTAGAAAAGAAACAAAACCAAGGGCATTGTGTTTGATATCTGGAAGAGGCATGCCAGACTGATTTATGTGGACAAGAAAGAAAATTAAGGGGTTTTCAAATTAGCATTTTGAAATCCTGCAGCAGTAATTCTTGCTGAAGTGAAAGATGAGAAGAGTAAAAACAATGAAAAAATCAGATCTCATCTCCAGAAGGGGCAAGTATGGTGGGATAGAGTATCCAGCTTTTTCAGGAGGGTAAACCCCAGTACTGTACCTCAGAGAGTATTGAGCAGCCTGTAGAACTGTGATTTAATTTGTGTCATATGTAAAGTGCTTATCCCTTTACTGTATTAAGGTTCTTCCTGAATTCTGACGTGCAAGAAGTATATTGTTCAGGGCGTACTTGCAAAAGCCTCTGTCCATTCAGCAACTAAATTGTAACGTTAGAGCGTTTTTTATTTTTTTCCTAGGAAATCTAGATGCAGACTACTTGAAGTGCTCTTTTTGTGAGTGACATTCAAGCATTTATGGTTCCTGAGCCATGGGTCACATGCTGGAAAAGCTGTTTTCTGGCAAGCATAAGGCTTTAATAGCAGAAGAATTGGAATCTAGGGGTAGTCGAGGGAAACTTGGGCAAGGTATTTGGAGATCCAGTCAAATCTCTCATATTCTTCTTGGATTCTGCACTGAAGGGTGTAGAATACATCAAGGTTCACTGTGTTGGAAGTCAGCGTTGTTCAGCGCAATCTATTATTTATTCCAGTTTTTAGTACCTTGCCTGTTATGGGAGACGGATACACAGGTTTGTCGTTTCCAAGATTACCTCAGAAAGCTCTTTTGAAGGTTTGGTGTCATGTTTACTGCTATCTGTAGCAAAAAAAAAAAAAAAGTGATAATGTAAACCTCTGTTACGTATTTATAGAAGTGCTTGGCTCTAAGCTTCTAGATCTCAACAGAAGGTCCTAAAAAAGACTGAGAGCCTGCATTTGAACTGAAGAAATCTCTTCAAAGAGAGAAGCGTTGATGGCGTTACACTCAGAATCACAGAATCTTACAGGTCTTTTCCAACCGTACTGATTCTGTGATTCTGTGATTCTGTAATAAGAAGCCACAACCCACCCAACACCACACAGCACCATGTCCATCAAGCTACATCCCACAATGCCACATCCACACGCTCCTTGAATACCTCCAGGGAGGGTGACTCTACCACCTCCCTGGGCAGCCTATTCCAGTGTTTCACCACTCTCTCAGTGAAGAACTTTTTCCTAATGTCTAGCCTGAACCTCCCCTGTCGCAACTTGAGGCCATTTCCTCTAGTCCTGTCACTAGTCACTTGGGAGAAGAGACCAACACCCACCTCTCTGCAACCCCCTTTCAGGTAGTTGTAGAGAGCGATAAGGTCTCCCCTCAGCCTCCTCTTCTCCAGGCTAAACACCCCCAGCTCCCTCAGCCGCTCCTCATAAGACTTGTGTTCCAGACCCCTCACCAGCTTCGTCGCCCTTCTCTGGACACGCTCCAGCACCTCAATATCCTTCTTGTAGTGAGGGGCCCAAAACTGAACACAGTA